>NC_048298.1:59576599-59790877 GCF_013100865.1 Trachemys scripta elegans
CCAGCATGACCAATTTGCTTTTCTTCAGTGTCCCATAAACTTCCTGAAGAAAATATGTTCCGAATGATTATACCAATGGCCTTGCTGAGGCAAGCCCTTTTTCAGGGAAATCTCCCATGATTGTTTGGCTCTCAGTTCAGCAATCTTATTATTATTAAGCAACAGAGGGTCCTGTGGCACCTTTGAGACTAACAGAAGTACTGGGAGCATAAGCTTTCGTGGGTCAGAACCTCACTTCTTCAGATGCAAGTCATCTTGCTGACCCACGAAAGCTTATGCTCCCAATACTTCTGTTAGTCTTAAAGGTGCCACAGGACCCTCTGTTGCTTAATAATGCTCCCAATACTTCTGTTAGTCTTAAAGGTGCCATAGGACCCTCTGTTGCTTAATAAAATACATGTGTCTCATTAAACATAGGGGCATAATCAAGGGTTTGTGCAATAATGTTAAATGTCCACAATGTGGTGCCAGTGTTGTATAATCTGTGCACTGCAGAAATCCAGGTAGCATCTGATGGAAAGTCAGTGCCTTCCTTATATTATGGTAAAGTCTGTCTTCTGTTTGCAAATAAATTAATCAGAGGCCCCAAACTCTGGCTGTTCCAGGGCCACTTTCTTCTACTCTGCCAGTATGAAATGATCATAAAGCCAGTTTAGTTGGCTTCTGGAATATTCCCCTGCTTAGGGGGATACCACTCAAGTGGCATAGCATGGCCTGTGCAAGGGGAATGGGCAAGTGAAAGAGGACATGCAAGGGCGTCCCTTCATGCTGGTGAGCTCCAGTCCTACAATAGCCCATTGGGTTATTTGCCACCAGTGTAAACTTGAGTAGCTGTAATTTATACTGGGGACCAGTGCAGTCTTCATAGTTGGGCTGGGTGAAAAATTTCCATCAAAATGGCTTTTGATAGAAAAATGGGATTTTTGACTAAACACTTTTTTTTTTCACAAAAAGTGTCTGCATTCTGTGTCTGATTTCTGTGGAAAATCTCGACTTTGTCGAACATCCAAAAATGGAAAAGTTTTGTTGGGAGCAGAGAAATAGGGGAGGGGGAAGCTTTGAAGCGGGAAAACTTTGCGGATGAGGCTGAGAAATCAAAGCTAGGATAGAAGGAAGACTCCACCTGGGACCAGGTGTGAAGTAAAGAGACCACTGGGCTGGGGGAAACTGTAATAGAATCACAGAATCATAGGACTGGAAGGGACCTCAAGAGACTAATCCAGTGCCCTGCACTCATGGCAGGACTAGGTATTATCTAGACTATTCCTTACAGGTGTTTGTCTAACCTGCTCTTCAAAATCTCCAATGATGGCGATTTCACAACCTCCCTAGGCAATTTATTCCAGTGCTTAAGCACCCTGACAGTTAGGAAGTTTTTCCTAATGTCCAACCTAAACCTCCCTTGCTGCAATTTAAGCCCATTGCTTCTTGTCCTATCTTCAGAGGTTAAGAACAAGTCTTTTCACTCCTCCTTGTAACAACCTTTTATGTACTTGAAAACTGTTATGTTCCCTCTCAGTCTTCTCTTTTCCAGACTAAACAAACCCAATGTTTTCAGTCTTCCCTCATAGGTCATGTTTTCTAGACCTTTAATCATTTTTGTTGCTCTTCTTTGGATTTTCTCCAATTTGTCCATATCTTTCCTGAAATGTGGCGCCCAGACCTGACACAACACTCCAGTTGAGGCCTAATCATCGCGGAGTAGAGCGGAAGAACTACTTCTCGTGTCTTCCTTACAACACTCCTGCTTATACATCCCAGAATGATGTTCACTTTTTTCCGACAGTGTTACACTCTTGACTCATATTTAGCTTATGGTCCACTATGACCCCCAGATCCCTTTCCGCAGTACTCCGTCCTAGGCAGTCATTTCCCATTTTGTATGTGTGCAACCAATTGTTAATTCCTAAAGGAGTACTTTGCATTTGTCCTTATTGAATTTCATCCTATTTACTTCACACCATTTCTCCAGTTTGTCCAGATCATTTTGAATTTTAATCATATCCTCCAAAGCACTTGCAACCCCTCCCAGCTTGGTATCATCCACAAACTTTATAAGTGTACTCTCTATGCGATTATCTAAATCATTGATGAAGATATTGAACAGAACTAGACCCAGAACTGATCCCTGCGGGACCCCACTCGTTATGCTCTTCCAGCATGACTGTGAACTACTGATAACTACTCGCTGGGAATGGTTTTCCAACCAGTTTTGCACCCACCTTATAGTAGCTGCATCTAGGTTGCATCCCTAGTTTGTTTATGAGAAGGCCATATGAGACAGTATAAAAAGCTTTACTAAAGTCAAGATATACCGTGTCTACTGCTTCCTATCCATGAGGTTTGTTACCCTGTCAAAGAAAGCTATCAGGTTGATTTGACATGATTTGTTCTTGACAAATCCATGCTGACTGTTACTTATCACTGCTGACTGTTACTTATACTTATCAATTATATGGGAAACTCTCTTTTGCTGGAGGAAATGGGCTTGTATTTTGGGGGGGCGGGTGATGTCTGGTGGTCTAGCCCTTTATCATTTTACTCCACTGACATTGCAGCATGTTCAACAGTGAGACATAATCCAGCATATAAATATATTTTATTCCTGAATGGAAGAGAATACCAAGGAAGGTGATTTGTGTGTTTGCAGCTCTTTAAAAGTATAATGGACAAAGATTTGCTTAATTAAGGTGCCAGGGTCCCTTTGAATATTCTGAATTCAGCATACAGTTTCCTACAAAGGACCAAAGACAGTAGTAGTTAATAATTAGGGCTTTATTTCTTTGAAAAATGCCACTTATGCATTTTTCCTGCTCTTCTATAACTTTTTTGTTGACTAGAATAAATGTAAACAGAGCCCTCAAACAGGCTATAACTCTCCTAGGTTGAAGTATGCATTGGATGTGGCTGCACAAACAGGAAATTGGATTGTTTTATTGTCCCTCATGGAAAAGTTATGGAATTTGTCCCTTAAGTGAAACAACTAGTGATTCACAGGAATGCTGCAGGGAGGGCACAAAAATGAAAAAACAAACCAAGATAGAGTGCCCTTTGCTGTTTGCTTCTCTTGGGAGCGGAACCCTAATTAATAATTATATATTTATTTGTCAGTTTTCCCCAAAGGGATAAAAATCAGCTTGTTTACAGAGCAGATTAGCCCATAGCTGAGAATTACACTCATAACTCAAAGATCATTTCCCTCAGTGGGAGGATTTGGGGACTTGTGCAAGGTTCATGTGAGTGCTGTGGAGTTCTCCCTGTTCTCAGAGCCAACCTAAGGATTAAGGGCAGGTCCAGGAGTTGAATATATGGGATACTCCCCAAACTAAATTGATATAAAAATGTGTAGAGTAAAGGGGGGCAGGATCTTTAGGTTCACCCCACTCCACTGACCTGCTGCAGAAGGAGGTCTCAGCCACATATACATCTAACAGAATGGGGTTCTGGTCCATGACGGGGGCTCCAAGATGCAACGATAATATAAATAACAAGACACTCAGCAATGGGTTTGGGTCAACTTAAACTGGTTTATGGCCTGAAGGAAAAAATTTTTTTCAAGGAAAAAATACTGAGAACTGAGATTCTTCCTCAGAGGCCTCAAAGTCTGGCTTTGTTAATGAGGGCCCCCATGAGCTTGCTCCAACTCTCTAGTGAAACAGGGGCCAGGATACAGCCAGCTGCTGCATAATGCTGAGAAGAAAGATTCCTTCCCTCCTGTCCTTGTAAAACTCCCCAGTGGCCTGTGGCCACTTGGGATGCAGACTCGGTCCAGGATTTGTTTGATAACAAGCATAACAGGTAGCTCATTTCTGACTGGCTGTAGAAAACACTGGGTGATGCTACAAAGGCGGAACGGCCTCGTGTGGCCTTTTGGCCTCTCACCATGTGCCTTTGCATTTGCCTTTGCATTTGTGTCCTCTGCTGGAAGGTACTGTGCACAGACAAGTGTCTGACTGGCAGGGGAGATTTCTGTCCTTGGGCTCTAAAGCCTCCCATTTCCCTGGCCATTGCCCATATTGTGATGGCAAAAGACTCTAGAGCAACCCCTTCCCCCATCCACTTGTAAGGCAGCCAGCTGGGGAAGAGAGGCCATGGGAGAAGGAGGAATCAGCTTCAGGGTGTTGATACACACCTCCTATTGTATAATTTCCCAGTAAGATTAAACTACAGTAATCTTGAAGTAGCTCTCAAGAATGAGAGCACCTTTACCCAAGACAGAGCTCTTTATTTCATGTGATTCTGGATCATTGAATGAATCTTCAAGGGATTAAGAGAATAATCTGTATGCTGAGATTTCAATATCATAGCTGTCGGAGTACTGGAATGCAGGAACTTTAGTGAGCTAACCAATTTCCTGTGGACTTCCCTGAGAGTAGGACGATGATCTTGTCATTTGGACATGAGTCAAGAATTCTGAGTTCTATTCCAAGCTCTGCCATTCATTTAGTGATTTTTCCAAATTATTTCATTTCACTGGACCATTTGTAAAATAGGGCTAATGATACTTCCCTACACCACAGGAAGATTGTAAGGACTATTAATGTTTAAAAATGCTTTGAGAACCTCAGATGAAACGAGCTGTATTGGTGTAATGCATTATTATTACAAGATTAACATTTTCTTAAACTGACTCTCTTTTATGTAGCAAGAACCATTAGAAATAAATGACGTGCGTTTCTGCTAATAATCTTACAAATTGACGCAATTTGCATTGCAATAGTTCTAATTTTAAAACTAGGAAGGCCTTAAACTGAGTACATTCCTTTTGTGTACACATCTGCCATGTGTAGATCTTCTTCATGGATGGACAGGATCCCAGTTTTATCCTAGTCATGGTATTGTATCTGACGTATTTTTCTGAGGATCTAGATGTTGATGGACATGAAAACCACTGGGAACAGGAAATCTGGACATGGGGAGTACTGAAATCGTGGAAATGCAAAAATTTCACAACACACAACTTTTTAAAATATAGTAAGAACCTTACAATTTAGGTAACTATGTCACCGGTGTGTCAAATAAATAACATCAAAACTGTTCAGGTCCTGGAGACAGATTATTATTATTATTTGTATTGTGGTAGCAGTAACAAAGGAGCCCTAGCCTGTAAGACACTGTATAACACAGAATGGTCCTTGCCCTTAAAAGATTACAATCAGTCCTTTCTTTTTTTTTTCTTTTATATAAAGTTGCTGGCCAGTTTCTTCTTGCCTTCCCATTGTTTCCTCTGGCCCCTCAATATTAGGGCTTTATGAACGATGTCCTAAACAGAGCAAGGATTGCACAATGGATGATCAGGAAGGGACTTGTGCCAATATGTGGATGATTCTGACTATCTCTAACTCTTGGTGAGACCTACCTCTTGGGAGCCAAAACTCCCCCTGATATAGCCTGAATATGGTCTCTTAAGCCACATTTTCTATTTGAATGTCAAAAGTTCCACTGCTCTGGACAATCCAGGTGTGTGTGCTTTCATCTAGCACACTAAATACCATCTGTGTCTCTGCTTTCTGGAAGCTTGCAGGGCTTGTCAGCAAACAGTCTGGCTAGAATGAGACAAAGTCCTGCTTGTACATGCTGTAGCTATGGAGCCAATCCTTAGGAGTTCCTTTTTTAAAATTGTCCTTCCTTTTCCATGTATTTATTTGTAAAGCCATTCCCTCCGTTCTGTCTGTATTCGCCTTAGTGCGGGAGTATAGAGACATCAACCGATACTTTAAGAAATAGTCAGTACGTGAAATATTTTATGTTGTTTTCTGCAGCAGCAAAGTTAAATCATTTAGGGCCTGATCACCCCACCACCACCATCGGTGGTAAAGCCTACTGGGAGGAGGAAAACTCCACAGAGTCTCTCAGTATTTCTTCTCAATTGTTCCATCTGAGTGGGGAGAGGACAGAGGGAGGGGAACTGAATTTGCATTATCCCCCTGGAATGAGCCATGGGGCTTGTACCCAAAATCTGCCAATCCCCCAGGATCAGCAGGTAATCAAGGCCATCCATGTAGAGGTCCCATGCCTGCACTAGCTCTGGAACCTCAGGGCTCTCTAATACCAAAGCCCCAATGAAACCGTGCTACCAGGGACACCCCTGGCCTCATGGCTGACCCCAGGACCTTCATTAAAATGGGATTCTTGCATGGATGGAGCTATGTGGTAAAGGCAATATGACTCCAGGCTGTATTTCCCTTCCCATGAAATCTCTCTTGGTTTATGGCAGGACCAATGCTCCCACCCCAATATAGACAGAGATGATACAGTTCCTATTTAAACCCATACAGTCCCTGTCCCCTTCCCCTACATGGATCTCACCCTCCATGGGGCATAGAGAAATAGGGAGATTGCTGCAGAAAGGACTGCTCAAGAGCAGATGGATCTGCCCTGGTGAGGTGCTGAGTACCTCTTGCAAGGTTCTGAGCACCATTAACTCCCAGGGCAACAGAAGTTAAGGGCACTCATCACCTCGCTAAATTGGCCCCTTAATTCAATCCCACCAGGATTGCACATTGCGTGAGACACATACTCACCTTGGGTCTGATGCTGAAATTCGTACTCCCTTTTTACTCAGTCCTAACTTAGGCAAAACTTGTGTTGACTTTAATAAGAGTTTGCCCGAGTAAGAATTTCAGGATTTGGCCCTTTGAGGTGCTATGATTAATTAATGAATGGACGTGAACTTGCAGTTTTTACTCAGCCAGATCACCCACTGAAGTCTTGTTGAAGTCAATGGGAGTTTTACTTGAATAAGAAGTGCGGGGTCTTTGTTTCTGTACAGTGCTTTGACCGTACAAAGTACCATTTGAGTTGTTAATTATCATTATTGACAAGACTCCATAAAAGCACACAGACTCCCTTTTGCTGTGGGATCAAACTTTCCACTTTTTGGCATGTCCCATGAGTAGTGTAGTTAACTAATTCTCTGTTTGTCCTGTCCCCAGCTGTCTGAATGTCTGAAATGTACATTGTGTGCCTTTCTTTTTAATGGGAAAGCATTGTGGGTCATCTTAAAATTCATGCGCACTGTCAGTACAGGAACATTTGTAACATACGATCTGTTCCTTATGTCTTTTTTTTATGCTTTTCCCTGTCCAGCTGTACGTGTATTTACAGGTTATTTAGTGAATTGCTGCTTGGTCTTGTAGCATTTGCCATTTAGTAAGGCGGATGCAATTGTAAATAGCTGATTGTTGTCATTTCTAATGAAAACATTTTCAACAATTATTAGGGGTGAAATGCTGTCAGCAACACCCATGCAAATCAACTGGACCAAATTTATCCCTGGTGTAAGCATGTGCTGTTCCTTTTGACTTCACTTTTGACACTCACTTACATCAGAGATGAATTTGGTCCATTTGTATTACAGTATTGTCTAGAAGACTCAACCATGATCAGGGTCTCCATTGAAGTAGGTGCTGTACAGACACATAGTAAAAGTCAGTCCTTAACCCAAAGAGCTTACATTTAATTAGACAAGACAGACAAAGGGTGGGATGGGGAACCATTGGCTTTGCTGATGTTGCATGGGTGTAACTGAGGGCAGAATATGGCCCATGAGGTAGAGATATTCAAATCATAATGATGACTGTATCCAGAATAGCTTATTCTCTCTTTGGGCTATTTGATTCCCACTGATGAGGCTCACTGCGCATGGGGCAGTCACTTATGAAAGCAGGCAGGCAGTATGTTCACCATTACCTTCAAGGCTTCTGCCAAGGAAGGTCAGCTATAATCTCCAAAAGCTCCTAAGAGCCCCACATGCACAGCTTTTCACAAAGCTCCTTTCCCTGCTCACTCTGAGCTGTCTTTTCACCTCCCTGGCCTTTGCCAGGGACTTCCCACTCCTCTCTCCTGGGCTCCCCCTAACTGAGTACCCTACTCTGTTTATGTAATCGCCACTGGGCTCAGTCATTTTAATCAAGTCTCGATATCACATTCAGATAGGGGATAGCTGCCAGGTCACTGGCCAGGCCGAGTGCAGTTCTCCTTAAAGGGCCAGTCAGCCTGTGACAGAACCCTTTCACTTTGCTACCTGAAATGCGTGAGTGCACGACCTTAAAACGGCCAGCACAAAAGCTAAGCTTTTAAGTAGGACTCAGGAGGAGCAATCTTGAGGATTTAAGTGATTCTTAACTGGTGAATAAGATGTATGCTGGCACTCTGCACAGGAGTGAATTTCACCTCACATGAGCCATACTCAACTTCAAAATTATTGTCAGGAGAGATTTAAAAGCATTTTTGTTGCCCTCAGACATCTTCTGTAATCTTGCTTCAGTTTACTCCCTGATTGATTTAAAAGGAAAGACTGTTTAAGATTCATTTGCCATTAAAGGTAACTGAGAGGGCCTTAGGGAAGAGAGGTGCTGCATACACCACCAGTGACGTATAGGATTTAGTTAGGTAAATGATCCACCATTAAATAGAATTGTCTACTTTCTAACCAAACTGTTATATGGAATAGGCTAGGCTAGCAAAATTGTATCTGAAACACAGGCAGTTATGGGAAGCACTGTAATTCAGAGATTAATTCCACTCTTCTGAAATAGTAAAAACTTATACACTCCATCCAGCTAGTAGCAGTAAATGAAATGCCATGTTATGCAATATGAGCTCATTAATTACCAAAGTCAAATCTGTCAAAAATGATATGTGCTAAAATACAGCAAATTATTTAAATAGCTTATTGTACCTATCGTTAGAAATGTAAATGTGATTAACAGCCAAGTTTATATTGGGAAAGGGTCTGTTACATACCAGTGCCACTCATTAATGGCCTGTCATGCTTTCCATGATAAGGATCATTTTTTCAGGGGCTGATTAGTGACTGCTTTAAATCCCCTAGGGTTAGAAGTTAGTACAGATTTCAACAGCCCATATGCAACACTTATGCCTTGGCTACCCTGGCAATTCACAGCGCTGCACTTGCTGCACTCAGGGGTGTGAAAAAACACCCCCCCGAGCGCAGCGAGTGCAGTGCTGTAAAGCACCAGTGTAATCAGCGCCTGCAGCGCTGCACACTCGCTCGCAATGCTGCAAGCTATTCCCCTCAGAGAGGTGGAGTACTTGCAGCGCTGCGAGAGAGCTGTTCAGCTGAGAGGCACTGGGAGGGAGGTGGAGGAGTGGGGACGGGGTGTGCTCAGGAGAGGGGGCGGAATCATATTGGGGCCACCAGCCCTGCTGATCAACTTCTCCCCCTCCCGGTGCTTCCTGCATGCTGGGGAACAGCTGTTCTGTTGCGTGCAGGAGGTTCTGGGAGGTAGGGGGAGGAGCAGGGATGGGGCGCGTTTGGGGGAGGGGACAGGAAAAGAAGGGGTAGAGGTGGAGCAGGGGCAGGAAGAGGTGGGGTGGGGGTGGGGCCTTGGGGGAAGGGGCGGAATGAGGACAGGCAGAACATGGGGCTGAGCGGGGGACATGGGGGTCTGCGGAAATTTTAAAATCAAAATGGGGGTCCTCAGGTTGCTAACGTTTGAGAACTGCTGGTTTAAGCTATTCCGAGCATCAAATTAGTGACTCTTGGTGGTTAACACATATTTTTGTAATATTATATATATTCTCAAAAAAGAATTATTCCAGGCACATACAGTAAGGCTCCTTGGTATTTTTATCTGGAAGGAAAAAAACATTGAACACACAGAGGTGTCTATATACAGCTGTCATTCTGCAACAGAACTGCCAGTCAGAGATACACATAAAGATCAAGGGCAACATGTGGCTTGTACAATTTCCTGTAGGACCAGAAGAGCTTCTTTATGACTATTCTGGTTTATTGGATAAATGTATAATTCTGTTTGTTACTGCATACACCCACTAAAATGGACATGTCCTTAGTCCTGTTATATTTACCAAATGCCTCACCTAAAGTGACACTTCTCAAGGACCATGCAAGTTCTCATTTTACTTGTGTCTGTTTGCAAAGGTCCTGTAATTCTTTATATACTTCATTGTTTTTCCAAAACTAAAGCATCACTTATACTAGTGAGTGTGCACCCTCGGAGGAAAAGGCATTTCAGTGTCAAGCTGCCAAGGAGTTTTTATAAAGAACAATAAGCAAACAGACAAAACTAAAACTCCAAATAAGACATTAACAATGTCACTTAAAATATGTATTTGTAGCTTCTAGAATATTTTCCCCAGTACACCAGAATTCCTCCCTGAAAAGCAGACTGATCTTTTGGTTCAGGCACTACACTGGGACTTCCTTAGGCAAGTCACTTGATCTCCCTGTGCCTGGGTTCCCCATCTGTAAATGAGAATAATACTACTTCCCTATCTCCCTCACAGCGATGATGTGAGGATAAATATATTAATGTCTGAAAGAAATTCAGATACTACAGACAATCTCCTCCTCCATCACACCCATAGCCATTAGGATGCCCTGTGTTTCTTTCATACCCTAGTGATCCCATATGTGCTCTTCTTTCGACCCTGCCCCCCTTAAGATGAGATCATTACAATCATTTTCCTGGGTGATGATGACTGTTTGGAACTCCTTCTAGAAGCTGTCATGCCACTGCTGCTCTTTCATTGATGAAAGGGTTCCCTCTTGAGATGGAACCTGTCCTTGACTAATACTAATCACAATGGCAGCTGAAAGCCGTGATGCTGTTTTGTTTTATACCTATTTGGTTTGAAATTACCAAAATTATATCTGTTTTCAGGTTAATTATGCTAATAAGGGACACTTCTGATTTGAGATCTTGTGTGTGTGGTTGTCACCAGCCAACTCAAGTAACAAACAGGGGTCATAATAGAAGAACCATCCAGGCATTTTTTCTATAAGTGAGTGAATGCTATTATAATAAGTCTCATCTCAGTTTAGTATAATATTGGCCTAAGATACATGACACCGTAATGGGTGTAGACAGCTGGGGTGTTGAGAGACTCTTATGCCCACCCACCCACACAACAGGAATAGCATTACTAAAGGAAGTACTGTGTTTGAAACAGAAGCTTCTTTGGACAAACTTTTTCTGCTCCATAAAGTCATCTCTATCCCATAATTTTCGCATCTATTTTAAAAATCCCCAGAACTCGCGTGGGACTTAGCACTGCCAGCCATCTCTGACAGACGAATGGAGCCTGCACAACTCTGCACTACTGTCGTGAGCATTGCAAACACAGGCCACGTGATCCTGTTTAATTGGGGATTGGTCCTGCTTTGAGCAGGGGGTTGGACTAGATGACCTCCTAAGATCCCTTCCAACCCTGATATTCTATGATTCTATGACCCTTTGGTATTTGCAGATACAGAGTCGCTAGAAGAGCTGTGGGGAACATGACAATTTTCTGGAGGGAAGATTGCTGTGGGAAATAGCGAGAACCAATTTAAGGTTGTTGGCATTCACTGCACAGCTGCAAATGGTAGAGCACTGCTTCTGGTCCTGAGAAACTAACACTGACTGGTGGGATCACATTGTAATGGAAGCTTGAGAGGATGAGCACTGTCTGCAGAACTTTCAGATGTGCCAGGTCACATTCCTAGATCTGTGTGCCGAACTCACCCCAGCCCTCCAGCGCAGGGGCACCAAAATGAGAGCTGCACTGACATTGGAGAAGCAAGTGGCAATCACAGTATGGAAACTTGGGATGCCGGATTGCTACTTGTCAGTGGGAAGTCATTCTGGAGTTGGAAAATCTACTGTGAGGGCTGTTGTCATGCAACATGTACAGGGCTACTAATTGTCTCCTGCTGTGCAGGACTGTGACTCTGGGCAATGCGCAGGCATAGTGGATAGATTTGCAGCAGTGGAGCAATATTCAGCTCTCATATCCTTACTTTGGTACCAGACCACATTGCCACAGAGTACATCAATAGAAAGTGTTGGATCACCAGGGACACTTCACTGACATCAATGTTGACTGATCAGAAAAGGTGCATGATGCACGCATCTTTAAGAACACAGGACTGTTCAGAAAGCTACAAGCAGGGACTTTCTTTCCCAACTGGCAGATTACCATTGTTCTCTGTGATCTCTGGGTAGTGGAGTTCACAATTGTGCCCAGAGCTGTCAGTATTGGGCATTGCAGGACAGCTGCTGGAGGACTTTTAGGGTCAGCACAGGTAATGCAATGTCTACATTCATGATATGTGACCTCAGTATATTGACCATGGCTCAACGCCGCTCTGAGAGGTGGTGTTACTATGTTGGTGTCTTGGGGAGTTTACATCTGTGGGAGACAAATGTAAGTGTAGACCCAGGAACAACTAGATCGATGCAAGGTGGCTTATGTCGACCTAACTTTGTAGTGTAAGCCAGGCCAGAGTGATCTCTCTTTAGATTGTTTGTTTTAACAAATGATTCTTGTAATAAATATTGAATTTCTCTAATTCTCAAAAACTAGCACTTTAAAAGGTTGCATTATGTTAGTGTCATATGAGTAGAGCTGGTTAAAAAGAATTGCACCCGGAATGTCATAACGTAGGACATACAATAAATTGAGCAAGTGGGAAAGTCAAATTGCTCCAATATTGAAAAGTAAGTGTGCCACAACAGTTAGTTATAGTATTACTCATTACATACATTTCCAACCCATTTAGGATTATGAATCTCTTCTAATTTATTTAAGTAGACAATGCTAACTTGCCTGATTCTCAGTCATTCACAGGGAAACTTATCTTCCAGGCCCACAGGTAATAAAACATGTAATTTGTCTCTGTTGTTAAATCTGGAAGTATAAGAATGTATATTTTTAAGCATTAAATTGGAAAATTATATAAAGAGGAAAAAAATGTTAACATTCTATTGATGTCAGTCTGCTTTGAGAATTTAGCAAAACCAGTTCAAAGTACCCAGCTTATATGAAGCCCATTTAGTCCACCTTGCAGTTCAGGGCTGTTTCTTAACTTACATTTTCTAGTGTCTTGTCCAGTCTCATTTTATATGTCCTAAGAAATGGGGCTTCTTCCAGTTGCCTTGGGAGATTATTCCATAGGCTAACAGCTGTCACAGGAAGTTTTTCCTGAGTGTCAGTTAATTTCTTCTTCACATTACTTCTAGCATTACCCTCATCCTAAATAATTCCTCTTCATCCCTGGGGCCAAATCATGGACCCCTTATTTAGTTCCTCTCCAGGTGACACTCTCAATAGGAGTTTTACCTGAGTCAGGAGTTTTTTACAAACTAAGAGTCTGATTCTTCCATCCTTACTCATATTGAGTAACAGCTCACTCTGCCAGTAGTCCCAAAATCAGCTGGACTACTAATGGAGCAAGGCAATCCCACAGTGTGGTTAAGGTTGGCAGAGTCAGGCCCTGAGTCAGGATTTCAGGATTTGGCCATTGGTGTTTAGATGTACCTTTCAAATACTTGAACTATGAAGGGGATATTAAATATCTGATAAAGATCAAGGGGTTGCTTTCTACTGGGAACATCTGGCAACTTTCACATCAAAAGTCTGCAATATGCGTTATCTCTGTGGGAACCAGGAGAATAGTACCAAGGGAATAAAAAAACCTTGCAAAACCACAACTATTATATGGGAACTGATGTCTCCCATAATAGAGCTTTGGCAATTCCTGTATCAAATATTTATTTTTCTCAGAAAGCAGAGGCCCATGTCACTCTAATCGATTTCACTTGAATTTATTTGGAGTTATGCATTTTGGGCATGAGCTGAAACAACCCGTTTTTATTTTCCCCAGTACACCAGAATTCCTCCCTGAAAAGAAGAATGTCTGGTTCAGGCACTACATACTAACATGGTACATTCAAACACAAGGAGCATGACTGGAGGGCAGTACATGGCTGGTAGGCCTAATGCTGAGGCAGTTCAGCACAGAATAGTATCCGGAAGTAGTGTAAACAGTGATTCTAGCCCCCTAATACGAAATGGTGAAAGGACTATCTACATCCCTTTGAGCCTTTAAGATATAGACCCAGCATGATTACTTTTGGAGGCCTCCTTTTCTCTCCTTTCCCTGGAAGCCTGCAATGGGGGAACTCACAGCCAGAACACTCCCTTGGGCCAGGACTACGTGTTGCAGGGGCTATTCTACTCTAGCACCACCTATTGTCTGCCATTCTGGTTCTGCAACAGTCTGCAGCTTCCATGGCCCATCCCCCTGGCCAAGTCACCTTTCAAGTTCAGTCTCTTTTGGGGTATCCAAGTCCAGCTCTAACCAGTCAGGCCCTAACCTGTTTTTTCCCACCTGACCTCTTCAAAGTCCTCTCACCCAGCTCTGCCTCGATCTGCAGCAAGTCTTTCCAAAGTCAAATAGAACTCAATGGAATCACACTCTTCTTTTCAGATTAATGGTCCCAGGGCTTCTCCCTGGGGTCTGTCAGTAAAACTCATATCAAACCAAACAGCGCTGGAGCATCTTTTGCCCTTCTTTGGGCTTGAGCCTCTCATCCCTCTAGACTCCTCTTCAGGAACACTGGCCTCAAGGACTGCCACACTGGAGCCTTTCCAGCCACAACTCAGCTTGACTGCTCTCCTCTTCAGGCAGACCCCACTGCTGGGCTTTCCTTCTTTTAAATCCAACACCTGGTTCAGGTGTAGTGGCAGGGCTAATTGCATAAGGCTGGCTAGCCTGAGGCCTCCTGGCCTGGGCTTCTTTCTCTCTCAGTGCCTTCATTTCTGACTATACGAAACCTAGATTCCCTTAATCATTTGACAGTGCCTCCACAATAGCTCTCTCTTTCAGTGTCCTCTTCTTTTACTACCCACCCCAACCTCTAGACATTCCCAAGGAAATAGGGTAGGATGACAGGCTTCTCTGCTGCCTGTTCCACTTCCAGCTCCTCCCTCTTCTCCCTTTCCATTCTTTCTCTTCTTTTATATGTGAGATACCTTGAGTTTAGTAAGGCTTTTGACCCAATCCCACATGACATTCTCATTAGCAAACTAGAGAAATGTGGTCTAGATGAAATTACTATAGAGGTGGGTACACAACAGGTTGGAAGTCCATACTCACAGAGAAGTTATCAAGGGTTTGCTGTCAAACTGGAAGGACATATCTAGTGGGGTCTTACTGGGATCAGTCCTGAGCCTGGTACTATTCAATATTTTCATTAATGACTTGCATAATGGAGTAGAGAGTAGGCTTATAAAATTTGTAGGTGACACCAACCTGGGAGGGGTTGCAAGCACTTTGAAAGACAGGATTAAAATTCAAAATGACCTTACTGTATTAGAGAATTGGTCTGAAATCAACAAGATGAAATTCAAAAAAGACAAGTACGAATTATTTTACTTAGGAAGGAAAAATCAAATGCACAGCTACAAAATGGGGAGTAATTGGCTAGGCAGTCATACTGCTGAAAAGACTCTGGGGGTTATAGTGGAACACAAATTGAGTATGAGTCAACAGTGTGATGCAGTTGTAAAAAAGGCTAATATACTGGGGTGTATTAACAAGTGTTGTACGTAAGACATAGAAAGTAATTGTCCCGTTCTATTTGGCACTGGTGAGGCTTCAGCTGGCATACTGTGTCCAGTTCTCGATGCTATATTTTAGGAAAGATATGGACAAGTCAGAGAGAGTCCAGAGGAAAGCAACACAAATGCTAAAAGGTTTAGAAAATTAGACCTATGAGGAAAGGTATAAAAAACTGGGCATGTTTAGTCTTGAGAAAAGAAAACTGAGGGAAGACCTGATAACAGTCTTCAAATACGTTAAGGGTTGTTCTAAAGAGGATGATCAATTGTTCTCCTTGTCCACTGAAGGTAGGGCAAGAAGTAATGGGCTTAATCTGCAGCAAGGAAGAGTCAGATATTTTTTCCTAATATCTAACCTAGCCTCTGAGTACCTACTAGTGTATGGGAGTTTTGCCTCCTAAGGGCTGAAAGTCACAGTCCTGCTCCAAACCCATTTCTAGGCACAGAGGTAATGAAGCTTGTGTAAGTACTGAAAAGACCAACATTCACAGAAGAGAGAGCAGAGACACATATGCATGGGTTTAGATATGCTCAGAGCATGTCTGCTGGATTAGGCCCCACAGGCGAGAGAGCTGTGGGAATCCCTAGTTTGTGAATCTGCTGGGGTTTAGGTGTGAGTTAGGCACCAAATTGCTGGGCACTGTCAGAACTGAGGCAGCAGTGCCCATTCCCTGCCACCAAAATTCTGGCACCTCAGGGACATTAACGGAAGAAACTTAGGTGCTTAGGGACTTTAGGTGCCTCCAAGATTAGGCAGCAGCTGAGCAGGGGGTTGTGAATGACAGTGGTGCCTAAATGTTGGACTTAGGCACTTAGAGTGGCAGCTGGGAACCTGCATCCACCTTGGTGTCTAATGTGAAATGAGTTGGTAGTCTCATCTCAGTTTCTAATGGACAGGGAGCCACACATCTAAAAAACACCATAAAAATCAGTGCCCTTGAGGACAGTCGCATAAGAAAAGCCAAGGACAAAATGGACTTAAGCACTAACTTACCCTTTCAGACTCCTACAGGTGATCCCTGGAGATCCAGACTGAGGCACATTGACAGAGTAATGTGGAAAAACTGCACAAGCCGTACCTGTTCTGTAGCTAGAGAACTTCATTCTTCATGGCTATTGAGCCAGCACTTTGCATAGTTTTTTTGGAATGTATTAGTTAAAATATTCAAGATTGGAGCTATAACTGGTTAGCGTTTTATCTGTAGTCCCACACTCTTTTTGCAGCTGCACAAATAAGAAATGTTACTAAGTCTGCTTGTTTTTCTGACTTTTAGTTAATTAACAATAACTTATTAATTGATAAGCTTCATGTCTGTTATTTTAAGAAAAAACCCATAGGGATATAACAGCACTTCTGGTACTTGACTCCCTTAAAAAAAAAATCTATTTCCTGGTGAACCACCATTATTAATGAAATACATGTCTAAATCCCTTCTTACTTTCTCTTGAAAATCAGGCACAGCTTACTTTAGAAAATAAGACAAGACTATATATAAAAAAGGCCAATGTACCTGCTCCTTTTCTTTATCTTCTTTTCTCTAAATACATCTCTGTTTCCCTTCACTGCCATACACGTACGCTTTGAAGCAGCAAAGCACTTAAAACATGTAATTGAAGACAATGGGCTTGCTCAGGTGTCTAAAGCTATGCACATGTTTCAGTGCTTTACTGGATCAGCGCCTTAATTCTGATATTAATTCTGCACTGATATATATTTTTTGCTTCATTGGCTTTTTGTGATACCTAGGACCCTCTCTTGCCCCCACTGAAGTAAATGGAAGTACAATCAGGTGATTATTCTATAATTTTACCTATTATAAAGGAGAGAGTTGCTTAAATGTGGCTTACTCCTAATCATTCTGAGTTGATTGTTCTCTTTTTTGTGATCTTAGCCAAATAATGCTTTGGATGAATCATTAATAGCAATTTTCTTCATAATTCTTCAAACCTGAATTACCACAAAGACTTAATTTGCCTGTGATTGGGACATAACCTAAACCTTTTACAGATAGTATTGAATGACTCTTCCCTTTTGTAATGTGTTACACTACCTCAAGGACAATGAGTGCATTTGCTCCTAAATTGCATTAATTCCATGTTTATTCTCTCTAGAGTGTTCTATAGCTAATATTAGTATATCCTGAATGATAAGGGAGCATTTGAATTGTGTGCACACAAGTTCCTCGCTAGAATAATGATTGTTTAAATTTAAAAAGGCCGCTGACTCTTTTGGCTCCCTACTTCATCAGCTGCTCCCCGTTGCCACAACGATTATTCCTTCAGAATAGAAGTCTTCCAACACTATTTTTGCCGATGAGAGGGGTGTTAAATCCTGGGATTCGGTCAAATCCAGGCATATCTCTGGAGAAACACATCAGAAAAGAAAAGATTGGCATGCTATTTACAGGGCATTGAGACATGGGAGGTCTTTTTTAAATACAAGGAAAATACCCCATATTTACAAACTAGCAGATTGTACCGATATCACTCCATGTTAGTGTTATTCTGTTGCTATTAACCTTTATAATAATGAGCATTTTTCTCTTTCCACTTGGTTTAATTTTTCAGTAGATTTAAACTTGGATAAGGTCATGGAGGCTGTCTATCAATGGCTATTAGCCAAGATGATCAGGGATGCATTCCTATGCTTCTGGTGTCCCTAGATCTCCAAATGCCAGAAGCTGGGACTAGATGGCAGTAGATGGATCATTCAGTAAATTGCCCCATTCTGTTCATTCTCTCTGAGGCATCCAGCACTGGCTGCTGTCAAAGACAGAATACTGGGCGAGATGGACCATTGGTCTGACCCAGTATGGCTGTTCTTATTTGTAATCTTCTATTTTATACCTAAGCGTATAAAAAAAGTGACTGGGAAGTGCCCTACGCTATTCACGTAGCTGAAGTTGCGTATCTTAGGTCGACCCCCCGCTGTAGTGTAGACCTAGCCTCAGATTTCTTTGGGAGGAGGGTTGTGATACTGTTGTCTGTGTATATGTGCTGTATAGTGTTATAAAGCCTAACCGCCTTCTTGCTGTGTGCCAGAATCTGGTGAGGGAGACTCGTACTAATTATTGAGCCGCATTTACTCTCCTTCTGTGTCTTCCAGACTCATTAGAGAGGACAAGTAGGGCAGTCATTGAGTGGAAGACCAGTGACAGCATGGCTACTGCTGCAAACTAATGTTAACACGTTGTCACTCTTTTGTTTACACATATCTGTTGGATGTGTAATGTTTTCTAGATCTATTATGTGGCTCAGCTGTATTGGCTTACTAATTTAGATTGAAAGTTTCTTGGGTCAAAGCCCAGGTCTTCCTTTATGATTTACTCAGTGCTGAGCAAATAAATAAACCAGCATAAAGACATAAATCATGTGCACAGCAATGTAAATCACTCGTATCAAAGAGTAACACAGAGTAAAATGTTCAAGAGAGTTTGGAAAAGAAATGTGCTCTAATAAGTGGGTAAGAGACAAAAGTAGAAGCCAAAATTCCTGGGTTCTTTTTCCCAGCACTGCCAATGTTATATTGTTTAACCTAAGGTAGAAGTGTTTCAAATAATTTCATAGGACTGAGCATCTAAAAAAATTACCAGATAAAGGAGGAGAATGTTGTCTTCAATAGCATTGCGTCCTTTTGAAGTATCTGAGCACAATCTATTTAATAACTAATGATGATAACTCTGCAGCCCTTATTCAGAGAAACTCCCATTGAAGGCAATGTGAGTACTAAATCCTGAGTCCTGCTTATGCACCTGTTAGTACTGTTAGCCCCTTACAGCAAGTATTATGCTTCCACAGCAGCACAATTGATCTGTGGAATGATTTAATATATGGTGGAAGGAAGGTCCAAGGGCTCTGAATGTGACCTACGAGCAGGTGGTACAGGGGGAAGAGTTGGGATTTTTGTGCAGATTACCTCCCCAGTGCCCCTGAAAAATATTCCTCAGCCCTTGCCCTTCTCTTCTTTCCCATGCACAGGGAGAGTGAGGCTCCCATATACATCTGCTACTTTGGGGGTGGAAATGGAATGGCTTATTGGGAGGCTGTTTTCTTCCCTCTCTGAATACTAGAAAGTAAAATGAGTTAGACCCTATTCCACCCATAGATGACAGCTCCATTACTTGCCTTGGGCTACATTGCCAGTCAGTCTCCGCAGAATACTAATAGACAGGAATGAACCCACCTTCTTATTGGGATGCTGAGGAAGAATTCTGGATGCTCAATACCTCCTCGCATCATCATTCAGGCCCCGGATGAGGTAGAGGAGAAGACTGGGCATCTGCAAAAATCTTATGCAATCACCCTGAAACAGTGGAAGGAGGCTCCAGGATTTCATTAGGCCTCTGTGGAGCCCAGCCAACGACAATTCCAGTGAGCTCTCTGTTATGGAAACAAGTAAGGCCAGGATTGACTCCGAGTCAGTGCTGCAGGATTGGGTCCAAATTGGGTTTTGCATGTGTGAGCACTGCAGAATGTAGTCCTAGCTTGGTAGAAAGTAAAAACATCTTCCAAGTACGTACACTATTTACTCACAAATTAGGAAGTGACTAGTGTGGGGGGAAGGGGGAGAAGGGAGCTTCTTGCCAACATACCTGTTTCTTATCAAGAAATCAGATCCAAGTCCTTGCTGATTCTTGCATTATGCCACTTATTCCAGTGGTGCTGTCTAAACTTTTAAAAACTGCTGTAATCCCAATATCACCACATGAATAGTAGAATCTGGTCTCACTTCAGATTAAAGGCTCCTGCTTCCACTGAAATCAATGGCAAAACTCCAAATGACTTCAATAGAGCAGAAGTTAGTGCTATGTCACACTTGAGTGATGATATTTATTATATTTAATGGAAAGCAAACTGCATATTCTTTGTATTATTATGATATACACCTCTACCCCGATATAACGCGACCCGATATAACACGAATTCGGATATAACGGGGTAAAGCAGTGCTCCAGGGGGGCGGGGCTGCGTACTCCGGAAGTTCAAAGCAAGTTTGATATAATGCAGTTTCATCTATAACACGGTAAGATTTTTTTGGCTCCCAAGGACAGCGTTATATCAGAGTAGAGGTGTGCATCCCACATGCATTATACATAATATGAAGTCATTTAAAATTTGTTCAGTCCTGAAAACCTTATGTGCACGTAACATTAAAAATCAATGCAGAGTTTGCCTGACCCTGACTCTGCAGACCCTGGTATTTATTAATGGTCTTCTATATTTGTTCTTGAAAAAACCAACCACTATATAATGCTTCTCAAACAAATCCAGAAGTTTATTGGAGCAAGTTTATACATTTTAAATAAGCAATTATTTCATCATTGGTTGAAAACAGGAAGAAGAAGAAATTGTTCATTAGCACATGAAAATCTTACCCTACCATTAACTTCAACCAACTATTAAGAAGCACTTTTGTATCTGTACAGAAGAACACATTAATTTTCACTTTGAAAAAAAATGTTTTTAAGCAAAAGAAGAAACTCAAAGTAATAATTACAAAACGTTTGGAATCTCAAATACTGTCCTATGCAGTTTTACCAAATCAGTCACAAGAACTACATAGCACTTATGAAATACAGCTGCATGGGAAATCACCAAAATGTAGGCATAGATTTTGTAGCATACTTGGAAAACAACTAAAAGACTCTGCTAACATTTTGAGCCATAATTTATTTATATTTCATTGCCCAACTTCTTTCATTAAGATTATTTCAAAATTTTTATTTGTCTTATCTATTTTAATGTATATCATTATAGAAAAATTCAGGCTAATAACCTTTGATAAAAATACTATAAGCACACCTAGTTGGATAGATGTCATGTACAAAGATAGTAATATTAACAAAAACATAAAAATTAATCAAAGAATAGCATCTTCATATGAGACATGCAACCTAAATATGTATCTGATGCTTATGCAGTATACAATGTGTGTATATACACATTTTACATACACACCCCCCCACACAGTCCCCCAATACATACATCTATAGATGTGGACCAAATTTTATCAACAGGTTCACATACATTTACTCATATCTATATGTTTTATGTACATTTGTGTTAAACCTTTGGTCCTTTAGAGTTTTAAATGCACATAAAAAAAAAACTCATAAAAAGTACAATGTACCACTTTAATGCTCTATGCTTTTTCCCCATATTTTTGTTCCTGAAGAAATAGCTATTATTTTCTATGGGGCTAGAATTGTATGAAATCACTCTTCTCTCTGTCAGGATATAGTCTGCCCTCATTCTTTGCACAAAACAGTTATTGAAATGGATGGGAGCTCTATTAGTACTATGGAGGCAGAATATAGCCTAATTAGAATGCAGTTCCAATTATTTCTACTATTTCCCCATTGGATTCTTAGAGGGATATTGGGCCCAGTATCACTTTGAATGAAAAGCGTATTTAGGGTCGACGTGCCCAATATTTAACTAGCCAAACAATAACTAGGGTTCCAATCTTGTTAAATCCCAAATCCTCTTTATAGTGACCTACCAACAAGAAACAGGGGGAGTTTGTTTCTGATCATAGGTATGAGCATGCATGTGATGCAAGTATATTTATAAATATACCACTGCTCTTCCACTCTGCTTGACTTTTCATTCTCAAGAGCATGCTAGAAGAACAGGAGTACTTGTGGCACCTTAGAGACTAACAAATTTATTAGAGCATAAGCTTTCGTGGACTACAGCCCACTTCTTCGGATGCATATAGAATGGAACATATATTGAGGAGATATATATACACACATACAGAGAGCATAAACAGGTGGGAGTTGTCTTACCAACTCTGAGAGGCCAATTAATTAAGAGAAAAAAAAACTTTTGAAGTGATAATCAAGCTAGCCCAGTACAGACAGTTTGATAAGAAGTGTGAGAATACTTACAAGGGGAGATAGATTCAATGTTTGTAATGGCTCAGCCATTCCCAGTCCTTATTCAAACCGGAGTTGATTGTGTCTAGTTTGCATATCAATTCTAGCTCAGCAGTCTCTCGTTGGAGTCTGTTTTTGAAGTTTTTCTGTTGTAATATAGCCACCCGCAGGTCTGTCACTGAATGACCAGACAGGTTAAAGTGTTCTCCCACTGGTTTTTGAGTATTTTGATTCCTGATGTCAGATTTGTGTCCATTAATTCTTTTGCGTAGAGACTGTCCGGTTTGGCCAATGTACATGGCAGAGGGGCATTGCTGGCACATGATGGCATATATCACATTGGTAGATGTGCAGGTGAACGAGCCCCTGATGGTATGGCTGATGTGATTAGGTCCTATGATGATGTCACTTGAATAGATATGTGGACAGAGTTGGCATCGGGGTTTGTTACAAGGATAGGTTCCTGGGTTAGTGGTTTTGTTCAGTGATGTGTGGTTGTTGGTGAGTATTTGCTTTAGGTTGGGGGGTTGTCTGTAAGCGAGGACAGGTCTGTCTCCCAAGATCTGTGAGAGTAAAGGATCATCTTTCAGGATAGGTTGTAGATCTCTGATGATGCGCTGGAGAGGTTTTAGTTGGGGGCTGAAGGTGACAGCTAGTGGTGTTCTGTTATTTTCTTTGTTGGGCCTGTCTTGTAGGAGGTGACTTCTGGGTACTCGTCTGGCTCTGTCAATCTGTTTTTTCACTTCAGCAGGTGGGTATTGTAGTTTTAAGAATGCTTGATAGAGATCTTGTAGGTGCTTGTCTCTATCCGAGGGATTGGAGCAAATGTGGTTATATCTTAGAGCTTGGCTGTAGACAATGGATCGTGTGGTGTGTCCTGGATGGAAGCTGGAGGCATGTAGGTAAGTGTAGCGGTCAGTAGGTTTCCGGTATAGGGTGGTATTTATGTGACCATCGCTTATTAGCACAGTAGTGTCCAGGAAATGGACCGCTTGTGTGGATTGATCTAGGCTGAGGTTGATGGTGGGATGGAAATTATTGAAATCATGGTGAAATTCCTCAAGGGCTTCTTTTCCATGGGTCCAGATGATGAAGATGTCATCAATGTAGCGCAAGTAGAGTAGGGGCGTTAGGGGATGAGAGCTAAGGAAGCGTTGTTCTAAGTCAGCCATAAAAATGTTGGCATATTGTGGGGCCATGCGGATACCCATAGCAGTGCCGCTGACTTGAAGGTATATATTGTCCCCAAATGTGAAATAGTTGTGGGTGAGGACAAAATCACAAAGTTCAGCCACCAGGTTAGCTGTGACATTATCAGGGATACTGTTCCTGATAGCTTGTAGTCCATCTTTGTGTGGAATATTGATGTAGAGGGCTTCTACGTCCATAGTGGCCAGGATGGTGTTTTCTGGAAGATCACCGATGGATTGTAGTTTCCTCAGGAAGTCAGTGGTGTCTCGAAGATAGCTGGGAGTGCTGGTAGCGTAGGGTCTGAGGAGAGAGTCTACATAACCAGACAAGCCTGATGTTAGGGTGCCAATGCCTGAGATGATGGGGCGTCCAGGATATCCAGGTTTATGGATCTTGGGTAGCAAATAGAATACCCCTGGTCAGGGTTCTAGGCATGTGTCTGTACAGATTTGTACACATTATCACTTCAAAAGTTTTCTCTCTCTTAATTTTCTCTTAATTAATTGGCCTCTCAGAGTTGGTAAGACAACTCCCACCTGTTTATGCTCTCTGTATGTGTGTATATATATCTCCTCAATATATGTTCCATTCTATATGCATCCGAAGAAGTGGACTGTAGTCCACGAAAGCTTATGCTCTAATAAATTTGTTAGTCTCTAAGGTGCCACAAGTACTCCTGTTCTTCTTTTTGCGGATACAGACTAACACGGCTGCTACTCTGAAAAGAGCATGCTAGAAATTCAAATAGGAGTCCTGCATATCACCAGCAAAATTATTGAAAACTTCCATACCTGATGTGCTCAAAAGGATGGAGCAGACAGTTAGAACAGCGTGACAGTGTGATAGATGTGCCTGCAAAACCACACTAAAATGATAGGTCTCATTTGAGGCTCACCAGCCTCAATGTTGTCATTTTAAGAGATTCCTAGGACTTCTAACAAACAGCAAAATTTGTTCAAGGAGCTTCAAAACCAAGCTTTCAGGACAATGTGTTATTAAAGTACTCAGATGCTGTAGGAATAACTCAGAGCAAAGCATAAACTGTAGTGGGATACTGGCACACTTTAAGAGTAGTTATGATTATAAATTATGGTTAGATGTCATCACACTTCAGTTGGCAACCACGATGCACTTAAAGTCTATGTAGTCACATGAATGCCCCTTCACATCTTTGCATTCAGTGAGCAATTCATTTAGGATTGCCAAAAAGCTGTAATCCTTGCATGTTCTCAGAACAATTGTAAGATTAGCTCTGAAATTTACATCTTGGAATGCTTGACCCTGAAGCTGCTAGGCAATAGTGTCATTCCATTGAACTCAGTGGGACTGTTTACATAAGTAAGGACTAATTGTGGATTGCAAGGATTGGGCCCTAGCTGTCCTATCAAGAAAACAAAACAAGAGCAGTTTCTACTCTTAAACCAGATGGGTTTTTTGTATTGGTGTTGGTCTGGTTGTGGCTTTCAGTAGCACTTTACCAAGAGCTGGGGGGAAACTAAGTTTGACTTGTAATGTTTTTGTCACTCTGTCTCTGCTTTTTAATTAAAAAGCAGAGACAGAGTGACAAAAACATTACAAGTTTTTAATTAAAAAGCAGGTGCTTGATCCAGCATCTAATGAAAAAAATCCATCAATATCTGTGGGAGCAGGAGCCAGCCCCAAAAATCCAGTCGTGAAGTCCATACCTAGACACCAGGGCTGGCTCCAGGCACCAGCCCACCAAGCATGTGCTTGGGGCGGCGCCTGGAGGGGGGCAGCGTGGCGGGGCCCCAGCCAGGCTCACCGCCCTCCCCCCGGCGCTCCGGCCGGTCAGGGAGAGCGGAGAGACGCGGCGGGCTTGCCACCCTCCCCCCGGCGCTCCGGCCGCCGGGGAGAGCGGAGAGCCCCAGCCGGGCTCTCCGCCCTCCTCCCGGCACTCCGGCTGGGGGGGGGGCACGCTGGGGGAGGGGGCGCACGCTGGAAGTGGGGGGGCGGCGGGTGGCTTTTTTGCCTAGGGCGGCAAAAAAGCCAGAGCCTGCCCTGCTAGACACAGACATCAATGGAAGATTTGCCAGCATAAAGACTGCACAACTAGGCCCTCAATGAGAAATGTTGGCCAGGTTCAGTTCATTTCATGGTGGTGTTGAATGGTAAAGCAATATGAATAGTTAAATTTCCAATAACTCTTATGTGCCTGGTTAACCAAGCTGTTCAGAATGTTCGCTGCCCAGTAAGACTGGAATTTCTTCTAGCAATTTCCCCCTGTGGGTTTAGGGCCAAATTATGAACTGGTTTACACCTTGTGATTTTCCAATAACTTCAATGGAGGATCAGTGCAAAATATAGCCATTGTACTAATGAGCCATGGAGTTACTCTAGTTAACACTAGGTGAGGATCTGTACTACCAGTCCTCTACTGTTTTGAAGAAGTCTCAATTAAAATTACAACCATGCAAACAAAGCGTTAATTTTATTTTATAAACAAAAAATGAATAATTAACTTTAGAAAAATAATGGTCATTAGTACTCTTTCCAGAGCAATTGCCCACATTCCACTGCTTTGTATGTCATTAATACTTTTCATAAAATAATTTACAGCAGTGCAAAATAGTTTATTTAGCAATATGATACTTTTCATAATGTGGCTACTGCAGTAGTTCATTTTTCATGTGATGACTAATGCCTTGACAAGATTAAAGTGCCACACTGTGATACTCACAAGTGCTGTCTCTTCTGTGTAACTGGCTCAGGCTGGAATGGGGGTGAATTTGGTAGATTTTGATGATTTGGGTGAATCCCTCCACATGTCCAAACTGTTTGTTGGGCTTCTGTTGTTGGTAAAAGAAGTCTGTCTTCTGCTAACGCTGTCAGAATCTTCTTTACTCAGCTTTTGTTTTATTTTTTGACAGCAAGGGAAGCTCTGTAAACAGTCTTGCAGGAGGTGTCCACTAAAGAACATGTAGATCCAGGGATTGCAACAACTGTTGAGACTGGCCAACAGAGCAGTGACTGTAATGACAGTGTTTTCAGAATCTATTTAAAAAAAAAAGTATACTGTTTTAGTAGCAGAAGTATAGGAATATTGCCAACATACAGTTAATTTCTTCATTAACCATTTGATTAACCACTGGTCTGGCTGGGCGCCCTCTATTGGCAGCCCTTCAGATTGTGGTGGGGGAATCCAGCCTCTGGATCCCCAGGTGTTATAAACCCAAGCACTGTCCCAGTCTTGGGGTCCCGAGGCACATTGTTAGAATGAAGACCCTCTGTCTTACACTTCATCTGGAGAGCTATGATCTCATGGCACCCTGCCCAGCCCCTGTAACCAGTATGAACTCCTCAGGCTCCCTCGTCTCTTACACACACCTCTCCCATAATCTCACCAAAGGTGAGAGACTTCTAGTTTACCTCTCCAAGGGGCCATCATATGGAAAGTGTTACATATAACACAGACATACAGTCCAGAGTTCTACGGTGCTGCTGCTCTTCACTTAATCATATGAGAAATACACAGATCCATAGAAAAATAATAAACTACATGGATTTCCCTTTCTCAGTTTCTTCACCACTCCAGATGATTCTTTGGGCTGGAGTCAGGGACTGTCCAGCATCCTTCTGTTACTTGCATGCTGAAACATGGAGTATTCTCCCCACAACTAGTCCTCTGACCTAGGCTGTCCATGCCCTTCCTTCCTACCCTGTAAGTCTTTAGTTAAACCCCTAACTAGTCACCTGGCTTCCTTTGCTCTGCACCTGGTAAATTTCCATTTTTTCCAGTTCCCCCTCCCCTCAGAGAGGTAAGGTAAAACGGTTTCTCCTTTAGACCAGAGCTCATCCATTCTTCCAAGTTATCATCAGCTGAATAGGGTCCTTGAGTTCTATGACCCTCCTCGTATCTGGTCTAGGAGGAAATGATACAGCACTTCTAGCCCATAGTGGATACAACAAAGCTGATACAGCGATTTTCATAGTAACCACTTCATATCGACCAGAATTCAGCAATTGTACAGACAGATCCTCCAAATCATCCTAAGGATCAGGAAGTCCTTAGTCAGGTAAAACTCCAATTGAAGTCAACTGGACTTTTATCTGAGTAAAGATTAATGACTTCTGGTTTGGGATCTAAGAACCCAATACAGCAAAGCACTTCAGCACATGTTAACCTGTAAGTGTCAGCAGTCCCATTGACATTGAGGCTATGCATACCCTACCACTTACGTTGGTAATACTCATGTTGCTCAGGGGTGTGAATTAGCCACCACCCCAAGTGACATAAATTACACTGACCTAAGTGCTGGGATGGACAGCACTATGTTGACGGGACAGCTTCTCCTGTTGATAAACCTACTGCTGCTCGTTGGGGGGTGGATTAAGTCCCGTCATTTTAAAGTGAGTGGGCTAGAGAGCTTACAGTGGCACAGCTGCAGCTCTCTAGTGTAGCCATAGCCTAAGTGAGTGCTTTGCTGGACGGGAGCCTTAAATCCCAAACCTGAAGTCCGAATTCGATTAGGTAAGAGTGAAATTGACGTCACTGGCAAAACACTAGCTTCAGCAAGGCCAGGATTTCACCCGAAGTTTTTTCTTCCAAAATGTATATAGGTCCTGATCCAAAGCCCATTGAATCAGATCCATAATGCTAGAGATCAAAGAAATAGGCTCTGTTTTTTTCCCTTCAAATAAACTTTGTCATAGAAAAACTTCATCCTCCTACCTCTACTAGTTTAAATTGTCAGACTCTTTCAAGTACTTAGTATGTTCAATTAAAACTTACTTTATGAATATTAAGTCTCCACAGCAATATATTCCCTGTGTTGTATAGTTCTACAAGATTTTTAGAACGTCTCTTCATATTAATCTCTCTATTTAACACAGTGAAATACCCTGACAGGTTTTTTTCCCCCTCCTTTTGAAATCAAAATTATATTAGTCTGCCTCACACCTTCAATTCTATTTATATTCGATCAACTATGTTATGCATTGTGATTTTGGTCTCAATCCCACATTTCTTGTGTAATCAAAGTTCCCACTATTGTCAATGAGAGTTTGAAGTACAAAAGAGTGAAGTACAATACAGTATCATCATCTAAAGTTTCTGGCTTCTAGCTTTCACTTTACATATATACGTATGAGTACTTTATAATGAATGAAAATTACTTCCAGAATTTTATCCATAACAAGGGCAAAATGAATTCACTGTGCTATTTCTGGAATAGACTTTTTAATTTAAAAACAAAGCACACCTGGAGTTTTGAATTTTGGGGGAACATTTTACTAAATTATGTTTGTTCAAATTAATTCAGCAAATATTTTAATCACAACCATTTACCTTTTATTAAATCAGAAAGCAAATGTGACCATTTCCTTCCAGAAGAGCTGATTGTTTACAAACAGCAAATTTATAATCTCTAAAAGCTTTTGTAAAACATTTGAGCTTAGCGCTTTTTTTAGGCTGATGATACTTTGATATTTTCCTTGGCTGTGTACAGATAGCTGAAGTATCAGACACACTGTGAAAACCTGGGAAATGCAAAATTCTCTTCTTTTTCTATGTTTTTTGAAAGGTAGAAGTATTACAAGTCAAACATTTAAGTTACCACAGAACTTTCAACAGGCATACAAGACGGTTGGCAGCCTCCCTGGTTACTCTAGGGCAGTGGATCTCAAACTTTTAGTATTGGTGACCCTTTCGAGCACCAAGCCTCTGAGTGCGACCCCCCCCTTAGAAATTAAAAACACATTTTTTATATTTAACACTATGTTAAAATACTAAATTTTAACCCTATTGCTTAAAATGAATTTACCATTTCTCACTGCTTTTAAATTAAGACTAAAACACATTTTTATCGAATTAAATGTAAGTGGAAAAGTTATTTTTAAGTAGAATTTTATTTTAATACTTGACAGCAATTAATGACCTGAAGCAGCCAAAAAAAATCAGTGAGATGGATGATGCTGTTTATTTGACACAAGAAGTTTTATTCTTGATGTTGTTTTAGAAAAGGCGCATCTGATGTCGTCCTTCAAATCAAGCCTGTTTCGAGATTTCGTCTTTATTGTGAGAAGGCTGGGAAATCCACTCTTGCATTCGTAGGTAGTGGGAAATGGCAGAAGGACTCTCAGGGCCATTTCAGACACCAGTGGGTATTCACTTGCAACTGAGCACCAGAACTGGTTTGGAGGCAGCTGTGTGAATTTTGCTTTCACGTCATCATCATTGATTATGTCGACAAACTGTTCCTGCGTGTGAATATCGTGAGTAGGTAACTGCTCAGCTGTCCCACTGAAAGGGTTCTTCACCAGGCAATGAAGTGCTTTTGGTAGCACTGGGAAGTAGTGTGAGAACTCTTCATGAAGGGCTCTCAAATGTTCACGGATCGCTGACTTGAGAGCACTATCAATGTTAACTTCCTCCTCCTCGCTGAACGAGGAAAGTGTCGGAAACATGCCATATCTGTCTGTCTCCAGCTTCCTGCACTACAGATCCAACTTCATCTGAAAGGCTTTGATTTTATTAGTCAGGTCTATTAACGTTTTCTCCTGAAGTGACAGATTGAGATCATTAAGGTTACCAAAGATATCAACTAGGTATGCCAAGCAGAGAAGCCATTTCTTGTCACTGAACATTTTGTTCAGCTCTTGTTTCTGTTTTCACAGGAAAAACTCTGCCATCTCTTCATGAAGTATAAAAATGTGCTTTAATGCACGTCCCGTAGAAAGCCATCAGCTTTGAGTGTGGAAAAGTAGAACTTCATATTCACCACCCATTTCATTGCAGAGCTCTCGAAAGAGACAACTATTCAGAACACAAGCTTTAATTTAGTTCACTGCTCGCATAACAACATCCACCACAGCATTAAGGCATATTGGCAATGTCTTTGCAGCTAGGACTTGACGATGGATTCCACAATGAGTGACAATCACATTAGGTGAGACACACTTTACCTTCTGCTGAAAGCCAGACCATGCACCCATCATTGCTGGAGCACCATCAGTACAGGTACCACAAAGATTTTTCCACTCAATGCCATTGCTTTCGAAAAAAGCATTCACCTTATTGAAAATGGCCTATGACATTGTGGTTGTTTCAAGTTGTTCACAGAATAAGAACTCATCCTTAACATCCCCAGCATTAACAAACCGTACGAATGCTATCAGTTGCGCGCAGTGAATAACATCAGTAGTTTCATCAAGTTGCAGGCTAAACATACTGAAAGCAGAATGTTTAATTTCGTGCACAACTTGTTTTTTGATATCTTCAGACATCTCACATATTCTGCGTTTCACAGTATCATTAGACATGGAAAGCATATTCAGTTTTTTGGCAATATCATTGCCAACCATAAGTGCCACAATATCTTTGCATGCTGGCAGAATAAACTCCTAACCTACTGTATGCGGTGATTTGGTACAGGCAATGCGTAGTGACACAACACAAGAGGCCTCCACAGTGGAGGACATTTGCTGTTGGAAACTTCCATCAGCATCAAGCCTGGCCTTCTTTGTTGGTTCTTCTCTGCGTTTGAAAAAAACCCATGTTTTGATTTTTATGCTCAGGATGTCTAGTTTCAAGATGTCGCTGCAGTTTGCATGGTTTCATTGATTCAGCAGACAAAACTTCACAGCGGTTTTTCAGTACCAAAGGTGATGATACTGGTAAATCCAAGTTTAATGTAAGACTCGAGATACTTTTGTTTTTTAGCGGTTTTAGCAGTACACGTGGCCATTATTTTCAGGAGAAAGTTTGCATTTGTGTGTCTGACTGTTAATTACTAAAGTACTTGTTCAGCTGCTAAAGAATCAAGCCCTCTAATGTTGTCTCAGTACCAGGGCCAGCCATAGGAAAAATGGCTCCCTGGGCAAACTTCTATTTGGCGCCTTCTTTGGAGGTGGAGCAGGGCTAGAGGTGGAGTGGAGTTGGTGGTGGAGCTGGGCTGGAGGAGCTTGGGGCTCTGAGGTCCGCATATGGTGGTGATGGTGGCTCACAACCAAGTGCCTGGCTGGGCTCACAGTGGGTGGCGGGGCTTGGGGCTGACAACCCTGTGTGTTGCAGGGCTGGGGGTTAACAACCTTGTGCACGGCAGAGCTCCCAGCTAATAACCCTCACCATAGCCAGGCCCCGCCTGACAACCCCAGTACAGGGGTCAGGGCTCACAGTGTCATGGATGCCCCAGCTTACAGCTCCATTCCTGGTTGGGGTCGGGGAATCACAACACCACGCCTGGCCAGGATTGGGGCTTGCAGCCCCACACAGGGGTCGGGGCTTGCAGCCCCAAAGCAGGGCCGGATTAATCTTTTGTGGGCCCGGCCCCAAACATATTTGTGGGCCCCCATGGAGGCAATGGAACATGGCGCAGGGAAGTCGGTCCCCAGAGCGAGGGGCAATGGGGCATGGTACGGCGGGGGCAGCCCTGATCCGCCCAGTGTGCAAACTGGCAGTGCCAGATGCACACTGGCCCACCCAACCCTGTGCTGCCAGCATGCCCCTTCAACCATGGGGGTGGGCCCATGTCATGCCACACAACTCCCAATGCCCCCCCCGACTCCCTATGCCCAGTGCCCCTCCACAAGTGCACAGTGCTCTGCACACCACCACCCCACCCAGCGCACCCCCGCTCTCAGCCCAACCACAACTGCCCAGCACCCCACACAGACCACCCCCACTTCCTAGCAGTCCAACATGCAGATCGCCCCCACCTCCACTGCCCAGTGTCCTTCCCCACAGCCCCACCACAACTACATAGCGACCCCCCCCAGACCCCCACTGCCCAGCACCCCAAAGCACACAAACCTCCCCCACTCCCCAGCATCTCCTACCCCCTCACATCCCAGCATCCTCCTCACAGACCCATACCCTCAAGCCCTGCCCCCAGGCCCTGCTGAGCCAGCACAGAGCAGGGATCCCCCCCCTCCCAGCACAGTGCTAGGGGGCAGGACAGCTGAAGCTTGGGAGCACAGAGCGGTCCTGTCCCCTGGGGCCCCACCCAGCCCTACGCACCTGGCGCTGGTGCTGCCCAGGGCGGAGGTGGCGTTTCCTTGCATGGGCGGAGGGTAGCTACCAACTCCCCCAGCCAGGAGAGGCACACCCACCCCCAGGGAGCCTGAAACGGATGGTCACTAGCCCGAACTGGCAGCGTCTGAGAAGAGCAAGCAGTGGATGGGAGGAAGGGATCATGGCACAGGTGCTGACTTTTGGTTTTGTTAGTGAGTGCCCCATCCTAGCTCTGCCTCCTTCCCCAAGGCCCCACCCCCCACTCAACCTCTTTCTGGCCCCGCTCTGCCCAATCCCCCTAGACCTCTCTGAATGCCTCCTGCCTGCTGACCCTCGCCCCTAAATGCCTCCCACCTGCCGCCCACTCCTTTCTGCTCCCTCCTGCCTTACAGGCGAGGTGTGTGTGCTGGAGGGGTGCTCTGCCAATTTTGAGGGGAGGCTATTTTCAGCATATTTATACACTTTCATTCTAGTTTTTGAATGTGTGTCTATCATTGGTATCTCCCCTTCCTGATGTTTCCCACTTCTTGCTCTCCATCTGTGTCCCTTTGCCCATCTTTCTCTCTCTCTGTTCCCCATCTCCTGGTGGCTCTGTCTAGGAGCCGCTCCCACCCACGCACTCAAAGAAGCTCTGTCTCCACCTAACCCCACCCCCTGCGGCCAGCCCAGAAACTGCCTGCCCTGACACAGAGAGAAATTTAATTCAACAGCCCAAGAGAGAAATGTCCCATTCATTCATCCTGCTGTGTGGCTGCTGTGTCACTCCAGCTCCTCCCAGTCCCCGCTGTGGCAGCCCACGCTGGCTTTGAAGCTCGCTCGCTGACTCCCTCACAACACTGTGCAACTTTTGTGGGAGGGGAGCCCCTGGTGGGACCATGGCCAAAGGCAGGGGGAGTGGGGGGTTTGCTTCCTCCTCCGGGCTGCTGCAGCCCAGCATCCTGATGCAAGACAAGCTCAGGTGTCCCAAGGTGAAGCAAGGCAGCGTCACCTGACTTGAAGCTGATACAGGGTGGGTGGGTGGGTGTGGATGCAACCATAGGAATTCCCTGGGAGCTGAAGGGGAGGCGGGGTGTAGATCCAGGAGAAGGAAATCAATCCTTCCTGACGCGGGGAGGAGGGGATGCTGATCTGGGGTGCAGGGAGATAAACTTCCTCTCTGGGAGGAAAAGCCGCTCAGGCAGGCTTGATATGGGCGGGGGCGAGTTGGAAACAGCTTTGAGCTGGGCAACCGTTACTTTGCCAGGCACGAGAGCCAGCCCTAGAGAAGAGCCTGCAGGGAGGATGCAGCTAGAAGTACTGGTGGTGTGTTGCCCCCTCCTGTCCCTCCATGCACGGGGAAAGGGATGCGGAGGCCCAGAACCCGGGTCAGAACCATAGGGGTTGGGAGCTCCCAGAGCCCTCATGGGAGGGGTCCGGGCACAGGGAGGCTGCTCATTTGTACCTGGGCTGGGGCTGCAGTGAAGTCCCTCTCACCTTGGCCACGGCTAAGCGCACCTGACTGGCTGGAGGAAGCATGGGGAGGGGGCGAGCTGCTGGCCCCAGCCCAAGTTCGCACATCAAACACAAAGGCAAACTTTTCTTAAAGGAGCCATGTTCTTTGGTTTGTCCCCCTGCCCAGCACTAAAGGAGTCTGCAGCTGATTTCTCCAGGTTGGAGGGGGGCCACAGGTCCTGGGGGAGACAGTGGAGTGGACTGAGAATGGCTGGCTTGGTCCTTGAGAAACCCCCCCAGCCTGTACTCCCCCCAGCAGGCCAGCCAAGAAGCTGCCCACCCATCTCCCCCCAGCCAAGAAGCTGCCCCCAGCCAATTTCCCCCACCCCTCCACAGCTAGCACAGAAGCTGCCATGCCCTGGCTGCTTGTCCCCCTAGCCCAGCTCCCTCTGCCCTGAAATTTAAAAGGACTCACACCTGCCTGCAGTGGGAGGTGGGAGCCCACTGGGAGCTTCAGCAGATGCAGGGAAAACAGCTGATAGGCAGGGACTTCCTGCCAAACAGCTGATTGGGTGCAGCCAGCCAAAGAGCTGATAAGGGCTGCTGTGTATGCTAAATAGCTGATTGGCAGTTGCCAACAGCTGATCTCCCTGGTGGCACCTGCGGGTCATAGGGTGGGGAGGAGCCCTGGGCTGGAGAAGAGCCCTAGGCTGACCAGCTGAGTGGAGTGAACAGTGGGGGAGAAGAGCCGGGGGGTGTAGAGGAGCCAGCTGCTCTTGGTACAGTGCAAGTGAGCGGACCACGCCAGGTCCCCTTTTGAGTTTGGGTATGGCACCACTGTAAACCCGGTACTGCCCCACAGCCCTACGCCTGGCCGGACCTCATAGCCCTGCTCCTGGCCAGGGTTGGGGTTGGGGCTCGCAGCCCCTCGTCCGGGTCGCAACCCAGCGCAGGGGTAGAGACTCATGGCTCGCAGGGGGTCACGGCTCGCAGCCCTACACAGTCGCTGTCGGGGCTCGCAGTTCGCAGCCACGCGCTGGGGTTGGGGCTCGCGGTCCCCCACATAACCAAGTTGCAACCTCCCATGGGGTTGCGACCCCTTTGAGAACCAATGGTTTAGAACAATCACTTAAAACAAAACAGACAAACAAAACCAGAAACCCTTAGTTACTTTGTAATAGAACGGAGTTTAAGAGGATTTGCTCGTGTCAACTGAACATTGCGTTTTGATCTAACCCAAGCAAAACAGGAAGGCATTGCACCCACTCCTGCAGTTCTTATTCATGGAACACACTCACTGAAGTCAGGGGTATTTGTCCATGTACTGTACGATTTAGCCCCTCAAAGTTATTTAGCTGTGATATACTGTAGAATCTTTCCTAGATCTCCAAAGGGCCTGATTCTGCTCTCATTGACTTCGGTGAGAGCAAGTTTAGGCTCTAGGTTTACACCCCTCCCAGACACAAACTTTAAAATGAAATGGAATCCCCAAATTAGTTATTTATTTTCCTCTTTTAACCTATTTGAATGCAGGTAAGTGGCAAAACTGAAACGCTTTCAAGACTGACAGGAGAAAGGCTTTCCAGGGTAGCAACTGCATTTCATTATTGCACCAGAACATTATGTCTGTCACCAGGGCCAGCTCCAGGCACCAGCTTGTCAAGCAAGTGCTTGGGGCGGCCACTCTGGAGAGGGGCGGCACATCCAGCTATTCGGCGGTCGGTCCCTCACTCCGGCTCGGAGCTTAGACCTTCCGCCGAATTGTCGCCACAGATCGCGATTGCGATCGTGGCTTTTTTGGGGGGGCTGCTTGTGGCAGCCAAAACCCTGGAGCTGGCCCTGTCTGTCACTCAGTAGCAAAAGCAAAACAGTAAGTGGGAAAACATTATTTAACTCATACCTGCAATATAAACACAAATAATCCTTTAATTTATAAACAGCAACAGAGGGTGGCACCTTTAAGACTAAATTTATGACCTTTAGTTTATGTAAAACTTTTTTAGGAACATGATGATTTTTATTCAACATGTTTCCTTAAAGAAATAATTGAGGTGGAGACAAATCACGCCATCAGTTTTTCAGCAGAACTCCACATTTGTTTTACAGGGGAGAGTTGCTTAAAAATCAAAAGCCCTGTTATTCAAATTGTTCCTCAAGAACAACTGAAACAGCGGGGTTCCCTTGTCAGAGCTCGCACTGTCATAATAGCTACTATCAAGGGCAAACTATTAAAAAAAAGGCAGGGTTTGCTGCTCTGAGTAAAACTAAGGTGATTTCCCCATTATCATCTAAAGAAATAATCCTTGGTCTGGATCGCCCCTCTGCTCCCTCAACACACCAGAAGGCGGGGGGGGGAGAGTACTTTACATCTCTCTCCCTCTCATAATCTGTTCTGAGTTACTTCGGTGTGAGTGCGGAGTCACTCCGGATGGCAGCAAGATAAACCAGAGCACCTCCCTTCACCTACCGATCCAGGAGAACTGCGGGTCCCAGACGGACCACATCTGGACGGTGAAGAAGGGCGCCCAGCAGACGATGTACGCCGAGATGATCACGAAGGTCATCTTGACGGTGCGGATCTTGGCCCGGGAGATGGTCTTGACGCTGCTGACACACGGGGTGGGCAGAAGCCCCCTGCGGAAGGCGCCGCCGGGGGGCCCAGCCGCTGCCGCCGCCCCCTGCTTGCGGCGGGCCCCGCCGCCCCCTTCCCCGCGCCGGCGGGTCTTGCCGCGGATGTTCCGCCAGAGGTGGCCGCAGATGAAGCCGTAGCAGGTGGCCAGGACCAGCACGGGCGCCACGAAGATGCCGCCGGTGATCCAGGTGACGTAGGCGCGGGGCCCCCAGGGCTGCACGAAGTGCGCCCAGCAGTCGTAGACCTGCGAGCCGCGCTCCACCTCGCTGAGGGAGAAGATGAAGTACTGCGGCGTGCTGAGCAGCAGGCTGAGCGCCCAGGCGGCCGCCACCATGGCGTGCGGGCGGCGGGCGGGCTGGCGCAGGGTCTGCAGCGGGTGGCACACGGCCACGTAGCGGTCGGCCGTCATGGCCACCAGCAGGTAGGCCGAGGCGAACATGCCGAAGACCTGCAGGTGCTTCACCACGCGGCACAGCCCGTCGGGCCCGTGGAAGCGGTAGGTCACCTCCCAGCACAGCTGCGGCAGCACCTGGAAGAAGGCCACGGCCAGGTCGGCCAGGCTGAGGTGGCGGATGAAGAGGTGCACGCGGGAGGCTTTGCGGGCCGTGCGGCGCAGCGCCAGCAGCACGAGGCCGTTGCCCAGCAGCGCCGCCGCGAAGATCAGCCCCAGCACGGCGATCTCCAGCTTGGCCAGCTCCTCGTCCCGCCCGTACGGGTCCCAGCCGGCCGCGCGGCTGGCGTTGGGGGCGGCGGAGCCGGGCGCCGGGCTGGGGCTGCTCCCCGCCGCCAGCCGCCACTGGCTGCCGTTCCCGGCCGGAGGCGCTTCCCACGAGGGCCCGGGGCTGGCGGCCGAGCGCATGGTGCCGCCTGGCGGGACCCTGCCCTCGCACTTCCCGCTCGCGTCGCCGCTGCTGCTCTGCCCTGGCTCCCACCGCCTCGGCTGCCCCCAGGTTCTCTGTGAGCGAGCGAGCGCCGGGGGCCGGTGCCTTTATCCCGCGGGGTGGGGCGGGGAGGGGCGCGCCCGTCTCAGAGGCTGGACAGCGCTTGACGCCAGCCGCCCCCTCCCCCGCTTCCCTTTGCAGCAGCGCGGCCGCCACTGGGAGGCTGCCCCGGGGCACAGGAGCTGAGCTCTCTACCCCCTTTCCCATCCCCCTTAGGTACCTTCCTCCAGCCCCTCCCGTCCCCGTTCGTTACCATGTGCCCCGTGGTTGTGGACCAGGTTCTCTTCCCTGCGGTCGCTTTTTTCTCTGCCCAAGGAGAATGAGGGGAGCGGCCCCCTGCAGGGGGATGGGCTCTGTCCATCAATGCAAGGAGGGGAAGGTGGGGGGGCGATCGGCACCTTCACTCCCTTTGCCTGCCCCTCGGTCCTCAAAAGGTGTTTTATTGCGCTGGGGAAGAGTTGCTGAGCGGGGCAGCAAGAGGGAAAGGATCAAAGGCAGGCAGGGAGAAGAGCGGAGAGAGACAGTAGCATACAGGTGTGGGGCAGCAGAAAGAGCAGGACAATGGGCTGGCAGAGGCAAGGGCAGAAGAAGGGATAGAGGCAGGCTGGAGCGCGGCGGGGCAGTGGCGACACCTTTCAGGGGTGTAAGAATAAGAGGAGACATGGGAGTGGGAGAGAAAGGAACTGGGCACAAGAACAGCATCGGAGGGACGGGAGAATGATCTGCTGGCTGTAGGAATGCAACCGCTCTGCCTCTCCACTGTGGAGCCTTGATTTTGTCGGGGGTTGTATCGTCGCTTGGAAGATTTTTCTAGGTGAGCAGCGAGATGTAGCTGATGGCATGCAGTTCTGGGAAATGTCAATTTCCTTACTCCTAGCCATCTCTTTTGAAGAGTTACCGTGAAGAAAAATATGATCTACAGCATCATCTATTTCCTTAAATCCAAGAGAAAAACAAAGCAGCATCCCTCAAAAACAGTCTATTACTAGTATCTATGAATTATTATTTTTTCATTTCCAGAATGGATTCTAATAACGTCTGTTGCCGAGGAGGTTGTTTTATGGCTTTGACACTGCCTTCCGAATTTATCCCTTGTACCCTTTCCTGTTGCACACACAGAGAAGAGATTAAAGTGAAATGTGTTGAACTGTTACTCTCTGTTGTGAGAGGCTACCGGTGTGGTGCTTCTGCTTTCTCCTGTTGATATCACTCGGCTGCGTGCGTGTGTTCCCTCTGTGTGCTGCCCCAGCTCTGCGCAGATAGCTGACACAGCAGACCCGACGAGAATCCCCAATAACCACAGAGTCTACTAAGATACAAAGGCACCTCGGCCAGGTTTATTGCGATCTCGGACACAATTGCAGTTCCCCGTAGATTACTTAGTCTACCGGGCATACTACTAATAGATGCCTCTTGGCAAGGACCCGGCTCAGTGGCGGGACTTTCCACTGCCCCCGTGGCCGGACAAAGACACCACCCCAGGGACACATTCTTATACACAGGTACAAACAAGTTACACATCACTCCTGACGTATTGAGGTGCAACCCCTCTACGTAGCAAGGTACAACCCCTCTACGTAATAAGGTGCCGCCTCTCACCTTGTACCTGTTGGTTCGATCAAAACAACTCTATCCATCATTTTACCCTTTTGCCCCTGTCATTGGGATGGGTCGGCCTGTTCCATGTTATCTGTGGAATGTTCCGGTATAGTGTGTCTTGGTACCATGTTTATACTGTAACTATGCAACATCAGCCCTTTCCTTGCCAACTTCTGTGAGCAGGGCCTGCCTCTTGCTCACAGCTTAACTTTGCTTCATACTAGCAAAGTCTTGACCATTACTTTAGTTTGGTTCAGGCCTCATACTGGGCCTTCATTAGGCCTTTACTTACTACATTGCCTTCACTTACTACACTCTCCATACATCCTTAGAAGCCAGGGGATAGAGTTTATTACAGAATTGAGTTTTAGAAGAAGGCAATAGTGAACAAACAGTGTTTTCAAAATTTTGTCACAACTTTGGTTATTTGGGATAATCAAACAATATTTTAAAGGAAATGTCTCTGTTATTTTTCCCCGGTGTCCCGCTAAGCCGAGGATGGAAAGTGGTGTTCTGGTATTTAGCAGAGTACTGTCTGGTCCTCTCATGGAGTATAACAATTGTACTAGAATAAAGCCCAGAAGATAGGGGAGGAGAATCAACAGCACAAACTGGAAACAGGGTGAAATCTTGACCCTCTTTAAGTCAATGGCAAAACTCCATTTTACTTCAGTGGGGCCAGGATTTCACCCCTGATGGTAGAAATTCACCTAGAATTCAACACAGAAAAAGACAGCATGGCTCTAAAACCTCCTCTAAAGTTCTATGACTGCACACATATTTCCATAGTTGATCACTTTAACTTTAATCATTTCTTAAATACAGAAACTAGCAGATAAAGATTTTCCATTTTCTTGGTTTCATAGATTATTCTGGATTTAGGGCAAAATTCTGGCCCCATTGTAATACATAGGGATTTTATGATTGATTTCACTGGGACCAGGATTTGGTCCTTATAACCTAGAAACAGCTTTCATTCTGTCATATGAAGTAATACTTGAGATTTAAGACTAGATCTTGCTCCAATTCAGTTCACTAGTAAGATACCCACATTGTCTTCCATAGAAAATCCTGGATCAGGTCCTATCTGACTGGAACAAAACTGTGTTTCTTGGGCTGATTTTTAACTAAAACAACTTTAAGAAGAGAACAAAAATCTGCTTTATAAATCAGGGTTTAAAGAATAAAATTTATATTTGGTCTTTCATTAAAAAGGCAGTTTTGAGATTCTGGTTTTAGAGGACTCTTCCAGATTGTCTGTAGATGAAAGACTCATAAATTATATACTTCAGGATATACTAAATTACTTTCTGGACTTGATCCTGTACTTTGTACCTTACTTGAGGCTTGCTATCATAAAGCGCTCACAGCAGAGCTTTAGAGCTTGGTCCATTGAAGTCAGTGTCAGAACTCCCATTAATTGCAGTGGCAGAAGGAACACGCCCTTACTTCACATCTCTGACTCTGTCCCACTGTGTTAGGGATTTTGGGAGGTCTTGTCTAGCGGAGGAGGGAAGCCACCATTAGTTTTGCCTGTATAAAGACTGCAGAATCAGGCCCAGACTACACTGAAAATTTTTGACCAGCTCTAATTTATGATTACAAGATTTTTTCATTAAAAAATGGCCTTTATCCAAAAATGATTTTTTTCATGAAAAAAGTCATGCCTTTTCCCAGCTTTTTTATCATAAGCATTATTGAAAGTATAAACCATTTGATAACATTTACATAATGCTTTTTGATAAGTTTTAAACTGAAAACCAGGTCATTTAAACTTTTTTCGTGATTTTTTTCCAAAACATTTTGAAATGGAAATTACTTTGAAATGTCAACAATTTTCACAACAGCTATGATTTTAAAAAAACATGGCCCATATAATCTCTGCAATTACGCAGTGTGGAAAAGAGCAGCTAAAATCAAATGGGACAAGGGTTGAGGTCAAATACAGAGGAAAAAAAGAGGCTACATGGTATAATTCCCAAGGTAGCCACCAATGATTCCTCCAGATTAAATATGTATGGTCTGCTGTGGTAAGAAATTTGGGAACCGTCACTCCTTTCAACATTGTTTTCCTGTGATCCAGGCATGATTTACAAGGGAAAAATTGCCTAAATTTAAGCTCATATGAACAGAATTAACTTAACATGTGTGTCATGTATATGTGTGTGAAACTCTGTATCTACATGGGGAACAAATATTTAATGAGCTCTTCAAACTAGCAGAGAAAGATATAACACCATCCAATGGTTGGAAGTTGAAGCTAGCCAATCCAGACTGGAAATAAGGTGTACATTTTTAATGATAAGCGTAATTAACCATTGGAACAACCATGGATTCTCCCTCACTGAGTATTTTAAAATAATGATTGGATGTTTTTCTAAAAGCTCTGCTCTCGGAATTACTTTTGGGAAGTTCCATGGCCTGTGTTATACAGGAAGTCAGACTAGAGTCTCACAATGGTCCCCTCTGGCCATGGAATCTATGAGTCTGTGAATCTATGGTTAGCCGACTGAGACTGTGTACCAAATAGGAGAGAGTCAATCTTTCGGTTATCCAGAACACAGACCATTTAGGGACTGATAAATAAAACAATACATGAAATACCACTTGGATACTAATTAGCAGCCAGTTCAGACACTGGAGGCATTCATACTAGTAGTGCTCTGGTTTAAAAGAAAGGGAGTTGTTGGCAAGCCATTCTTTGTGAGAATCCTGATTCTGATTTTTGACTCTGTATCTTGCTTCCCACTTGGTCCAGTAGAGCTTGAATACCTATATCTTCCTTCATTTGTCTAGACTCTACACTAAACAGTCCAATTCTTTACAATCTCTCCTTATATGGAAGTGTTTGTGTGCTTCTAATCATTTTTGTTATCTGTCTTTGGGCTCCTCTTTCTGCTATATCTGAGATGGGATGATTAGAACTGAACACAGTATTCAAGTCGAGGGTGTACTTAGGCAGTAAGTGGCATTACCACGTTTTCAGTATTATTTTTTATCCCATTCTTTCTACATCCTACATTCTGTTTGCTGAGTTGGTTTGTTTATATCACTATCGTGCATCAAGCAGTTCACAATGATACCCAGATCTTTTGCCCCAGTGGTTACTGTTAATGTAGAAGGACATAGGATGGTTGATTGAGAGTTATTTATAACAAAATCACCAAGTATCAATATTTATTAACCAAAATATTACTACTCTATAGCCACAGGATATGGTGGTCACAGAGCAATTGCATAATTTGATAGGCTACCTAGAATGTAGGTTTAGAAGACTGAACAAATGCTTTACAGTTTTACTTATACTAAATGTCCACCCATGCTTGTTTCAACTCAATCCTACCTAACGGCACATTGCTTAGTTATAATCAAATTCTTTAGTAAGAGCCAGATCTAGCAAAGCACTTTGAGCATGTGCAAAAATTTCAGTGTGATTATTCATGTGCTGAAATTTAAGTGCATTGTTAGACCAGAGTCTTAATCTCTCTAAAACTGTTATTAAAAATAAATATATCACTGAATTACAAGTATACCTTGATACTAAAACAGCTGCTGTACTCTTCAAAATCACATTTTAAAATCATTAATATAGTGTACATGTATGATATGCTGATAGCACTTTTAACTATAATGTGAACAAATAATGTTCAAATCTAGCATTATAATTTGTTGTAATAGGTGAACTTTTAACATTATCTTTTTTCCATCTGTGTTTCTTTACTATACAGAAATAAAACCTATTTACTGTATTTTACATTTCCTAAATAAATACTTGGTGGGTAAGTATAATTTAACTAAACAGTAATATTGAGGGCAAAATTTGGCCATCAAAGTGGAGTTAAAGTAGAGTAACCCCATTCAAGGCAATGGAGTTATATAACAAATAGTAATAACTAGTATGAAACTGGTGTTAAGTGAGATGAAAATCAGGCCCAAAGACTATAATTAATAGTGATAGCATGAGCCAGAGTCAGTTCAAGTAAGTTATATAATGGGGATGACCAAACCTACTGACCCTCTGAGCTGCATTACGATAATCTTCAGACATTCGAGAGCTGTAAGACACGCACAACCTTTACATATGCATTTTAAAAAATATCCTACTTACTATATCATGGCTAATTACTGCTAGAGCTAGATGTCTTGTGGGTCTCCATCCTGGTTGTAAGTCTTTGGAAATCTGGTTGATACATCATCAAGGCAGTACAGAGGAGCTCAGTCAGATGTTGATTTTTAAGGACTGCACGATGTTTCGATTTTATGAACTTCATCACAAAGTACAGTGATTCGCAGCAGTTTGTTGTGCCAAAAATTTAAATGAGTCGCATACTAGTCTTCTTGAGTTGAGGATACTTCATTCCTGGAACTTCTTCCAGAGCTCAGTTGTATACTGAGATTTATGCATCATCTTTAGAGCCTGGTCTTTCTGGAGTTTCAATAGTTCCATTTCTACAGTAGATGTTTCTGTAACCACAGTTTTGGGAATCAGACAGCCATCATTAATGACATCAACTATGAATGGGTTTACAAGGAAAGTGAAGCAGGATCTCAGCTTCTGCAAGTCTTCAAACCTGGCCTGAAAGTCATCAAGCAGTCCTTGTAATTACCTCTGTATTCCTCGAGTTTGTGATCTACTTTGATTTCAGGGAATGTGTTTACCCTACTTTTGAGATGGGACAAGTGGTTGAAATCTCATAACACTATGTCTCTTTGCAGAAACTTTAACTTGTTCTGGAAGCTGAAGACTGTCTGAGTAAGGGGGGATCTAGGACAAAAATCCCCAAAACTGTGGGGGGAGGGATAGCTCAGTGGTATGAGCATTGGCTTGCTAAACCCAGGGTTGTGAGGGGACCATTAGGGCTCTAGGGCAAAAATCTGTCTGGGGATTAGTCCTGCTTTGAGCAGGGGGGTTGGACTAGATGACCTCCTGAGGTCCCTTCCAACCCTGATATTCTATGATTCTAAGGTCAGAAATAATCATATCCTTCCCTTGGAGTGCCAAGTTGAGAGTTTGCAGATGCTGCATAATATCAGAGGAAAAACATCAGATTCTGCATTCATTGCTCATCTTTCAGTTGTGGATAGGACTTTTCCTTTTCTTCAAAGAAAACACTGATAGGCTCCAACAGTTCCACAAACCTATATAAGAAATTGCTGGTTGATTACCACCTCACAATACAGTAGAAAGAGACATTGTTAGGTTTGTCTTCAAGATCCAGCTCTTCAATGAAATTTTTGAACTGTCAATGAGTCTTCCCATTCAAGCGGATAAAATTGACAATTTCTAGAACTATTTTCGTAACATTTTTATACTTGAAGTATCTGCCTGTGAGATGTTCATGATGGATGATGCAATGAACAGGGAGAAACTCTGGAAATTTGGGATTACTTTTCAAGAGTCCGATAAGGCCTACTTTCGCTCCCCGCCCCCCACCACCATTGCAGGTGCTCTATCTGTTGCAACACTGATAGGTTTATCAAGTGGTACATCGGCATTTGTCAATGCTTTGTCAAGTGCGTTCTTTAGGTCAACACCACAGGTTGTTTCTTTTAGCACCACTAAGTCCAACATTTCTCTTTCACAATTACATCTGAGGAAACATAGCAAACAAATATTGGTAGTTGTGGTTTATCTTGAATATCTGTAGATTCATCAACATCTAGGTTGAATGCTAGAGAATTCTTCAATCATTTTGCATATTGCCTGCAAAATCAGCACTGATCTGGAAGATCTGCCGTCTCCATAGTGTGGCGCAAAATTGGAATTTGCTGTATTAGTCATTGAAGTTTTGTGTTACTTGGATCTAAAATTGAAACCACTTCTGCAATATTCTTCTTAACAAATTCTCCATCAAATTCAATATGGACATTTAGCATGAGTGATATTCCATGCCATAACAAAACTACTTCAGTCGTTGTGTCAGCTTCCTTAGAAAATAGTGTCTGTTGACTGTTGAGGCATAATTTTAATGTGCTTAGCTGGTTTTTTCGTAATTCTGATCGAGGAGGGTACTTAGATGAAAATATATTGTGAGTTATTTTGTAGTGAGAAAGTGATGCATTGCGTATTAGGCACAGGGGTTTGCCACTTTTACTAGTGAATGCAAAATCTTCCTCTCGTTCTGGCTGAAAACTTCAGTTTTCTTCTTCATATTTGTGCTATTTACAGTTTGAAGATGTCATTGTCATCCACGAAATTAACTTAGGGTTAGCACTTAAATCTAAAACTATTCAAATGTGACTTATGAACAGTAAACACAGCTTGTAGTGTGCAGCATGCAAGGAGATCACAGCACATGAGGTCTGTACATCACTACAGTGATGCAATTTCCGATTATAGCAAGTATGTGCAGCTGAAGTTGGAGCCTAGGCGCCACCTCCAGGGCTGAAGCCCCCAGCACCAGCTCATCTCCTCCTGCGGGGCTAAAGCCCTGAACACTTCCTCGCTGCCTCCTGCGGGGATGAAGCCCGCTGCGGGATGAAAGCCTGAGCCTCCACACCCTCCCCGCGCTGGGCTGGAGCCATAAATCATAGAATCATAGAATCATAGAATATCAGAGTTGGAAGGGACCTCAAGAGGTCATCTAGTCCAACCCCCTGCTCAAAGCAGGACCAATTCCCAGCTAAATCATCCCAGCCAGGGCTTTGTCAAGCCAGGCCTTAAAAACCTCCAAGGAAGGAGACTCCACCACCTCCCTAGGTAACGCATTCCAGTGTTTCACCACCCTCCTAGTGAAATAGTTTTTCCTGATATCCAACCTGGACCTCCCCCACCGCAACTTGAGACCATTGCTCCTTGTTCTGTCATCTGCCACCACTGAGAACAGCCGAGCTCCATCCTCTTTGGAACCCCCCTTCAGGTAGTTGAAGGCTGCTATCAAATCCCCCCTCATTCTTCTCTTCTGGAGACTAAACAATCCCAGTTCTCTCAGCCTCTCCTCATAAGTCATGTGCTCCAGACCCCTAATCATTTTTGTTGCCCTCCGCTGGACTCTTTCCAATTTTTCCACATCCTTCTTGTAGTGTGGGGCCCAAAACTGGACACAGTATTCCAGATGAGGCCTCACCAATGTCGAATAAAGGGGAATGATCACGTTCCTCGATCTGCTGGCAATGCCCCTACTTATACAGCCCAAAATGCCGTTAGCCTTCTTGGCAACAAGAGCACACTGTTGACTCATATCCAGCTTCTCGTCCACTGTGACCCCTAGGTCCTTTTCTGCAGAACTGCTACCTAGCCATTCGGTCCCTAGTCTGTAGCAGTGCATGGGATTCTTCCGTCCTAAGTGCAGGACTCTGCACTTGTCCTTGTTGAACCTCATCAGGTTTTTTTCTGCCCAATCCTCTAATTTGTCTAGGTCCCTCTGTATCCGATCCCTACCCTCTAGTGTATCTACCACGCCTCCTAGTTTAGTGTCATCTGCAAACTTGCTGAGAGTGCAGTCCACACCATCCTCCAGATCATTAATAAAGATATTAAACAAAACCGGCCCCAGGACCGACCCTTGGGGCACTCCACTTGAAACCGGCTGCCAACTAGACATGGAGCCATTGATCACTACCCGTTGAGCCCGACGATCTAGCCAGCTTTCTATCCACCTTACAGTCCATTCATCCAGCCCATACTTCTTTAACTTGGTGGCAAGAATACTGTGGGAGACCGTATCAAAAGCTTTGCTAAAGTCAAGAAATAACACATCCACTGCTTTCCCCTCATCCACAGAGCCAGTTATCTCATCATAGAAGGCAATTAGGTTAGTCAGGCACGACTTCCCCTTCGTGAATCCATGCTGACTGTTCCTGATCACTTTCCTCTCCTCTAAATGTTTCATAATTGATTCCTTGAGGACCTGCTCCATGATTTTTCCAGGGACTGAGGTGAGGCTGACTGGCCTGTAGTTCCCCGGATCCTCCTTCTTCCCTTTTTTAAAGATGGGCACTACATTAGCCTTTTTCCAGTCATCTGGGACCTCCCCTGATCGCCATGAGTTTTCAAAAATAATGGCTAATGGCTCTGCAATCTCACCCGCCAACTCTTTTAGCACCCTCGGATGCAGCGCATCCGGCCCCATGGACTTGTGCACGTCCAGTTTTTCTAAATAGTCCTGAACCACTTCTTTCTCCAGTTCATCCCCAGCGGTCTGAAGCCCTGAGATTCCGTGCCGCCCCGTAGGGCTGGAACCACGAGTGCTGGCTCTCCCTGCTGTGGGGGGAAGCGCTGAGCCTCTGCATCCCAATGCAAGGATTGAGCCATAAGTGCTGACTCTCCCCGCTATGGGGTAGGGAGCCCCGAGCCTCCGCGCTCCCCTGCTCCCCCGCACGGGACTGAAGCTGCAAGCTCTGTGAGCCGCAGGTGACTTTTCAAAGAGCCGCATGCAGCTTGCGAGCTGTGGTTTGGCGAGGCCTGTTATATACTAAAGAATTGAGTTTTCATTCTTGTTTTTCATATTATAATTGGATTTAAAGAAAACTAATATTTCTTTGTCTGCATTAAATCATATTATTTGAGCTGAAAACAGAGATGAAGAGGTGTAATCATAATGACTTTTTATAGTGCATAAGGCTAACATTATCTTACTTAGGCCTGGTCTACACTACAGAGTTAGATTGACACAAGGCAGCTTACATTGACCTAATTATTAGTTATTTTCAACACTAAGAAACAAAACATATACTAGAGATTAGTATTAGAGAAACTAGAGACTACTTAGAAGGTCTAGAGGAAGAGACTACCTAAAATCTTTCTGAATTTAGGAACAGGTGGGGGAGCCTTGCACCTGCTATTTTCAGATCAGAGGGAAGACTGACAGATCTGTTAAGGAGTGTCATGCAGCAAAAAGGGAGTATAATTTTTGTCATTGGACCCAATTCTGCTCCCACTGATTTTAGGCCAGTGTAACTACATTGACTTAAAAAGAACAGGAGTACTTGTGGCACCTTAGAGACTAACAAATTTATTAGAGCATAAGCATCCGAAGAAGTGGGCTGTAGTCCACGAAAGCTTATGCTCTAATAAATTTGTTAGTCTCTAAGGTGCCACAAGTACTCCTGTTCTTTTTGCGGATACAGACTAACACGGCTGCTACTCTGAAACCTACATTGACTTAAATGAAATTATTTTTGACTTACACTGATATGAGATCAGAACTTGGGCTATTATTTTGAAATTACTCTTTTCTAAAGTGAAATAAACAGGTGAAGTTCTGCTTTCTGTTACCTTGGTGTATAACTAGGAACACTCCTTTGTCTTCAGAGTTATTTCAAATTTGCAATACCAGAGAGGAAAATTTGCCCCAAGCATTTCAGAGGACTTGAATGACGTAAATAGTTATTTGATAATGTTGCACATAATTTCTGGATGCTGTCCTTATATATTTAAATTTTAAAGAGGAAGACATCATATCCCCTCAGATCTCTAAATTTAAATGTGTTTTGATATGATGATATGAATGATATTTTAAAGTAAGAATTTTCTCCTCACAGCAACAAAGGATTTCAAATGAACAGCTTGCTCATGTAAGTGAAAAGCTTCACTCTCAGACACCCGAGTTCAAGAAGAGACCAATTGGCTGAGAGATCATACAACGAAAGACACCATTGTTGATTTGTGGCATTACTTCTTTTATTAAATTATTGCGGTTCGCTGCTCCAGGCCAATGGGAGCTGCTGGAAGCGGCGCAGGCCGAGGGATGTACTGGCCGCTGCTTCCAGCAGCTCCCATTGGCCTGGAGCAGCAAACCGCGGCCAGTGGGAGCCGTGATTGGCCGGACCTGTGGACGCGGCAGGTAAACAAACCAGCCCGGCTCGCTAGGGGCTTTCCCTACACAAGCAGCGTCCCAAGTTTGGGAAACACTGTCCTGTTGGAAAGAAATTGGATGAACTTTCATCACCTTAACCAGCAATGAAGTTCTTAGTGATGCATACAATAATTTAATGGCCTTAATACAGCCTGGTTGGAAGTTACATTTTTAAGTTATACTTAAGTGATAATTCCAGAGAAATCAGCAAAAGTCCTTTCTGCATCTACTGCCCTCAGAATGACCTCTTTCTGGTGATCTCAGGTATGGTGGATAATGTTCAGAGTTCTGAAGTTATGACTTGTGTATTGATCTGGCTTGAATCTGGATTTCACTGGCTGAATTAATTTTAGCAATATCTGTGAGAGCTGAGTTGTCCAAATTAATCTAGAAATTGCTCAGTATAATTGCAATTTTCTAAATATGTGTCCTTTTTTAGGATGAAGGTAAATGATGTCCTGAGGACTCGATTGAGGAAGGACTCTTCTATGGAGAGAACACTGGAACATCAGGAGTAACTTGGAAGAAAGCAATAGATGAAAGGACTTGTAGAATTCACTTCTGAACTCACCAGGACCAGTTTAGTTACTTGGAAGACTATTAATAGCATTCTCAGTTCAAAGCTGACATTTAATAGAGAAAATTGAATCTTTTCTTAGGCAGAATGAGCATCTCTCAGCTATCTACCAACAAAATCCTGTGTTCTGCCCCTGCTTTATATCAGCAGTTGAGACAGTAGCCAAACTATGAGTGACATGCAAAATAGAAATCCTGGCAATCTTTAGCCTACAGAGACCAAAGTCTAGCTGGAGGATCATGTGGCTTGTCCCTAAATTCAGTCATTTTCAGTGCAAGTGTCGTCGAAGGTTGTGTCTTACTAGGGCTTGTCTTCACGAACAGCGCTACAGTGGCACAGCTGCACCCAGAGGCGCCGACTCCGAGGGTGCTGTGGGGCTGGAGCACCCATGGAGAAAAAATGGTGGGTACTGAAAACCCCCCAGCCTCTCCTTCCCCCCACCCCCCAGCGCCTCCTGCATGCCACAAAACAACGGATCATGGTGGGTGGACGAGCACATGGTGCCGCCCGGCGGAACCCTTCCCTCGCACTCCCCGCTCGCTTCGCAGCTATTGCTGCTGCTCTGCCCTGGCTCCCGCCGCCTCAGCTGCCCCCAGGTTCTCTGTGAGGGAGCGCCAGGGGCCAGTGCCTATATCCCGCTGGCAGGGCCGGCTCCAGGGTTTTGGCCGCCCCAAGCAGCCAAAACAAAACAAAAAGCCGCGGTCGCAATCGCGATCTGCGGCGGCAATTTGGCGGGAGGTCCTTCGCTCCCAGGCGGAGTGAGGGACCGTCCGCCGAATTGCCTCCCCTCTCCAGAGCGGCCACCCCTCTCCGGAGCGGCCGCCCCAAGCACCTGCTTGACAAGCTGGTGCCTGGAGCCGGCCCTGCCTGCGGGGTGGGGCGGGGAGGGGTGCCCCCGTCTCAGAGGCTGGTCAGCGCTTGACGCCAGTCGCCCCCTCCCCCGCTTCCCTTTGCAGCAGCGCGGCTGGTACTGGGAGGCTGCCCCGGGGCACAGGAGCTGAGCTCTCTACCCCCTTTCCCATCCCCCTTAGGTACCTTCCTCCAGCCCCTCCCGTCCATGTGCCCCGTGGTTGTGGACCAGGTTCTCTCCCCCATCGGTCACTCCCAGGGGTCGCTTTTTTCTCTGCCCAAGGAGAATGAGGGGAGCGGCCCCCTGCAGGGGGATGGGCTCTGTCCATCAATGCAAGGAGGGGAAGGCAGGGGGCAATCGTCACCTTCACTCCTTAGTCTGGAAAACTCCCTTTGCCTGCCCATCAATCCCCAAAAGGTGTTTTATTGCGCTGGGGAAGAGTTGCTAAGTGGGGCAGCAAGAGGAAAGGATCAAAGGCAGGCAGGGAGAAGAGCGGAGAGAGACAGTAGCATACAGGTTTGGGGCAGCAGAAAGAGCAGGACAATGGGCTGGCAGAGGCAAGGGCAGGAGAAGGGGTAGAGGCAGGCTGGAGCGCGGCGGGGCAGTGGCGACACCTTGCAGGGGTGTAAGAATAAGAGGAGACATGGGAGTGGGAGAGAAAGGAACTGGGCACAAGAACAGCATCGGAGGGATGGGAGAATGATCTGCTGGCTGTATGACTGCAACCCCCGTTGGGACTGCAAGGGTTAATTCCTGTCTTTGGGCCAAGGAGGTCACATCTCCTCGACCCTGCTGGGCATGCTCCAGCTGGGGGCCAGGTATAAAAGGGAGCAACCCAGTTCATTTGGGGCTGACTGCTGTAGGGGAAGGAGATGTGCTGCAGACTCCTGCTGAAGGACCACCAACGCAGAGGCCAGCCAGATGGCAGTGACCCACAAACCCCACGCTCCGGATGCCACAGAGGGAAGAGAGACCAGTGGAACCATGAGACCACAAGCTGCAAAGAAGTGAGTAGGAAGTAACCCAGGGAGGCTTTGTGGGGAGATGTTTGAGACCTGGAGATTAGCTTGGCATGTTTTGTCCGGGTCTCCTTTGAGCTGGTGGTGGACAACCCCGCCACCGACAGGGCTGTGGGTTGGGACCCGGTGGAAAGGGAGGGCCTGGGTGTCCCTACCACCCAACCAGCCCTACTGACTCTGGGCGCTAGACTGCGCATCGAATTGCGAGGGCCGCTCTACTGCCTCTGGCCGCTAGGCTGCACAGCCCTGACTGCCAGGGCTGTTCTACTGACTCTGGCCGCTAGGCCGCACAGCCCTGATAGGGCAGGTAGATTGATTTTGGCTGTTAGGTCACAGTACTCCGAGAGCCAGAGGGGTTGTACTGACTTGCCTGCAGGCCTATAATGACCCATGCCTCATCCCAAAAGGGATGGGACATGTATGACCTATGACGCCCCCTATTTAGACAGCACTGTGTCAACAGGAGAGCTTCTCGGGAAGGTGGATTAACTACGCCGACGGGAGAAGCTCTGCCATCGGCGCAGTAGTGTCTTCACTACAGTGCTACAGCGGCGCAGCTGCACGGGTGCAGCTGTGCTGCTGTTGCACTGTACATGACGACAAGCCCTCAATCTCTTTGTTACTAAGGAATTGTCTGAGTTAGTCAATGTTGTAGCATCTTCAATTCTTGAAGACTATGGTGACTGACATTTTACAAACATATCTTTTTCAACAAAAAAGGGTTTTTTTTTAAATGACTGTCATGGAAAACTGACTTGCAAAATTTTTAATTTGTGAAATTGGTTTCTTTTTATTGAAAACACTATTGAATTATTAATTTGTTCAAAGTGAACACTCTAGTTGCAAAAAAGCAATATAAATAAAAAGATCAAGCCTCTATACCCAAAAAGTTCTGTCACACAGAGTCAGGGGCAGGAGTGTTGCAAGAAGAAATTAATTAAATGTTCATGAGGCACTCAGATGCTATGGTGCTGAAGACCATTTAAGTACCTAGCTATTTTCTGAGACATGTCTGCATTAGATCAGTCTATTTGTCTGGAGTGGTTGAACATAACCTCAGGCCCTATGTGTGTTAGTGGTGGAAAAAGCTATCCTTTGTTGCCTAAACAGAAATAAAAACAGAACCCCACCAATACAGAGCAGCAGTATGTACTTGGGGTTCCAATAAATTTTACTGCTAGACATTTATTTAATGCAATAAAATACTGAAAAATTACCCAATCTACAGGCAATAGAGTAAGCTGGCAAACCAACAGAGCAGCACACAAATTCCAGCTCTGGAAAGAAAATTAATGAAAATACAGAGCTAATACCTGTATTCAAACAAACCACCAGTGATTAGTACTTGAGATGAAATTTACAAATAATAGCTGCTTAGCTGTAAAAAGCAAATGTTGGCATATGGAGTCTCACACTACCATTCAGCTCTAGTGTTTGTTTATTATCTGAAACTATGTCAAGTTCCATAGCAGAATGTTTGTGTACATATGTATAGCATGGATATACAACTGTGCCTGTGTCATACCCTCCCGGCAAAATGGAAATGTGTGTCTGGACTATGAAATTGAAAACGGTATCAGTCAGAGCAGGATGTACAGTCAGATTGTTGTTAGAATGGTAGTGATGCTACCAGCTTTATTCCATTTGCGTTGTTATATAACCTCTGAGGCCTGACTGATAGTGATCTAGGCCTTTGGAAGCCAAAATAGAAAGTGACTATTTTAACTACAACATAGAAATGTTGCTATAAAGCTTCCTAATTCTTGCTGCAGTTTGTAAAAATGAAGTAGTAGTGAATAAGGCAACAGCTGCATTTCGACTTTGGCATGTCCATACCAAGGGGAAGAAATCAAGAGTTAAAGCTTTTCCTGTTGTTTTCCCCATCATGCTGCATCATGCTGACTTTCATACATACATAACAAATGCTGTGTGAGAAAGACAGAACCGGACAGTAGTCTGAGCCACTAGTCTTTAGTATCTCTAATCTGGTGGATTAAAACCACAAGGGAACTGACTCTCCAGCTGCTGGCATTGGCAGCAAAGGTAAAGTTTAAGTTTTATTGGATTTCTTGTTGCTTAAAAATTCACCTTGAAGTGCAATACATCAGTAAAATGATATAATTTTTATGGTTGTCTTCATAGCGTTGAAATACACTAAATATAAATTATGTGCTTTTATAGATAGCACATCACTATTCTTGCTTTAAACAGAAAGTTTGCCGTTTTATCTCTAAATATTGTTTTTCAGAATAAGTTAAAGTCTGTCTTTTATGTTCTCTAGTGCAGTCGTTCTCAAACTAGGGCTGCCGCTTGTTCAGGGAAAGCCCCTGGCGGGCCGGGCTGGTTTGTTTACCTGCCACATCTGCAGGTTCGGCTGACCGCGGCTCCCACTGGCCGTGGTTCACCACGATCGGCCAATGGGGACTGCAGGAAGGGCGGCCAGCACGTCCTTCAGCCCACACCGCTTCCTGCAGCCCCAATTGGCCCTACTTTGAGAATCACTGCTCTAGTGTGACTTCAACCAGCTTTTCAATTATTTCCATCAAGAACATAATAAAAGCCATATACTTGAGAGCCACAGCAGCTGTGATAAAGTACCTATATCTATAAGCCATAGTCAATATCACTGCATTAACACATCTCATGCCTTTTCATTCCAATACTATGTGTTATTGATTCATCTGGAAGCAGCTTGATTCTGATGTTCATGGTCCCCATAGGACCTATGCTGACTGATATCCAGTAAACCAAACTAAAAGAAAATCAAAATAATAGACTATAGGATTTGGGAGCAAAGATATTTAGTAAAGAAACAAATGAAATGTTCGTGCTTATTAATAAGATTTCCTCTTTGGCATCACTTAACATAATGTGATGTGATTCTTTTACAAGAAATAATAAATATTATGTAGTGAAATACTTTATTATTGCTATCTTGTTTGCTTTAAATTATTATAAAAATATGGATAACCATCAACCATTTTTCAATAAGAGGCGTACTGCAACTGACAGTGAAGGTATGAATGATGATAAGAAACTGCTCCATAACAACTGTGTTGAAGCTAATCATTATAAAAAATTGCCTTCTATATAGGAGATATGCCAAGAGCTGAGGAGTTATTATAGCTAAGGAATAAATTGGCAGTGTGTTCCTGCTTCTAGCTACTTTCTGCATCATAATTCTAACTGCAAAGATCATTATCCTTAAGTGAGGGGTAGATGGAAAGATCATTCCATTTGAATGAGATGAGGAGTAAACACAAAGCGAAGGTCCTTATCCCTTGGTCAAATTTGGGCGCAAAGGTTATTATCCCACTATAATCTGTCGTGGTGGAAGTTTTTGTTTATTTGTTGTAAGTTTTAAGTAGTCATAGGAACAAGTTTTGTTCAATACAAGAAGGTTTTTGTGGGTTGCGCAAGTTCTTGAAAAGGTATAGGCTGGTTGCGAAAGAGAGGAGGGTTATTGGCTGGTTGCAAAAGAGGAGAAGTTATTGGCTGGTTGTGGAGGAAAAATGAGCCATTGGCTGGTTGTGGTACAAATAATAGCAAGATGACCACAAGGGGGAAACAGAGGCACAATGACATTTCAGAAATAAGGTTGGGAAACAGTATGGAGAATTTTGTTAGAAAAATAAGACATGGTCGATGGAGGAAAAATGTGTTTAGTGGAAATGGAGCCTACCAACAACTATGTAAGCAATGGGAACAATGGACACAACCTAAGAAGAAAGGTTGTTGTCAGGAGAACCAAGCAAAAAGGAAAAGAAACAAGCTGCTTTACAGGGATTGCAGGCTGCAGCTGCAACCCTAGATGCAGAAATTGAGAAAGCATTAAAGGGAATAAGAGAATTAAGAAAAGAAAAAGAACAAAAGGAAGAAGAAATAGTTAATTTAAAAATCCGAAGCTGATAAGGAAAGAGAGCTAATTTCCAAGCAGAAACTTGGAGAGCCATTGGGAGAGAACATTGAGAGCCACCATTATGACTCAAACAGTACAGATCATGGAGTCACAGAAAGAACTAAATGAAATAAAAGAAGAGCAGAAGAAGTTAATAAAAGAAATTGAAGAATGGAAAAAGAAGGCAATAAACAGACAAGCTGCAAAGAAATTGGTGTAAAAAGATGTAAAAGAGGAGAAAAATTAATCATGAAATATGCAGAAGAAAAATTCATGCGCTAAAAGAAGAACTGAAAGCCAACAAAGGAGCCACAGCAACAATAAAATCTCTACGCGATGAAGAGGTGGAATCTGATGAAGAAGATATTGGGTCCTCCTTGTTATGAGTATCCCAAGGAATGCAATCTGGAATTTTATAGTATACCAAGAGAAGAGCTGGAAGAATATCAAAGGCTACCTCCTGTAGCTCCAATTATTACCTCCACAGTGACCAAAACTACTGCCAAAGGAAACAGAGGGGATACAGAAGAGAGGGTAGAGGAGACCCTACACCCCCGAGCAAATTAGAGCTCTAGGAAAATCTGTGGGTCACAGGAACAGTGATTGGATGGCTAGTTAAGACAACAGGGATACCTGGATTAACAGGAAGTGATCTCTCTGCATTAATAAGAGTGCATAAATTCAGATGAATATGACGTCCAGGGAGGAGGAGAAGAAGGTGATACTGATTTAATAGGAGAATTTTTGAAGTTTTTCTTTCCTGGAGAAGATCCAGTGGTATGGCTTCATCAGGAGAAGCAAAGAACAAAGGAAAGGCCTGACCCATATATAGCTAGAAAGAAATTACTGTACAAATCATGTGAGGATTATCCCATTGAGATATCAATTGATATGATTCCCCACAATTTAAAAGAGCATTAATGCTGGGGTTTGTTCCCATGATCAGAATGGCAATGGTCTCTGATGATCCTGTGCAAATACTTTTGCACATTATAGAAGTTAAAATAAAAAGACTGTATGAAATACAGAGAGAAACAATGCCACCTCCAAAATCACTTCAGAAAGGAAAGCCTGAGAAAATGTCAGTAATAACCTTTTCCAATAATGGTCCAAAGAGACAAGAATAAACAAAATAAGGAAGGAGTAAATAAAGTAAATAAAGGACAAGATAGAAATAGAAGCTTTGTTCCCTACGAACAAAGAGCCACTGATACATTAAGAAATTGCCTGTGGAGAAGATTACATTATGAATCTAAACAGCAAATTAATGGATTACCTATAGAAGAACTGTTTTGAAGACTAGCCAATCATGAGAAAAACAGACCTAAGGCTCCACCCAGTAGAGATCAGGTATAGGGAGGCCAAGCGCCTCCATCTCCCCAATATTGGCAAAAGAAGATCCTGTTAATTTAGTGGCATATTTACAAGCACATGACTGGGGGAGACCCACTGTATATGTGGAATTTAAATAGGGGAGCATTCGGATAAAATATGTTAATAGACACAGGTGCCACATTTTCTTTAGTTAGCATGAATGATAAGAACTTATTTGGATCTCTTGTAATGATCAGGAAGTTGCAGGGACTTAATGAAGTAAGAAGTAGAGTACCATTTAATGCTCCAGTTTATTTTCAGTTGGGAGAAAACAAGGTAAAGAACCGTTTGGTTTGATGAATTTAGATGGTGATAGAATAATTGGTATTGATGTATTAGGTAAGCTTGAGGTTACAGTGGATTTGGTAAATAAGGTATTATGGGAAATTTCTTCTGAGCTTATTAGAAGGTAAGATCAACCAATTGTTATCGAGGCAGGATATAGGTTAGCTGCCATCAAGGCTGCTGAAGAGATAAAATGGCCTGATTGGTCAGCGTTCTGGAAATAGCACAAAAGTATAAGGAAATCTGGACAACCAATAAGACTGAATGTGGAAAAATATACTAATAGGAGTAGTTATAAATATAGCAAAAAGTGTAATAATAAGAAATAAGTTAATATTATTATTAAACTTAACAATACTGAAGTAAGTATAGAAATAAGTTATACTAATAGTAAATATAAGATTAAGTTGAACTAACAGTAAGATAAATCAGTGATAGTAGAGTAATACTTTCATTTTAAAATAAATAGGGAAAGAAAGAAAGATAGACAGGAAGGAGAACATCAAGTCGTGAATAGAAAGAGATAAGAAATAGCAGGTGAGTGGTTCCACAGTTTGCCAGACTTAAATGAGGATGAAGTGATACACTTAATGAACAAGCCTGATGAAGACCTGGAAGAAATAACCGAAGGCATGAACAACATAGAAGAGGATAGTGAAGCAGAGAGTGGAGATGGCGGCATAGAGGAGGATTCAGAGAGAGTGGGAGATGAGGCCCTACAGTTATTAATTGCACCATTGCTGTTAGATACCAACAGGTGACCTCTAGTCCCTGTAATTTTAAATATACATGGGATAAGAGTAGGGTTATTTTGCCAAATTGACACTGTATCATCAATGTCGATTTGTAATGTGGATGTAAATGGTGTTAATCTGGTGCAATACGCGACAAGACATATGTCTTGTTAATGGAATAGGAAGTCAATTTCCCATTACAATAAGTGTACCCATTATCCGTGAATATTGGCAGTCAGCAAATAACCTCTTGATCAGTCTTATGCATCAAGAAGCAGATGGGTATGGCATAATTAGGATTGATGTCATTGAGGTCTTGAACTGTCTCATTGATGTCAATCACAGAGCATTATGGAATACAGTTTAATTTTCATTTATGAGTGATGTTCTAATTAAGGATAGTTGCAATTTTGATATTATAGTTAATATATGTATTATAAAGAGTGGGTCAATAATTAAAGTTAGGGAAAAAAAGAAGTAATAGGAAAGAAAAAATTAGTATAGTATGTTACTGTGTTCATCTACAAGTTGATTTAGAAAACAAAATAATAAAAAATATTGGTTTTGAAAAAGAAGAATATTGAATTTTGTTAATAAAATAGAAAATAGAAAATTTTTATAATTGTTAAAATAAAAGATGAATTTGTTTAAAGGTTTTTACCAAAAGTTATGTATAGTTAAAATAAAAATCAAGCTTGTTTTCAAAAGGAAAGACACTTTCATTTTCTTTATACCTTTCAGAAGGGGAAGCCAAATGGTAGAAGATGCAGTTCTATTCAACTTGGCTCTTCTGGGTATTTGTGTCTACAGGATTCTACTATGGTGGTGTGAATTTGGACACACCACCAACGATCCGATGGGCCAAATATCAGGGCTGGTCTACACCGAGGGGGCGGTCGATGGGAATAGCGTAGCTGAAGTCGACGTATCTTATTTCGACTTACCTCGGGTCCTCACGGCGCGGGATCGACGGCCGCGGCTCCCCTGTCAACTCCGCTACCGCCGCTCGCCCTGGTGGAGTTCCAGAGTCGACGGGAGCGCATTCGGGGATCGATGTATTGTGTCTAGACGAGACGCGATATATCGATCCCCGATAGATCGATTACTACCCGCCAAATAGGCGGGTAGTCTGGACGTACCCTTATCCGAGTGATAAGGTTCTGGCTAATAGTATAGAGGAATGTGTCTTCACAATTCTGAAATTAAGAAATACATGCCTAAAAGTAGTAATGGGACCTGTTCAAATTATAGAGTTTATGGCACAGAATCATAGGGGTGGGGATAGGGTAGAGTATTCATTACAGATGATGCCCACAAATTTGATATCTTATTTAGAGATCAAGGAAAGGGAGTACCGATGTGGTGAAGGTCTGATGAGAAATCACCACAACCTTCAAATTGTACATGGAAGTCTGATGAAGGAATAGGAACTATACGTGGTGGAGTAGTTAGGGTTGAACCATGGCAGTGTGCACTATTAGAGAGATTAAAGATAATTGCATGCTCACCAAATCTATTAGTAAGTGCAGAAAATAGGATGGATTCAGGTATAGAAACCACAACCCCCAGAAGATGGTTATGAAAAGACCAATGAAGGCAAACACAAAAACAGCAATACAGTGTGTCAAGATTCCTTCCCCACTCTGAACTTTAGAGTACAGATATGGGGACCTGCATGTGAACCTCTAAACTGAATTACCAGCTTAGATCTGGTTTTGCTGCCACCACAGTACTAACTCCCTTCCCTGGGTAGCATTGAGAGACTTCTCCACCAATTTCCTGGTGAGTCCAGATCCAACCCCCTTGGATCTTAAAACAAGGAAAAATCAATCAGGTTCTTAAAAAGAAGGCTTTTAATTAAAGAAAGAAAGGTAAAAATCATCTCTGTAAAATCAGGATGGAAAATAATTTTACAGGGTAATCAGATTCAAAGAGCCCAGAGGAACCCCCTCTAGCCTTAAGTTCAAAGTTACAGCAAACAGTGGTAAACCCTCTAGCAAAAGGAACATTTACAAGTTGAGAAAACAGAGATAACCTAACAGGCCTTGCCTGGCTGTTACTTACAAGTTTGAAATATGAGAGACTTGTTCAGAGGTTTTGGAGAGCATGGATTGATGTCTGGTCCCTCTTAGTCCCAAGAGCGAACAACCCCCAAAACAAAGAGCACAAACAAAAGCCTTCCCCCCACCAAGATTTGAAAGTATCTTGTCCCCTTATTGGTCCTTTGGGTCAGGTGACAGCCAGGTTACCTGAGCTTATAATAATATTTGGAGATATACCTATCTCATAGAACTGGAAGGGACCTTGGAAGGTAATGGAGTCCAGTCCCCTGCCTTCACTAGCAGGACCAATTTTTTGCCCCAGATCCCTAAATGGCCCCCCTCAAGGATTGAGCTCACAACCCTGGGTTTAGCAGTCCAATGCTCAAACCACTGAGCTATCCCTCTTCCCAGGTAAAAGGATTTTGGAGTCTCTGTCCAGGACGGATTTTATAGTATTGTACACTGGAGGGCTGTTACCCTTCCCTTTATAGTTATGACATAGTGGATCAAACCTAATTTGGCAACTATTGTCTACAGTATTCAAGGATGTGAGTTCACAATTCAAAAGAATGATAGGGCAAAAGCAATAACCATTATCATAGGTCCTATAAAAGCCATAGAACAAAGTGTGGAAGATAAGAGGTGGAGGTTTGTTACAACCTATTATGATGCTCATAGGTGTTCTATTGTGTATGCCTCTCAAGGGCGAGGACACTTAATGACCCATCCAGATTATCATACCACACCAAAGACATCAAATTGTGATTGGGATGCTGTTGATAATACAGGTATAATATACAGGAAAGTAGTAAGAGTGGGACAATGACAATGCGTCGTAATAGAGGGACCAAATGTGATGGCACGATCAGATAATTTGATCACATATCCAAATAAGAATTCTTCCTGTGATGTCATAGCATGGTATGTCACTACATGGAGTAAAGAAAATTCCAAAACAATACTCATACAATGGTATCATAATTTTGTTCATTTGACAGAAACTCAATTTCAAATTATAGACCCACCAGGAAGGGTCAGTAGATTAGATGTTCGGTGTGAATTAGAAGTTGAAATTGTATATAAAAATCAGATGACATTACAGATACCATGGTATGCACACATGATAGAAGGTGATAAGTGCAAAAAAGGAAATTCAGGTCAAATTTCATTTCATTATTGGTGTGAAGGTACTGTAAATATAACTAGAAGGTGAGGAAGTGGGACATGGAGAATTAATGGTCATTTTAGTTATCCTTTCTTTTTTAGATGTATATCTAAACCAGCATCAATGGGCATTGGTCCCTATGTCGTAAAAGAGGACATTAAGAAACACTTAATAATAGATCCTACCTATTCTCTAAAGAAAGTAATGATAGACTTAGTGTATATGAATATTTCACACCAAAATTTTCAATGTAAAAAGTACACTAACCCATTATTTGAGGGATGGAAGAAGTGGATGGAAACTCAACTTCAGCTGAAAACTCCAACCAATAGAATGAGAAGAGATTTGATGGGCACCGTATTGGGAGGAACAGGTGTTAAAAAGCATAGATACCGAGGTATTGGCGAACAAATTAAATTCAGTAGGGCAACATTTGGGAGCAATCTCAAAACTTTTAACCACAACCTCTGAATGATATGAGTGTTAGTCATCATTTTTTCACAAATTTGCTTCCTGGCTGGGAAAAGTTGCAAAGAAAAGATCATTTGACAATTTTAAAAACGGTAGAGGTATTGCAAGACAATGTATCTTTAGCTTTAGCGTGTATACAGGCACAAAGTAGGACAAATGATGTGGTAAAGGATATTATAAGAGATGGAATAAATGGTATTTTTCCTCTTGAAATAAGAAGCATTATGTGGAAACATGCCTCTGAAGCCAAGAAGAGACTGTACTCTTGGTGGAGGATGGTAAACTTCACATACAATCCTCAATTAAACCAAGCAACCACATTCATAATTATGATGTCAAAAGCCCATATTGAATGGCTATCTCTGATTGTATCACGTGGGTTAAATGTTAACACAAGTGTACTGCAACCAATTGAGCATAGACATTGGGCAATAAAACAGAATCAAACATGGAAAACTGTGGAACTTGAGGCATGTATGGAAGAACGAGGAATTGGATATATTTGTAGTAATGATGCGATTCAACCTTATGACATATGTTTAAGTGAAGAAAGAGGAAAATGCCATTACCAATTAGATACTTTTCCATTTAATGGTTCAATTGTTGTATGTTGGTGTAGTGAGGCGGTGTGGTTGCCCGCCATCCCGGAGAGAGATGAGCGCCTCTGGATGCCAAAGTTGGCGGAGCCAGTGGAGCCTGCACCCGCCCTCCAGAGGTCAGAGCGCAGGACAGAAAGTATAAAAGCCCAACCCCAGAGCTCACAAGGAGTCCGGCCACCAGAGAGGCCAGACGCCTGTGGCCTAGCTCCCGGTGGGGAGACTCTTGCAGTCTGCGACCGACCCGAGGACTGGCCAGACCAGCCGAGGCTTGATGCCAACCAGACCCCGGGGAAGCTGTTAAGCCTGCCTGCGGCAATTATCCAGAGGAGTTGCCAAGCCTACCGCTCGCCAAGTACCCTGAAGAGCCCATGGTGCTTGATTCCGTGGAGGACATTGTCCAGCCGCAGGTACCTCTAGAGGGGGCATCCGACCCTAGTCTGGCTGCAGCACACCCAGAGCCCATGTCAGTGTGTTGCGGCCAGGATTCCCACTGACACAGCAGCAGGCCATCTGCCACTGTTAGGACCCCGGGCTGGGACGCAGTGGAGTGGGTGGGCCTGCGTCCCCCCTGCCACCCAACATGCAGGTGGCAGTCTACCCATCTCCCCAGGCCCTTCGGAGCCAGGGCCTAGGCCTCCTGAATTCATTTGTTTGCTGCCTACAGCGGGTAGCGGCGGTCCTGAGATCCCTGTGGGCAGCACACAGCATAGCAGCTGACCCATGATCCCAGATGACAGCTGGAAGATTAAATGTCAGGGTGATTCTAGACCTTGCCATTGATGAATGAAGAGAGAGGCGCTTTGTGTCTTGCCCTGAACATGGCAGGGAGGAGGTCAGGTGTATTTCCAGTAGGATTGAATTCCCACAGTCTCTAAAGACCCCTGCATCAGGGCCTGAGCCAAAGACTCTCAACTGCCCCACCCTGAACTAGGGCCTGGGTCTGCGGAATAGAGCTGTTTGTTGGTCTCTACCGTTGCTGCAGCGTGAAGCCCCGTGGCCAGGCTAGTTGCCCTGAAATAACACGACGGACGTAACGAGGCAGTGTGGTTGCCCGCCGTCCCGGAGAGGGATGAACCCAGCCGAACCCTTCTACACGTGGTGGAGAACGTGGGCAGCGATCCCCGAATATTGATGTGCTTCTTCTGGCCTGGCGTACACCAGGATGTGAGGAACTACTGTAAGTCCTGTCCGGAATGCCAGTTGGCTGCTCTCCCACAGACCCCCAAGGCCTCCCTGGTCCCCATGCCCTTAGTCAAAACCCCATTCGAGTGTGTGGCCATGGAGCTGGTGGGTCCCCTCCCAAAAAGCATCGCCGGGTTTCAGTATGTATCGGTCATGGTGGATTATGCTACCCGTTTCCCAGAGGCAGTACCCCTCCGGAGCATCACGGCCCACACCATCGCAAGTGAGCTCATGAAGGACTTAGCTCGCGTAGGCCTGGCCCGGGAGATTCTCACGGACCAGGGCACCAACTTTACTTTCCAACTGTTGTGACAGGTGTGTGAGCTCCTGGGGATCAAGTAATTGCGCACCTCGGTCTACCATCCAGAAACCAACAGTTTGGTCGAATAGTTTAACCGGACCCTAAAGGACATGTTACGCAAGTTCCCCCCAGAAGACCTCTACCGATGGGACCAGCTACTCCCGGCGATCCGGGAGGTGCCCCATTCCTCTGCAAAGTTTTCCCCCTTTGAGCTGTTATATGGTCACCACCCACGGGGGCTGCTGGACCTAATGTGGGAGACATGGGAGCAAGCCCCATTGCCAACCCAGGGCCTCTTGAAATATGTACTCCAGCTCCAGGAACACTTCACTCAGGCCGGGGACTTGGCTCAGGAAAATTTGAAGGCCGCCCAAGAAGCTCAGGCAGGCCCAGACCTACAACCGGGACACACGGGCCCGTGACTTCCAACCCGGTGATTGGGTTTTACTCCTCCTGCCCTCAAGTGAGTCAAAGCTACTGACCTGCTGGCAAGGGCCTTATGAGGTAGTCCAAAAGGTCGGGCCCATCACATATGAGATCAACCAGCCCGACCGGCGCAAGAAAACTCAATGGTACCATGTCAACCTCCTCAAACCCTGACGGGAGCAAGAGGAACTGTTAATGAACCCTTACCCACCAAAGCCCGAGCTGGGCCCCCATGTAACACATATGGAGGACCCCGCAGGACCCCAGCTCGGGGAGACACTGACCAAGGAGCAACTTAAGCGGACCCAGTGCCTTCTACAGGCATTCCCGTGAACTTTCACAGCCCAACTGGGATACACAACCCTCATCCATCATACTATTCAGACGGAGCCTGGGGTGGTGATCTGGGGGACGACCAGGCCCTTGCCACATCACATGCGGCAGGTCGTTGAAGAAGTAGTACAGGCCATGCTGGACCTGGGAGTCATTGAACGATCACAGAGCGAATGGCGCAGCCTGGTAGTATTGGTACCTAATCCCAATGGCACACAACGGTTCTGCATCGACTTCTGACGCATCAATGCTATCTCAAAGTTCGATGTGTATCTGATGCCCTGGGTAGATGAACTGCTGGGCCGGTTAGGAGAGACCCGCTTCATCACCACCCTTGATCTGAGCAAGGGATACTGGCAGATCCCCCTCAATCCTGCCTCCAAGGAAAAGACCACCTTTGCCACCCCCACGGGCCTGTATCAGTTTACTCAGATGCCCTTTGGCCTCCATGGGGCCCCAGCAACGTTTCAACGGCTGATGGACCGCCTCTTCCAACCCCACTGAGACTACGCTGCCGCCTACCTTGATGATGTGGTTGTTTACAGCCGCCATTGGGAGGACCACCTCGAGCAGGTAGCAGCAGTCCTGAGATCCCTGTGGGCAGCAGGGTTAATGGCCAATCCAGAGAAATGATGCATTGGCTGGCAAGAGACTACCTATCTGGGGTATACCATCGGGAAAGGACAAGTGAAGCCCCTTGTGGGAAAGGTTCAGGCCATCGCAACCTGCTCACCACCCACCACAAAGCGCCAGGTGCGCCAGTTCCTGGGACTTGCTGGCTACTATTCGCGGTTTATTCCCCAATTAGTGTTGATTGCAGCCCCCTTGACTGGGCTTTTGACCAAGGACAGCCCCCAGCGGGTAGTTTGGACCTGAGAGTGCGACAACGCATTCCAGACACTCAAAGAGAGTCTCTGCCGTGAACCGGTCTTATATAGCCCTGATTTCGACCGGGAGTTCATCCTCCAGACAGACGCCTCGGAGGTAGGACTTGGGGCCATCGTATCCCAAGAAGAGGATGGGGAAGAACACCCGGTCTTGTACATTAGCCGGAAGTTGTTTCCCTGGGAGAAGAACTGCGCAGAGAAGAATCTACTGTTGTAACTTGTGCACAATTCTATCCCTCTTGAGCTCCATGTATGGTTTTTAACTTTTGGGTCAGCATAAAAGTAAATCCAGTATCCCATTCCCTGGTTCTCTCTGGCACACCCCCAGTTATACCGTCCAAATGATCTGCTCAGGGCCAGTGCCAAGCCCCCACCTCTGAATGCAGACAGTACAGAGCTGCCTCTGCTCAGTCCATGAATTCCCTCTCCATAGAGACACAATAAGGGGTGGGGTAGAAGAGTTGTTGAATTTCATCTAGAATGGAAAAGAACATTAAATTTAATATAGAGACGACTGCATATTTGAAGGGAAACTTTTTGAGGCAGCATCTAAATAGATATTGGTTTTGAAATGCTTTATTTGCAACAAATGTCATAAAAGATTTATTTCTGTTGTCTTTGTCTCAGCTGGCAACTGGTTTCATCACTTTCTTTTTTAGGCTAGGTTATGACTGAAACTAAAGTGATGTTTGTTATTCACAGTGAAAGCTCACTATAATATTTTAATGTATATTTATCAAATATGAGCTTGTTTTAAAATTCTCTTACTTGCTCTTAGAATGTTTTAAAGCTGCTTCCTTTCCACACTTGGCATAATTAAATCAAGGTTACTGATATTAATTCCTAATATTTGTCAGCTTCTAATTTCACAGACATAGTTGCCTGACTTTTATGGCTTATAAAAGTGATATGAGACAGTTTTACAAAAACATATGTCACCATATGAAGGAGCATCGTAAAAAGCAAGTTTGTGGTAGTATTGATCAATCTAATGATAAGTTAGCAGTTCTGTGTACTGCAGCTAATCACTGTAGTATCTGAGCAACAAGAAAACCCTATGGTAAAGTTACTTGGGACAGGAATGGACCTTGTCACTGAGTCTGTGCATGTGTTCAAGTGAATGGCCCAAGATGCACCAGTACTATTGGCTGAAGTAGCACTAATACTACTTATGTGCCTCTATCAGGGTTTGAGGATTAGAGAAGTCATGCTGTACTTTCCTAGAGGTGCCATCCTTTGGCCTTGCCCCTACTCTCACCCATGCTCTTCATGCTGCCATGCCGGGAGCCCCTTTGGGGTGAGGGGCTCATGGCAGTCTGCAGAGAAAGCCTGGGAGGGCAGGGACCACTGCTGTACAAACAGACTGGGGTTGAGGAAGCAGTGTTCCTGAGCCACAGCATGCGCATATCACAGCCCCCACAAGGCTGCTGCTTTGAGATGGGGAACAGACAATGTCATAAAGAGCCTTTAATTCCTGATGCGTCAATGGTGAGACACTGGTCTCCCTCCTCAAATCCCCCTTAACCAAAATCCTATTTGCCTATAATTGCCATTAGCCTTCCTTGCCCTCACATACTATTCATCCTCTCCCATGTCCCCGTCTCCCTGCGAATCCCTCCAAGGTCCCTATCCCTGGCAGCAGGGAGAGGAGCATAGATGAGGGTGCGTGAGCAGAGAGGCACAGGGAGATGTGAGTAAGGTCTGTGTTGTGGTGTCTGGGGATCTGGACAGAGGAACAGGGTTGTGTAAGTGGACTAGAGTTGGGGACAACGCAGTGCCTCCATATTGAGGCATTGGCACAACAAAGGCTCCCCTGGTGCTGCCGCCTCAGCTCCCCAGTGTTCAGGATGAGAGTGGAGATGTGGCAGTTGTGGGGTGATGGTAGTGGAGGAGTAGAAGGAGAACTAAAGCGTGGAGTGTACACAACATATTGAATGTCTTAACTCTGCTTATTGCCTTGCTTTTGAAAGTTTGTGAACTCTGCAGTCTAACCTTCATCTGCCTGTAACAGTTTTTGTGTGGAAACAAAGCCTAATAAGCAAAATAATGTCCAAAAATTCCAGGCACACTATTCACATAAAAACAGGACATGACATATATTCAGGAAAGAATGGAAAGAATTAAATACGTGAAAATAAACTTGTCCTTAGCACTAAGTGCTTGAAGAAATCAGCTCCTTCCTCACTTCTTACACACTTGCACCACATTAAGTGTGTCAGGAAGATTCCTGGTTCATCCAGCCCTTCCTTCCCATTCCATGTTTTAAGGGAATATCCCCCCTCTTACTGTGTTCTGTTCAGTAGGATTGAGAGACTAGAACTCAACGCCTCCTTTCATGACAGGAAGCTCGCTCTCTCCTGACTTCTGAATTTCCAAACACAAGCCTGCCATGATCCCTTTCTTTAGTTATGTCCTGGCTCCATTTCATTTCTCTCTTTCTCTCTCAAAAAGTTCACTGAAAGATGTCAGCACCTGCCTTCTGGTGGTGTTAATGCTCCAGTCTCATTGATGAAAGTGTCATAGGTCTGAGAATCTTCATTCTATCACACTACTAATTGTACAATTTATCCTGTCATGTAGGGGTCTCCTTTGTTCTTCCTCTACGAGAAAACTAAGCATTTTAATGAAATGAAAAACCCTATAGAAATTTAGATTAAGGACAATTTTAGGATATAGCCACCACATGTGTTAGCACCTGTTATTAATGGGCAATGCGCAGATCTAGAGGATATTATGGACCAAATTCAGAGACAATGTGTCAGTGATATCACTCAGTGTATGTAAGCTGGTGTAGGGTAGTCAACCTGCATCTAAGGGAGTTCAAGCTGTGTAACTTATATCAAAGGATCCTTAAGACACAGTACCATTTAAAATAGTTAACTTCAGGAAGTTTCCTCTGTCTTATATATTTGCTTCCTGTTTTATACTTTTGACTAATATAGTCTTGCCATTTTTAACCTCAAACTACATTGTGTACTTGATATTTTTGCACAGTCCCTCTGCTCTTCTCTCATCTCTGCACTGAATAACAAAATTTGAATGAACACCTGGTCATACATCTTTCCACCTTTGGCAGTTTCCATGACCAGATGAAAGTTTTCCTAAAGCAATACATTATGGGATGGAGGAGATGCCAATAATGCAAATAAAAGGAAAAGCACTCCCATTAGCTAAGGTTAGATCTAAGCCATCCATGTCAGAGTGTATAATTTTATACCCTGTGGATGGGCATAATTTTTAACAGCTTAGTGGTAACGTCTATTATTAGGTCACACACCACAGGTGGGAAGATTGAGTAAGGAAATAACTGAATCTGAAGCTGTTTGTTGGGACCACAGTAAACAGGAGTGTCATAAGTTTCGCACTGCTGCTAGCCCACACACAGATATGAACCCCATTAAGTGAAGCAGAGCAGCAGGGAACAGGCAACACTTACAGGGGATGGGGGCAGGGAAGCGGGAAAGAATTCAGAGCAGAGAACTCAAGAGGGAAAAACTAGCATGCTGAACTTTGTTGCATTTACAGGAGTCTTGCAAAATGATTTTTTTTAAATGCAAAGTATAAAAATATGTTAAATTGAATGTGTCTGAAACCCGAAATAGGATTATTCTACGACTGATCCTAATGATTTTTAATACACCCTGTCTTCCTTGTTGCTAAGCATCTTTATCACTTTATCACTTGCTGTAAGATAAAATGTAATATTTCACTTGCCTGTATTTTCATTGAGGCATCTCTAGCTACTGTCAGTTATTGTAATGTGAATGACATCTTATCTTGGAAAGTCAAGGGAATTACTAAGGGTACGTCTACACTGCAAAGTTAAGTCCATTAAGGCAGCGTACTCTGACCTAACTATGGAGGTGTACACACTGCAGTGCTCCACCTGGTATGCTTACCCCACCTGGACAAGAGGCATAGACAGAGCTTAGGGCAAAGTAGTTAGAGCAACACAGTGTCAGTGTAGATTGTCCAGGTGTCCCACACTGCCCACTGGGACCACTCTGGTCACCATTTTGAACTCCGCTGCCCTGCAGCCAGCTACACAGGTATACACCTCTCCCCTTTTAAAGCCCTGGGAAGTTTTGAAATTGCTTTTCCTGTTGGCTCAGCATGGAGCGCTCACACAGCAACTGCCCAGCTGAGCATGCCGGCTCCATGCAGCAAACACACTCCTGCTTGGAGTACCCAGAGGTGGTGGATCTCCTGGGTCTATGAGGAGAGGAGGCTGTGCAGTCACAGCTCTGCTCCAGCAGCAGGAACTCTGACAACTACACCCATATTGCTCGGGACATGGAGGCGAAGGGCTTATCAAAATCAAAGAGCTACCACAGGCATACCAGAAGCAAAGGAGGCAAATATTCACTCTGGTGCAGAGTCACAGACATGCCGCTTTTACAAGAAGGGTGCTAGTGTCAGGGTGGTGGTATATGGGTGGGTGAAGACTATTGGGAGGAGCAGTCGGGGGAGAGTCAGGGAATTCATGCTGTAAGAAAAGAGGGCATGGTTTTAAGGAAGAATGAAAAAAACCAATTAAAACTTTCCCTGGACAAGTAAAAACAGATAACACTAGCATTCAATTTTTCATATAGATATAAACTGCACCGGGTTAAATTACTGATGAAGGGTGGGAAATTGGTACAATTTTTGGATGCCAACTGTAGATTATTCATTAAAGAAAAGATATTTACTTCTCAAAGAAGGTTTTTGTGTTAAAACAAAACCCAGTTTTCAAGACATCTTTACATTAGTAAGCATGTTACATTAAAATAAATTACAGCATTACATGGCTCTGTACAGCATTATTAAAAGTGAGTCTGTGTCATGTGGACAGATAATGAATTTCCATTGCATTGCACATATTAATAATTGGAATGAACTTTTGTTATCTGGACAATGACTTGGTCTCTACCTCCATAGTGATCGTAGATGCACAGTAGTATCCTTTGGAGTCTCACGTCTGTCAAAAGAAGAAAGGGGATGTCTCAAAAGCAATCAGGTTTCAGAAAATAAAAAAAAAGGACCAGTGCCTCCAATTTCAAAAATCTGTCTTTCCAATGCACCTGTATTTATTTTTGCTCTGATATGATCTTTTGAATTGCCTGAATTCTGTATTGGAGTAGTACTGTACTACTGAAATGTATTTACATCAGAATTCATAAGAGTTAGTAGCTGCAGAAAAATCATAAGCAAAGGGGATCTAATCCTTTCCTCTCTGCACAGGTGCACAAGTCCTGATATAAAGAGAACTCACTGTGGGGAGGTGGAGTGGGGGAGACAATCACAAGAGAGTTCTCTATACACCTCAGACTGCAGTGTGCTGCATGTGAGTTACAATGCTCTGCAACAAATGTTAGCATCACAGAGATTTACATTTTTATCTTTGTATAATAAATGTGACCATTTATATGAATGGCAACAAATCAGATACAGACAATGTCATGTAAGGTATCAATAGAAAAGTTATGACTTGCTAAGTATGATTATCCTGTGTGACAGACCCAGACCAGTGGGGTACAGGAGTCTGGTAGAGGGCAAATATACTGGTCACTGGATGAGTAGTTTTCTGTTCCCTGAGTGACCAGAGCAGGGGCTGCACTAGAGTAATCAGGAACCTGCTAGAACCAGTTAAGGCAGGCAGGCTAATTAGGACACCTGGAGCCAATTAAGAAGAAGCTGCTAGAATCAATTAAGGAAGGCTAATCAGGGCACCTGGGTTTTAAAAAGGAGCTCACAGCAGTTTGTGGTGGGAGTTGGGAGCAAGAGGTGCAAGGAGCTGAGAGTGTGTTGTGCTCCTGGAGGACTGAGGAGCACAAGCATTATCAGACACTAGGAGGAAGGTATTTGGAGGAGGCCATGGGAAAGTAGCCCAGGGAGTTGTAGCTGTCATGCAGCTGTTACAGGAGGTTCTATAGACAGCTGCAGTCCCAAACCTCCCAATTGACCTGGACTGTGGGTTCTCCCAGAGGGGAAGGTCTCTGGGCTGTTCCCCAACCCACATGGTGAATCTCTGAGACAAGAAAAATCTGCCAATAAGCACAGAACCCACCAAGATAGAGGAGGAACTTTATCACACCTGTTTATATGCATGTTGTGATGTTGCACTTTATATGTTTTTGGAAATATGCATATGAATGTAAATATGAAAACTGGAATATGCTTTATGCTAAATATGCCATGTTACATATTTTTGCAAAGGTTATGATCTACTGAATATATTCATCCCATTTGTATGCATGTATCATTTTTATATCTGAAGTTATGAGTGTTGGCTCTATGCTCATATTTGAAGTGTTTGCTGTAGGAAATGCATAAGGGAGGTTTGGCTAACATATTGTGAAGGGGCTATTAAAGTAATTGGGAGTACTTAACTAACAATGGACTTTAGGAGATGCCAATCCACATCTGAGCTTTCCTGGGAACATTCAAACTAACATGTAAACAATGGTGTCAGCCTGCAAAAAGCAGAATCATTCATGGACATGTGACTTGCCCAGGTGGCTACAAACTCCATCTTGTTGCTGTGATTTTGCACAGAAGAACAAAGGGGTTTCCACCCACAAGAGAGAGAATATAAAAGGCCCTGGAAACCTCTCAATTTCTGTCTTCAGCTGGCTCAAGAGGTGGCCTCTCCACCCCAAAGAGATGCCTCAAAAAAACTGGAACAAAGGACTGTAACTACAGGGGTGTGAGTGATTGCTGGACCCAGGCCATAAACTACAACATTGGTCTGAAAAGGATTGTACCTGAGAACATCTAGGGTGAGAAGTTAGTATTTGTAAGTAGATCCTTAGTGTATTAAGTTAGCCTTGTGTATTTTGATTTATTTTATTTAGTAACTTACCTTGTTATGTCTGTTATTACTTAGAACCACTTAAATCCTACTTTTTATACTTAATAAAATCACCTTTTGTTTATTAATTAACCCAGAGTAAGTGATTAATACTTGGGGGAGCAAACAGCTGTGCATCTCTCTCTATCAGTGTTATAGAGGGTGGACAATTTGTGTTTACCCTCTATAAGCTTTATAGAGTAAAAAAATCTATTGAGGGTTTGGATCGTATTGGGAGCTGGGTGTCTGGGTGCTGGAGACAGGAGCACTTGCTAAGCTGTTTTCAGTTAAGTCTGCAGTGTTGGGGCACGTGGTTCAGACCCTGGGTCTATGTTGCAGCAGGCTTGTGTGTCTGGCTCAACAAGGCAGTGTTCTGGAGGCCCAAACTGGCAGAGAAAATGGGCTCAGAGATGGTCTCAGCACATCAGGTGACAGTCGCAAAGTGGTCTCTGGGACTGAACCCGTCACACATGTATCATCCCATCTATTTGCTGATTCCTTAATATTTATAAGGAACCCTGTAAGCTTCCTTATGATAAATAAAGATCACACCTAAAACTGTCTTGCATCAAAACTATTAGGGAAATTAATGTTCTCTTAATAAAATGAATAACATAAATATGGAATTATTAACTGACTAAAATAAGTTTCTTGATCCAAGCTACAGAACTGGGTTAAACTAGTATCAAAATGGAAAAAGTGTATGCAGTATTTTTCTCCAGGGTCTTTTGCTTGGTTTCACAAGCCAACAATTTCACACTAAAGCACCATTTGACAAGAAGGAAAACAATTGGCTTGAAGGCTACTGCAAGCATGTGTTAACAAGAAGAATAGAAAGTGTTGCAAATTTATCATTTCAGAGACAGGACTTTACTTATGTTTATTGCATTATCTATTAAAATTGCCTTAGTGAGATGACGCAAAAGGCTTGGAGTTCTGCTTAGTTTGGGAAACCATCCAGACTGGATGCTTAACTATCCATTCCTGATGAGACTGAAATGTTTGCTGCTGTAAAAGCAGCCGTTCCTGCGTTAGTTTGACACTTCTGGTTCCAATCTCAGCTGGAGCCTGAAAGTACAGAGAAACACAAAATAAAAATAGAGGAAACTGATTATTTCAGAACCTTCAGAAAGGTTTGATTTGGAATTTAAGATTAGCCAAAGATTGGGGATAAGAGATTATTTTACTGAAGTAGTACACAACATGAATCTCATTTTCCTCTACAAATTTGGTATCATAACTGTACTGACTCAGAAATGGCCTGGTTGTGCTGTTCTAATCAGATCTTTTCAACTTTCTATATTTTTTGCCTGGCTTGTTCAACTCCTTCCCAGCTCCTACCCCCACTTTGGGCAAAGGGGGGGGCATGGCCAAGAACTGAGTATTCTGTAAAATCCAGCACCCTATTATTCCCTCCCAGAATAAATGCCTTGCAGGAGGAGGAGACCTCTGTGGGAAGATCTGCTTAAAGGCATGGAAAGACTAATCCCTATCAGGTAGGGAGGGCTGGACAGTGGGGCCCTGGCTCAGGGGCCAAAGGAACTGAGAACAGAGTGCTGCTAATGACTCTTGAGTGGGTGACTTGGAAGTGATGTCCCAAACCAGCTGTATGTTTGTTTATTGTGGAGATTGGAAGATAGTTTTACTATAAGACTTTGTCAGATAGGGAGAGACTGTTCCCGTCACAGGCAGAACAAGGAAGGGCATTGTTTCATGGCCTGCTCCAGGTGACACCACCTTATCATAAGGCCCAAGAGCAAGTGAGGTAGAATTGCAAGACAGAAGACCACAGTGTATATGATGGCCATAAACAACATTAACTGAAATTAGGTGGAGAAAGAAACATATGCTTAGTACATAGGCAGGAAAAATAAAATAGTTGGATAATAGAGGCAGATTAACATCAGCTTAAATGGTCCAGGAGCTAAGAGCAGAGTGCCATCTTGGCTGCTTTGTTTCAATGACGAAGAAAGCAGATGATGAGTAGGAGATATGGAGAAAAGCCAGCAAGGATGTCACGTGCCACATGGCATGTCACAATTGTACCAAACAAGCTCATATTGCTCTAGTCACTGCTGGATATAGGGACAGAAATGAACTAGGACATCCTGTTCCTATGCCAGAGAAGGAAGATGGTAGAGGTCTGTTGCCATGACATTAGTATTAATCTCAACAGCCCTTACCAAAACCGTCTGAACAACAATACTTCAGTAGTCTCAGCAGGGCCATCCTTAGGATTTATGGGACCCTACGCAGTATTATTAAACTGGTGCCCCTATGCCCGACTTGGCATACAGCCACCATCACCACCCATGGACCCCCAGAAGAACACCCTCTCCCCCCCCCACCCTGCTGACACACACCAAGCTTTGTACGTAGCAGATGCTGCGGCAGCCCGGATGGAGAGGGATGAGGCAGCAAAGGACACGGCGGCAGAGAGACAGTTTCCCACAGAGACCCCCCGTACCCTCTCCCTCACGTAGAATGCACCATGCATTCGGCTCTGTGAATATGGCCCCTGACTAAGGAGACTGCAGCGTGCACTGGGTGTGCGGGAGCCAATCCACTCTTACCTGTTGTCCCAGTGGTGCCCCAAATTTTTGGGTGCCCTACACAGTCGCGTATGCTGCATATGCCTAAGGACATCCCTGAGTCTCAGCCTGGATCAAGGATAACATGTATCCTATCTGCTTGAAAGTTTGCCACAAACAATGGAAAAGCCAGACAACCTGAAACAGCCACTAGGGCACACACTAGCTAGCTGTGAGAACCAATGATTTATGGGGAAATTTGGCCAGCTTTTAGGTTGGCTAGTATCAGCTCCTAGACCCCCAAGAGTTCTGGAAACCAGATTGTTTATTGGGAGAACTATGACGAGATCAATTTCTATTTTATAAGATTTATTATAACTCAAACTAAAGGCAGATCAAGAAAACAGCAAAACTAAGCCAAGCCATTAATACTTTACTAAACTGCAAAACACTATCAAATACCAATCAAACTAGTTAGTCTCAACACTGAATTAGTTAAATCAAATTAATACCAAAAATATTATTAATCCTTATAGAAATGTTAAGCGTCCAAGATGGTGAGTCTATTTAGTAATAAATCCCAGCTAGAGGATTTTATCAGTCACTCATAGCTATAATTTGAGTCTGATTAAATAGCCTAACACTGAAATCAAAGGTTACGAAGTAGCAGCTGTGCTAGTCTGTATCCGCAAAAAGAACAGGAGTACTTGTGGCACCTTAGAGACTAACAAATTTATTTCAGCATAAGCTTTCCTGGGCTACAGCCCACTTCTTCGGATGCATAGAGTGGACAGACAGAAGATATTTATATATACAGAGAACATGAAAAGGTGGAAGTACGCATACCAATTGTAAGAGGCCAATCAATTGAGATGAGCTATCAGTAGGAGCAGAAGAAAAAACTTTGAAGTGATAATCGAGATGACCCATAGCAGGTGTGAGGAGAACTTAACATGGGGGGGAAAAAATTCAATTAGTGTAATGACCCAACCATTCCCAGTCTCTGTTTAGGCCTAAGTTAATTGTGTCTAATTTGCATATTAATTCAAGTTCAGCAGTCTCTGAACACAATTAACTTATGCTGAAATAAATTTGTTAGTCTCTAAGGTGCCACAAGTACTCCTGTTCTTTTTACTGAAATCAAATTATCATCTTATTCGGTCAGAATCACTGTCTCTTTCTTAGAATTCAGTTCTTATGTGGTGGCTAACCCTTTCCCCCCCCCCCCACAACTGTTGGTCTAGTCACTCCCCCTCCCCAGAAAAATATTAGCAATTAAGATACAAAATGAACTTTTGTGGGTCAAGTGTATTAAAAAGACAGTCACCAGTTGATGAAAAATTCAGTCCAACTCCCACTATAAAAATAACTAACAGGGAAAAACCCTAGCACAACAAAAACAGTCACTCAAATCTTCATCCATTAGAAAAATAAAAATATATTCAGACTTATAATAAATATCAGCTCCACTTTCTGCTCTGCTGATTTCAAAACAAATGCATGCTCTTTTTCTTCTTGCAAACAAGACAATTACAATAACATTCCTGTTTTGGAATGGGGTTGTAGTTCTGGCAACTTATCTTCTGAAGTCTAAATCTTGGAGAAAAATTACTTTAAAGCTCATCAAGGTGAAACCCATTTGAAACAAAATTTTAACTATGACTATACCAACTATTCTGATCACATAACCAAAAAATACTTTTAATGCAAGATATTTACTTGTTACTTAACAGGTAAAAGCTGAACTGGAGAGTATTAAGCAGAGATAATGTTTTATTAAACTGAATCCCTAGCTGACATGATAATTGATGCCAAGAGGAAGAAGCCCATGATCCATGCAGAGATTTGATCAGCTAAGGAACTGCTGGGCTTCAGTCCAAAGTAGGAAACTAGTAAATTAAACAAAATCTCTCACACTGATCATGTTAGTCAAGTTCCTATTGAATGCTGGAATGAAAACAAGCTACAGGAAAAGTTAGTATACTTGGGTGTCAGAAGAGTCAATCAATGCTTTGACTGTGAACAATAAAAGGTAAAATAAAGCTGATAGAGACATCCGCTCAATGCGGTTAGTGGTGCATTCTCCATAGGTTCCCCTCCAAAATGAGATAGCTTGGTAAACTGTTTACAAATAACTTAGCTATCAAAGCAATTGTAGGCTTGGTCTACACTTAACCCCCAAATCGAACTAAGGTACGCAACTTCAGCTACGTGAATAACGAAGCTGAAGTTCGAAGTACCTTAGTTCGAACTTACCTCGGTCCACACGCGGTAGGCAGGCTCCCCGTCGACTCCGCGGTACTCCTCTCGTCTAGCTGGAGTACCGCAGTCGACAGCGAGCACTTCCTGGTTCGACTTATCGCGTCCAGACAAGACGCGATAAGTCGAACCCAGAACTTCGATTGCCAGCCGCCGAATTAGCGGCTGGGTGTAGACATACCTGTAGTTGACAAGAAAACCCTGGAGACCTTGACAGATTGCTGTTATAGCTGCATTGCTACAAAGCATGTAAGAAATGCTGTTTAAAGTTGGATGCAGTTGCAAAATGGCAGGGGACCCCAATCATTCCAAACCAGGCAAAAGGAATACAAAAATCGCAGAGCACTGTCTGCACCAAATCATCTCCCTGAACAGCACAAGAAGTGCTGGGAATGCAAGACTCCAAAGGAGGAACCTGTGAGAGACATGGCAGTTTCCTACATTTTTGGGAGACCTTATTGAATTAAGTTTAAATATCTTTGGTGTCCACTGTACTAAATGAGTGGTTTATATAGTATTGTGGGCTGCAATTGCTTGTAACCTCTTGAACTGGGAGATGTAACTGATATGAGATTTGGGAATTCAGAGGACTATCTTGAACAGCATCAGACAAGAAAAAAAGATTTTGTTCAAAAAATCCAAAAGTGTTTTTCCTGGGGAATATCTAGATGGAAGTGAATGCAAATTCTCCACCTTCAGTTATGAATAAACCCAGCTTTTAGAAACTAACCCGCTCCCAGGAGAAGACTATTGTCTGCTGCTCGTATGTTAAATGAGGCTAAGGTCAAAGATCTGACCTGAATACAGGAAAGCCTGAACTATTCATGGTTGTTCTGGTTCTGAATCTAAGAGAGTTATGAACTTGTAACCACAGAGGAAACCCAGTTGTGGGGTTTAAAGGACTGAAACAAACCTCTGGTAAGCTTTTTGCCATGCATGTGTGACACTGCACCCCACATGCTTCACAGTAATATTATGATGATGATGACATAATCATAATGTATTTTATGCAAGATAGGTCATGTGAAATATCATTGTAAAGATTATGATTTACTGAATAGGATTATCCTATTTGTATGCATGTATCATTTTTGTATCTGTAGTTAAGAATATTGTCTATGTATTGTGGCAAGGCACCTCCTTCATCTCGCCAGACTTAGCACTTCCGCCTCTGGTGATGGCAGGCCTGGGGTAACTTAGCCCCACTCTGATCAGTGTTTGCCTTCCCCCTTCTGTGCGCCTTCGGTTGTGTTTTCAGGGTAGGCCCCAGAGTCGGCCTAAGGGGTGATCCTTCACTCAACAAAAAGGAAACAGTCTCAAACAGAAAACCAAAAGGGGATACCGTTCCCTGCCTCCTCATTGGGGCAGGGTATTGTCCTGTTGCTTCCCCTGGGGTGTCAGTCCTTCCCCTAGCAGGCACTCAGGTTTGGCTGTTCCCCTGTGGGAAGGCACACAGCCTCTCAACCTGGAAAAGCGTGTTTCCCTGCTGCTACTAGTCTGGCAGTAGCTTGTCTCTCTCTCCCTCTTTGCTCTCCCCAGAGGAGGGGTTTTTAAAGGCCTCACAGCCCTTAATTGGACGCACGGTGTCCCTAATTGACCTGAGGTAACCCCTTCTCAGCTTGTAGGAAAAAGGGCCTTTAACATTCTATGACTAAAATGTTGGCCTTTGAGGACCCTCTTGCAGGGTTTCCTAGCTGATATCCAGAAGCTGGTTCTGGAGTTCTTTTGGTCAGGACTGCACTGGGTCTCTGCGGGGGTTCTCCATCTCCCCCTGGAGGAGGGAGGACAGGGCCTGATATGCTTGTGTACTCAGGACTATGTCTTCCACCTCTGGGCCCTGCACAGACTCCTCTATGGTGCAGGTAGTCCAGCTTGGAGCACGTTGGCGCACGCCTTCCTATGCCACTTCTGAAGGCTCTGATATAACCGGCAGCTCCTTTATCTCCAGCTGAGATGTCTTCCGCAGGACCTCTCTGGACTGCCAGTCTTCTACCAGGACCTCCTCCAGACCTGGAAGCTGGCTTCGGCGACCAGGTCCATGGCAGCCGCCGAGGAGGCAGATCTCTTTGCGGAGCCCCGCTACACAATCCCCAACTGGTCCTGACAGAAGTCACCAGAATCGGAGACCTCCTGTACTACAAGCGGGGAGACTGGGTGGATCCCCTGATGCTCACTCAGTGCATGGGGCTCTCCACCCTTCGTATTCCCTGGCACATACTTCAGGAGGAGAGGGCAGCCTTACTGCCCACTGCTCGGGTTTACCTTGACCAGGTCATGCAGGAGGGTACTCCCCCGCCCACCACTTTGTTGTATGTTTAGCATTTTAAAATAAGTAAAAAAAATGCAATGATTGCAATGCAAAAGAAAAACAACTTGACATTCCTGTTCAAATGTTCTGTGTAAATCAGTTTTGGTGTGTGTGTGAATGAGGAATGTGTGTTTAGAAGATAAGTGTAAAGGCCATCACCGAACCAGATGTTCTAGGAAGAAACCAAGAACAAATGCAAGAGCGCCAGAAAATTACAACATGCCCCTACTGAAATGTCAAAAAAGGGCAAACTAACCACTCTAAAGATAAAACAAGCACCTATCAATTGGAACAAAATAGCTGTAATCATAATCAGCATGGTATAACCCCCGAAAAAAATTAATAAAAACACAAAATGAAAAATAAAATAATTTAAAAAAACAAGCACTCATCAACAATTAATTGTTGCAGCATGACGGTGCAAAACTCATTAGTCCCAATGAAAAGAAAAATCACTATATAAACAGGGTGCCTTGCCATGAAACTTTGGGTTCGTCCTTCCAAGACTTCCCCAAAGCATCCTGTCGTGACCGACAGAACCCGGCTCCTCCCTACCCATGATCAACCTAGCTGGCCACCCCTAAAGCTTTTCCTTTGCTTGCCCTGCCCCCAGCCTGTTTCTCCCCATTCCCTCCACAGTACCCTTGCCCTGGCGCCCATGTCCTGCTCCTACGTGCTTGTGCCCCCCCTTTTATGTTGAACCCCGGTATTCACCAATGACATTATAGTCCCCTTTTTCCCCGTAGTGCAGCCGGAGGAGCCAGTAATTCCGTCTAGTGTTGGTGACTGCCCCATCCCTCCTTCCCTGCCTTGATAGGTGCCCCTGTGCTCTCCCCCCTCTCTTGGTGCCCTCCTCTTCCACTTGCAGCCTAGCGGGGAGGAGCAGTCGACCTTCACCCCTCTTCTCCATTCCCCCCCTTCCGGTGCTCGTTTCCCATCCCCACTGACTATGGAACGGGGAAAGGCGGGTGGGTCCCCTCAGGCGGTACCCACTGTCCCTCCTCCACCTGGCCCCCTCTGTGGCTACCACCTTGACCACTGCTGCTGAATCGCCTGCCATCACCCCCACTGGGGCACCTGCAGTGGTGGCGGCGGGCACAGGGGTGGACTCTGTTGCTGCCATGCCCCTTGTCCCCACTAACGCAGGGGGAGCCCCTGCCCCCAGCTGGCAGGAAGGGCTGGGGGACTAAGACAGGCAAAGGCCCCTGTGTGCAGTCTGGCGGGGTTACCACCAGGCGTGGGAGAGGGCCTGCCCTAGGGGGAGCTTTCCCTTCCCCACGCTGCCCTCCACTACCCTCCCAACACCCCGTACCATCACCCTTAACCCCTGGCCCCACCCCTGCTAGCCAGCCCTCTGATAACACCTTAGAGGGCTGGGTCCTTGTTCAGGGGAAGTGTTGCCTCAGATGCCGGCGGGGAGGCCCTTGGGGTAATGGGTGGAGACTTCTCCATTTTCAAGAAGATCAAGGCCCTGGGTCTGACCCCAGTCATCCAGAGGGAGGATGACCCTCTGTCAGCGGGCCTCAATCTGGATGGCTTCACGCCCCCCACCTTACTTTCCCTCAGCTCCTGCTCTCACTCTCACTCTTGGGGAGCTCCCAGAATCATCCAACTGCTCAGCCATGGCCAGCACCCCACTAGTGGCTGCCGAACCCACTGTAGCAACAGCCAGTGCCATGCAGCCGAGCCCTGAAGCATTGGGGGTGGCCCCTGTTGGAGGGAGGCAGCTGATTTCCTTCCCAGGTCGGGGCCCCCCTGTTGAACGTCCATCCCCTGTTGCCGTGGCTATGGGCTCAACATCCCAGCATCACTGAAGTCTCCCCTCCTGCTCCTGTTCCCCTAACCCCTGAGCCCAGCTGAGAGGTTCCACACCACAGTAGCTCAGCTGCCGGGGCCCGCGATCCTAGGTCTGCTCCCCTCCCTGTTCCCACCCCTGATCCCAGTCCCATCCCTGTTCCCGATGCCAATCCCATTTCTCCCCCCTCTACTTCCATGCTGCTGCCACCCCTGGGGACATCTCAATCCCCTTTCTGTCAGCTGACCCTCAGGGGGCAGCCTTCATGTTCCCCTGTCCCAACCCCTTAGAGTTTCCCTCTGCTGCCCCCTCTTGAGCTGGGGTCTGGGATGGGTTGTGCAGCACTGGTACAATGGGTGCAGTGGGTCTCAATAGGCCATGGGGCTGTCATGGGGACTCCACCAGAGGATGGCCAGGGGGCAGTGACCCCATCCCCTGATGCGCTGCGAGAGAAGCTGTGCATTTTTCTCTGGGACATGCATGGGTCCCGGAATATGGTGCAGCTTGCTCTACAGCACTGGGAGGATTTCCATCAAGTCCTCCAGGCCATGAGGGCCATTTTGGGGGAGGGTAAAGGGACCGGGAGGCAGGATGCTATGGCCTATCAATGGGCCCACGGCTTCCATGACTCCCTGCTGACCTTTGGGGTCGGTCACAGCTTGCTGTGAGGTCCAATGGGGGCCGTTAGCATCCCTGCTAGTGAGGAACCCTCCAGTCCTCACTATGGCACTGATCACCTTTGCCACGTTAAACACCCTGGGTTGTAGGATGGGTCTCCGCAGGTGCCAGGTAATCTCCTTCCTTCAGGAGGGCGGGTATGCTGTTGCCTTCTTGCAGGAGACCCATACGGATTCAGCCACAGAAGCAAGTTGGCAGCTGGAGAAGGGGGACAGGGTATATTTTATCCATCTCACAGCTTGTATGGCTGGAGTGGCTAACCTGTTCTTCCCTGACCTATGGCCCAAGGTGCTGGGGTTGCTGCGGTTGTGCCGGGCCACCTGCTGCACCTCCAGATCCATGTAGACAGGCTGGCGGTAAACCTTGTCAATGTCTCTGCCCTGAAATTGGGCCCAGAGGGGGTGTGCTTTTTCCAGCAAGCGTCCATCTTCCTTGGCTCCTCGGCTCCTCGAGAGTGCCTGGTCCCGGAGATTGTTGACCATCACTCCCTGGTGGACATCTGGCATGACCACCACCCGGATGATGTGTCAACATTCACCTATTTCCGGATGGAGGCACATCAGTCACACCACTCCTAGTTGGACCACATCTACTTATCTCGCCATCATCTTTCACAGGCCCATTCCTCCAACATCCGGCTGGCCCCGTTCTCGGATCACCATTTGGTGACTGTGACGGCCTCTCTCAGCTCGGAGAGGCCGGGGCCGGCTTACTGGATTATTAATAACAACTTGCTGGAGGATGTGGACTTCGTGGCATCCTTCCAGGAGGTCTGGCTGGCCTGGCAAGGACAGAGGTTCACCTTTCCTTTGACTCAGCGGTGGTGGGGTATGGGGAAGGTGCGTGCCCAGCTCTTCTGCCATGACTACACCTGGGGCACCAGCTGGCGGAGGGATGTGGCAATAGAGCAGTTGGAGCGGGAGGTCTTGGAGCTGGAGAGTCATCTGGCCGCCAGCCCTAGAGATCCATCCCTCTGCACAACGTGCTGGGAGAAGTGGGAGGAGCTCCGGGTCCTTGAGGACCATCAGGCCCAGGGCACGTTCGTTCGATCCCACATCCATTTCCTTCAAGAGATGGATCACAGATCCCACTTCTGCTATGCCCTGGAGAAAAAGACTGGCTGAGAAGTACATCACCTGCCTTTTGGCCGAGGATGGCACCTCCCTCCCGGGTCTGGAAGATATGCATGGAAGGGCCAGCCTCTTCTCCCCGGATCCAACTAATGCCTGCAAAGTACTCTGGGATGAACTCCCAACAGTCAGCACATGTGACTGGGACTGGCTAGAGCTACCTCTCACTCTGGCTGAGTTCTCAGAAGCTCTCCATATCATGCTTATTAACAAATCTCCAGGCATGGACGGGCTGACTGGAGTTCTACCATGTGTTCTGGGATGTCCTTGGCCTGGACCTTGTCACCGTCTTGGCCGAGTCCTTGGGGAGCGGGGTCCTTCCTTTGTTGTGCAAGTGAGCCGTGATCACCTTGCCTCCGAAGAAGGGGGACCTCTGTGACCTTTGGAACTGGCATCCCGTCTCACTCCTCAGAATGGACTACAAGGTCGTAGTGAAGGCCAATGCTTCAGGCCATATGGTGGAGAGTGGGTCCACTGCTCTATCTCGGTATTTACCTTTCTGCCATGCATCCTTCTCCACCAGATAACTGGCAAGGTTTGGAGGGCAGGGTGTCTGAACGGCTGTGGAGGTGGACAGGACTACTCCGGTGCCTTTCTCTGTGGGGGAGAGCACTGGTGCTCAATCAGCTAGTCCCATCCATGCTCTGGCATCGGGTCAACATCCTGATCCTGGCCCCTGGTCTATCTCCAGATGCTAGTTCTAGAGGTCTTTTGGCCAGGACTGCACTGGGTCTCTGCACGGGTCTTGAGTCTCCCCCTTGAGGGAGGGAGCACGATGCCTGATCTTAGAAGTTAATGGAAAGACTGATTTTTTTTATCTAGAATATCCCATTGAATGTTGTAATTGTCCTATATGCCCACAGATTTTAGCAACCTAAATATATCAACGTGGTTCACAAGAGTATGGCCATTAGAGTAGTATGTAAAAAATGTGGCAAATATTCTCAATTCCATAACATTGCTTGCCACTGCCCCAAGTATGTGCCCAAGGAGGTAGCCAGCTCGGAGAGAGGTTATGCCTGTTTGCTCTGTGGATCTGCCTTCCAACCAGGTCAGGATTGAGCCAGCATACTAGATAAAGGCATCCGGCAGTCAGAAATGAACAAAGGAAGGAAAGTAAGGTTGTTAGTGGGTCCATGCACTCTCGGGTGTGGACAGAACAAGAAATTGAACTTCTTACTCAGCTAAAAAATAAATATGCTGATAAGAGAAATATTAATATATTGAAAGTGAAGTAGGGACTAAAACTAAAACAAATTTCAGATAAAAGAAGAGAGTTGGCCAATAAGAGGGTTAGGAATGATATTGTAACTAGTGTTTTAAGTAATGAAGTAGTTAGTGGTTGTGTTTTAGAGGTTCCACCCCCTAGGGAGAAGATTCTTCCTTTTAGGGAGCATCCATTGGTGGATAAGGTGACTACATTATGTAGAGAAGGTAGAAAGGCTGAGCAGATCTTAGATAGTCTGTATGAAATTGAATTACAATTGAGAGAAGCTCAAATGGCTTCTGTTGGTTGGGGGATAATAGCGGAATTATGTAAACTACTGGTAGATGCTGATAAAGATAGGGGTGTTGAGGAACGAGAGATAAATAGTGAGAATAGGTTAAGAAATAAGGGAAATAGAGATAGAAAGATGTGATCTATATCAATTTGAAGACATGCTACAAAAAAGGCCCAATGATAAAATTTTATCAGCATGTAGTAGGTTTGCGCCGGGGCTCTACCCTCCGGGACGGAGGGGTGCCACACCGACTCACTACAGCACAGACAGTCAAAGCTCAGGTCCCTTTACGCAGGGGGCTGAGCAACCCACAGTTCAGGGAGCTCAAGCCCTCAGGCAGGGCTGAGCAAACACTCAGCTAGCTCAGGCCCTTTGGTGCAGGGGTTGAGCAACAATCAACAGTTTAAAGTAGGCCCAGGCCCTGGATCAGGGCGGGGCACAAACAGTCACAGCTCAGGCCGCTTGGTGCAGGGGCTGAGCAACAATGCACTTGGGGGAGGCCCAGGTTCCTACCTGAGCGTTGGGTGAGGGGGAAGCCTGCCACCCGTGAGCGGGGGTGGCGGGGGGGGGACGCAGGCCCACCCACTCCGCTGCCCCCCAGCCCAGGGCCCTAGCAGCGGTTACTGCCGCTGCTGGTCAGTGGGGTGTCCTGACCAAAACACACTGATATCGGCTCACATGTCTCTGCAGCCTGACCAGGGTTGGCTACCCCCAGGCTAGTTCCGTTTTCCCCCTCAGGGCCTACTTCTTTGGGGACGCCGGGTTCGGACCAGTCCAGCAGCATCGGTTCCTCTGGTGCGGGGCTTGGGGGCAGGTCCAGCAGCTCTCCACTGGGGTAGCTGGCCCAGGGCAGGATTTGCCAGTCCTCCTCGGGGTACCTGGTGAGAGGTAGGCTCGACTGGCGCTGTGGGGTGGGGTGACAGGCGGCCTGTGGCTGTCTCCCAAGCGGGAGCTCAGCCCGGGACATCTGCTCTCTCTGCCAGCCTCAGGTCCACTGAGCTCTGCAGGCGGGCTTTTATACTTCCGGGTCAGGGCCGTGACCTCGGAGGGGCGGGCGCCGGACCCGGTGGCTCCGCCCACATTGGGGTTAGGGGAAGTTCGGCCCTATGCGGGATGGAGGGGTGCCATACCGACTCACTACAGGGAGGGATCGGTCGCCTGGTGCTGGAGCTCTCCCTGCTCCCTTCTCCCTCCCTCCCTGGCCCTCTGCTGCTGCTTGCTGCTCTCCTTGTTGCTGCCGCTGCGTGAGTGAGTGAGTGAGTGTGGAGGGGGGGGCCTTGCCGGCCTGCCCCCCCCCCACCCTCGCCTCCGGAGGGAGAAGCATCGGCCCCCCAACACCAACACCGATACCATCTGGGGGCCCACCTGCCTGCTTGCTTGCCTGCCTGGCCGGTTGCCCGGCCGGCTGACTGCCGCTCGCTGCTGCTGATGTTCCTGTGTGGGAGCCGCTGCCTCCGTTGCGGAGTGCGAAGAGACTGTGTCCCTGGTTCGGGAGATTGTGGAGGGGGTTGTTTGAGGACTGTGTTTTGAGTGACTTTGCCATCTTTGCTCCTGGGGTGGTGGTGCCCCCAGTCGCGTTAGGAGTGTGGACGGTACTGAGCCTCTCGTTTGTAATTCCTCGGACTGGAAGCCGTCGCTTGCCAGGAAGCTCCGAGGTCGACTTGGGATCCTGCTGTCCCGTCCCCCGTAGCGGACTGTTGAAGGGGGTGCAGGGGGGGGGGCGGTGCCCCCCCCCCCCCGTCCTCCATCTGCCCCCCCTCTACCACCACCCCCACCGCCGATAGCTGCCGACAACCCCTCCACCGCCCCGCGTGCCACCTGGACCTGCTTTTCGCCCCTCGGCGGGGCTGTTTGCTCCCCCCGCCATTTCCATCGTCCGGGACTGTTTACTTGCAGCAGTGAACGGCAGAGCCTGCGCTTCGCGAGCGCTGTGGGTGCACCTTTTCCCCCGCCCTGGATTTCTCCTGCCCCCCAACTGCGTTTCGCTGGTGGGGTCCCCTCCCTGTAGCCCCCTTTGTATTAGTTGGCCCTACCCTACCCCCCTCCTTTTGAGCCCCTTCAGTTTATTTTTTTGGTGCCCATTCCCCCCCCCCTCGGTTCCTAGCCTGCTGGCTGTGTTCCCAGCCCTGTCCTTGGGCTGCGGCTGGCTGGAGTTTTTCCTCCTACCCCTCCTTGTCCTTGGGCTGCAGCTGGCTGGACATTCCATTCTGTTTCTGAGCCGCTGCTCCGGTGCTTTTGTTGCCCCCCCTTTTGCACTGTTCACCCCCCCTTTTACTGTTGTTGTAGTCCCCCCCCGCCCCAGTGTAGCCGGGGGAGCCGGCTTTCTTTTTTGGCACCTGTGCCCCACCCCTCTCTTTTCGCTCCTGTGTGCCCTCTCCATTGGCACCCTCCTCCCCAGCCTGCAGCCTAGCGGGGGGGAGTGGTTGCCTTTCCCTCGTTTTGTCTTTTGCCTAGAGGGGAGGAGCGGCTGCAGGTTGTAATGGCGGGGGACTCTGCCCCTGCCCCGTTGTCCCCGCCCACCCCAGTGGCCGGCCCCTCGGCTGGCCCTGTCCCGGATACCGCCGCTGCCACGGCTGCCCCCTCCACCGGCAGGAAGGGCCAAGGGAGGAAGAAGGGCAAGGGCCCCGCCCGTGGAGCCAGACCTCCTGCGGGCGGGGCCCTCCCTCTCCTGCCGTCCCTTCCACCAGCTCCGGTGGCGCTCCACCTCCGGCCCCCAGAGCATACGCCCAGGTGGCCGCCGCCTCTTTGCATGCCGCCGCGTCGTCCGCCCCGACCGCCGCCTCTGGACCTGTCCCTGGTGACCACGGCCCCTTCCCCTCGCTGACTAGGAGGCTTGGCGTCCGTTGCCATTTGGTGCCTGCCTCGCCCCACATTGAAACTTACGTGCGGGCATTGGCGAGGGTGGTGGGGCCCACGGCCATCGTGGTGGCCTCCAAAATGTACGGGAGGCGTGTTTGTTCCCTTGGAGGACCTGGGCGTACGGGTGGTCTTGACCTCCGTCCCGCCCTACCTCCCCAACGCCGCCCTGTTGCCTGCCCTCTCCACCCTGGGAAAGCCCATTTCTATTCTGAGCCCTCTCTCGTTGGGCTGTAAGGACCCCGCCCTCCGCCACATCCTGTCTTTCCGCCGGCAGGTCCAGCTCCAGCTTAACCCTACCCATCAGCCCGGCCGCGACTGCCGCCTCGTGCACAGCCGCCGAGCCCCTCGGGGCGATGGCTGTTGCTGAGCGGCCGGTTCCTGCCCCCGATCCCGCCCCTTCCATCGTTCCTGCCCGAGGCTTCCTCTGTCCCTGCTGTCTCCAACCCCTCGGATATAGATCCTAGTCGAGGAGAGCCGCAGTCTAGCGGCTTGGCAGCGGGAGATGGGGAGCCCGTTCCCGTTCCTGATCCTGTCCCCTCTCCTGCCCAAGTCCCTGTTCCCGCCTCGAGCCCCGCCCCTACTCCCGCCCTTGCCTCCGATCCTGTCCCCGGGGTGTCTCTTTCTGCTACCTCTGGTTTCACTGCTGCCCCCGGGGTTGTCGAATTCCCATTGTCTACAGCCGACCCTCAGGGGGCGGTTTTCGTGTCCCCCCTTCCCGCCACTCTAGGGGCTGCGTTGTTCCCTCCGCCGCCCTCTCCTTTGCCGGGGATGGGGACGGGCTGCCCGGCGCAGCAGCGCCGGGGCTCGGCCCCTTGTTTGTCCGTCACCGCAGGCCGCGAGGACCCTTCAGGGGCCCCGCCGGAGGACGGCAGCGGCTTGGCCGCTGCCTCCCCCTCTGTGCTGCGGGATGAGCTGCGCCTCTTTCTATCGGATACCCGTGGTTCAAAGGGTAAGGTGCAGCTCGCCCTTCGGTGTTGGGGGGACTTCCACCTTGTCCTCCAGGCCGTGAAGGTGCTTTTGGGGGAGGGGCGAGGGTCCGGACGGCGGGACATCGCGGCCTATTGGCGGGCCCGCAAATTCCGCGACTCCCTTTTGACCTTTGGAGTCGAGACCGGGATCTTGCGGGGCCCGCTGGGGGCCGACAATCCCTCCGCCCGTGAGGATCTGCCCCAGCCCTCCGCATGACAGCTACCACCTTTGCATCGTTGAACGCCCGGGGCTGTAGGGTGGGTCTCCGCAGGAGCCAGGTGCTCTCCTTCCTTCCTGCAGGAGACCCACATGGCTCCGGCCGTCGAGGCTAGCTGGCGGCTGGAGTGGGGAGACGGGGTTTATTTTAGCCACCTCAGCGCCCATTCGGCTGGGGCGGCCACCCCGTTCTCCCCGGGGCTGCGGCCTGCGGTGCTGGGGGTCGCCGAGATCGTGCCGGGCCGCCTGCTGCACGTCCGGGCCCGTGTGGAGGGGCTGGTTCTGAACTTGGTCAACGTCTATGCCCCAAACACGGGCCCAGAACGCGTGCCTTTCTATCAGCAGGCGGCGGCCTTCCTCGGCACTCTGGATTCTCGCGAGTGCCTGGTCCTGGGCGGGGACTTTAACACCACCCTCGAGGACCGGGACCGCTCCGGGCCTGAGTCTTCCCAGGCAGCCGCGGGCGTCCTCAGGGAGATCGTAGACCATCACTCCCTGGTGGACGTTTGGCGCGAACACCACCCGGACGACGACACTACCTTCACCTATGTCCGGGTGGAGGACGACCGGTCGCGCCACTCCCGGTTGGACCGCATTTATCTGTCCCGTTTTCATCTGGCGCGGGCCCATGCCTCCAGCGTCCGGCCGGCCCCGTTCTCAGATCACCACCTGGTGACCGTGACGGCCCCTCTCAGTTCCGAGCGGCCGGGGCCGGCCTATTGGCATTTTAATAACAGTTTGCTGGAGGACGTGGGCTTCGTGGCATCCTTCCGGGAGTTCTGGCTGGCCTGGCGGGGGCAGCGGCGCGCCTTTCCCTCGGCGCGGCGGTGGTGGGATGTGGGAAAGGTCCGCGCGCGGCTCTTCTGCCGGAACTACACCCGGGGCGCCAGCCGGCGGCGGGATGCATTGTTAGGGCAGTTGGAGCGGGAGGTTTTGGAGCTGGAGAGGCGTCTGGCCTCCAGCCCCGAGGATCCACCCCTCCGCGCGGCGTACCGGGAGACGCGGGAGGAGCTCCGGGCCCTGGAAGACCGCCGGGCCCGGGGCGCGTTTGTTCGATCCCGCATCCGTCTCCTTCGGGAGATGGATCGCGGCTCCCGCTTCTTCTATGCCCTGGAGAAACGGAGGGGGGCCAAACAGCATGTCATCTGCCTCCTGGCGGAGGACGGCGCCCCTCTCACGGATCCGGAGGAGATGCGTGGCAGGGCCAGGGCCTTCTACGCCGCTCTTTTCTCCCCAGATCCGACCGACGCCGAGGCCCGCAGGGTGCTCTGGACCGAGCTCCCGACGGTCAGCGCGGGCGACCGAGACCGGCTGGAGCTGCCTCTTTCTCTGGCCGAGTTCTCGGCGGCCCTCCGGCTCATGCCCACTAACAAATCTCCAGGCATGGACGGGCTGACCGTGGAGTTTTACCGCGTGTTCTGGGACATCCTCGGCCCAGACCTCATCACCGTCTGGGCCGAGTCCTTGCAGAGCGGGGTCCTCCCTCTCTCGTGCAGGCGAGCTGTGCTCGCCCTGTTGCCGAAGAAGGGGGACCTCCGCGATTTACGAAACTGGCGTCCCATCTCGCTCCTCAGCACGGACTATAAGGTCGTAGCGAAGGCCATCTCGCTGCGGCTGGGGTCCGTGCTGGCGGACGTGGTCCACCCCGACCAGACCTGCGCCGTCCCGGGCCGGAGCATCTTTAACAACCTGTACTTGGTCCGGGACCTATTAGAGCTGGGACGTAGGGATGGTCTGTCGTTCGCCCTCCTGTCTCTGGACCAGGAGAAGGCGTTCGACAGGATGGACCATGGGTACCTCCTGGGCACTCTGCGGGCATTCGGCTTCGGGCCCCAGTTTGTGGGCTTTCTCCAGGTGCTGTACGCTGAGGCGGAGTGTCTGGTCAGGCTCAACTGGACCCTGACCGAGCCGGTCAGCTTTGGGCGGGGAGTACGGCAGGGGTGCCCCCTCTCGGGCCAGCTGTACGCTCTGGCGATCGAGCCCTTCCTCTGCCTCCTCCGCCGGAGGTTAGCAGGGTTGGTGCTCTGGGAGCCGGAGCTGTGGCTGGTCCTGTCGGGAACGGTTGGCAGGCGGGCTCCCTCCCACCCGCGCTTCAAGCCATTCGGTGGAGCGCGGGTCCGCTGCTCTATCTAGGCGTTTATCTTTCCGTCACGCATCCTTCTCCGCCGGAGAACTGGCTGGATTTGGAGGCCAGGGTGCGTGAGCGGTTGCGGAGATGGACGGGACTGCTCCGGTGTTTCTCCCTGCGAGGGAGGGCGCTGGTGCTGAACCAGCTCGTCCTGTCCATGCTCTGGCACCGGCTCAACACCCTGAGCCCAACCCCGGGACTCCTGGCCAGGCTCCAGAGGATGGCCCTGGAGTTCTTCTGTCCGGGACTGCACTGGGTCTCTGCAGGGGTTCTGAGTCTTCCCCTGGAGGAGGGAGGACAGGGCCTGGTCTGCCTTCGTAGCCAGGTCCGTGTCTTCCGCCTCCAGGCCCTGCAGAGGCTCCTTTATGGTGCAGGTAGTCCGGTGTGGAGCACGTTAGCGCACGCCTTCCTCCGCCGCCTCCGAGGGCTCCAATATGACCGGCAGCTCCTTTTTCTTCACCTGAGAGGTCTTCCGCGAGACCTCTCAGAGCTGCCCGTCTTCTACCAGGACCTCCTCCAGACCTGGAAGCTTTTTTCGGCAACCAGGTCCATTGTGGCCACCGAGGGCGCGGAGCTCCTCGCGGAGCCCCTGCTGCACAACCCCGATCTCTATGTGCAGGTGGCGGAGTCTCCCTCGGTGAGCTGGAGGTTGGTCCTGGCAGAAACCACCAGGGTCGGAGACCTCCTGGACTATGCCAGGGGGGACTGGGTGGATCCCCGCGCGCTTGGCCGGCGCATGGGGCTCTCCACCCTTGCGACCCCTCTGCGTGTACTCCAGGAGGTGGGCGCTGCCTTGTCGCCCCCTTCTCTCAGCTTCCTGTGGCGGGCCCTGCGAGAGGGCGCTCCCCGCCCACCCCTCACCCTGGGCCCTCCGGACCTTTTTATCGGGCCCCTGTTCCGCGAGCCCCCCCAGCTCCCCTGCTTCCATAATCCGAGCCGGCTGCATGCTCTGCAGCTGATCTGGTTTTGAACTGCGTCCAGGGACCACCTGTACACGCTTGTGCTCCACACGTTGCATCTCCTCAGCCTCGCGTCCCGCCCCGACACCAAATGGCGGGACTATCTAATGCCTGTGGAGGGTGAGGAGCTCCGGTGGGCCAGCCTTTATTCCACCTTATTCCCAAGGCCCGCCAGGGACATTGGTTGGCGGCTCATTCATGGAGCCGTGAGCACGGGCGTGTACCTGGCACGGTTCACCCCTATTCCTGAGGCCTGCCCATTCTGTGGCAGGAGGAAGACCCTGGTGCACGCCTACCTCGAGTGCACCAGGTTGCAGCCCCTGTTCCGGCTCCTCCAGGACCTCTTGTTGAGGTTCTGGCTGCACTTTTCCCCACACTTGTTCATTTATGCACACCTTATCCGTGGCTCCACCAAGTCGCGAGACCTCCTCGTCAACCTCCTCCCGGCTTTGGCCAAGCTTATCATCTATAATACCAGGGAGAGGCTGTTGGACGAGGGGGTGCTCTGCGACTGTGGGGTCTATTTCCGCACTTCCCTGGTCACGTCTCCAGGCTGAGTTCCACTGGGCAGCGTCTGCTGGCTCCCGCAACACCTTTGAGGAGCGGTGGGCGCTGTCCGGGGTTCTCTGCTCGGTGTCCCCATCAGGTATCCTGATTTTGAACCTTTGACCCTCTCTTCACTCCCTGTTTTTTCATTAGTTGTCCCAAGAGATTACTTGGTTCCTGGGTCCAGTGGTCCCTCCTGCTACGCTGGGGGAGGGGCCTTTAGAAGTGGGCGGGTAAGCCCGCCCACCTCCCAGTTGCTACCAATAAGGACTCACTACACAGCAATTTTTTGATAAAGATAAGATTGGCATGAATATTTATGGGAGAACCAGATAAAGCCAAGTGTAGTATCCCCTTGATTGTGATTGAGCAATATTATCTAGGAATGTTAGATAAAATAGGACATGGTAGTATGATATGTTGGCCCCCAGTAGAGGAATGGGCTGATAATTTATTAATGAGTCCAGTCTCTATGGAGGAAGTCAAGGAGGCCTTGCGAGCTATTTGGAAAATTAGTGCTCTGGGTCCTGACAGGGTAACAATTCATAATCTTTGGGAAATTTTTAATTTGGACTCCCGAATTCTAACATACATTTTTAATATTTGGTTTTTAAATATGCAAATCCTAGAATATTTTAATCCCCAAGGTACAGGATCCAGAAGAATTAGATAAATTGTCCTCTTGGAGACCATTGAATTGGTATGGATTAGACTGTATACAGAAATCTTAGCTAAGAGACTGACCAATGCAGTTAAAATATCTAATAGACAAAGGTTTTATTTCCGCCCCAGGGTGTGAGGAGAATATTTCTATTTTAGATAAATTAATTACGGGAGCTAAACAGAATGGGGATGAGTTAGATATTGTCTTTGTTGATTTGGCCAAAGACTTTGATTCTATTGGACATGGGCATATCATATATGGCCTTAAGAGGTTTGGAGTTAGTGAACAGTTTATAGAAGTTATAAAGGATTTGTATAGTACTTGCACAACAAAGGTATGCGTGGGTGATGATTGCACAGAGTCCATTTTAGTACGTAGCAGAGTAAAACAAGGAGATCCATAGTCTCCTATCCTATTTAACAGTGCTATGTATCCCCTTTTAACTAAATTAGAGTCTGAGGGATCTGGTTTAATCTTTCAGGGAAATAGTATTACAACATTGGCTTTTGCTGATGATTTGGCGGCTTTAAGTACTTCTTATCAAGGGATGATTAAAAATCTTGAGATTTTAAACCAGTTTTGTATGAATACTAGCTTATGGGTCAACATTAGGAAGACAAAAGGGTTTCATATTACCTAAACATAAGACCTATGTAATTAACCCTAAAGAGAATTGGAAGCTAGGTAGTGAGATTATTGACTATGTGCAGCCAGGTCAGTTTGAAAAATATCTGGGAACAAAAACCAACCCTTGGGGTGGGTGATGTGTCATTAGAAGCTAAATTGACTGAGTGGTGCAACAGTCCAGGTGATTTTACAAACATATTTTACCTAGACTTTTCTATAGTTTGCTTTTAGTTGAGCTCCCTTTTATATTTTAAGTGATTTGGTTGTTTCGGTGAGGAAGGTTGTTAAGAATATTTTACACTTTCCTCGGTGAACCACAGATGGGTTATTTTATGCTAGAGGTAGAAATGGTGGGTTAGCATTAACAAAATTTAGTGCGCAGATTCCAAATATGTTGATTCATAAGTGAAGGAGACCGTCTTGAAAGATAATTGGATTGATTTATCCTATATTTGTGCCTGAGAAAATCTGGTGGTTAAGATCTTAATTAATAGTGTTGCTCCTCCTGCCCCTAAGAAGTGGAGGGCTGAGAATTTTTCTAGGTGGAATAGTTTAAAATGTCACAGGGTGGGTATTACTTTAAGAATGGTATTGTTAGTAATTCGTTTTTAAAGAGACCCTATATGGCCAAGTCTTCTTTTATAGCTGCGCTACAAATGAGAGCAAATATATATCCCACAAGGGAGACTTTTGCGAGAGGGAGAGAGAAAGCCAATGCATTGTGTAGATGGTGTGGGAAGGTTACAGTGACCATCCCACATATATCTGGGCAGTGTTAAAAGACCAAAGATGCTTGAATTAAATGACAATAGGATACTGAAAGCTGTGATTGATAAAGCAAATAAGATTGGGTGGAGAGCATTGGTGGAACCACATCTTAGAAATAGGGAAGGAAATCTGCGAAAACCAGATGTTTTTGTGAAGAAGGATAATGCAATCGTAGTAGATGTTACAGTTCGGTGGGAAGACAATTCTGACAGTTTGGCAAAGGCTCACTGGGAGAAGGCTGAATACTACTCTGAGCTGGAAGAGGAGATCAAAAAGATTTCTGGAGGTAAGAGCATTCACTGCTTTGGGCTCGTAATTGGGGCAAGTGGTAAATGGAGCGATGGTGGTAATGAATTATTTAAGCTCCTGGGAATAGAGAGGAGCAAGCAATTTAATGAAAAATGTTGCAAGCTTGCAATGTATGCCACTGCCAATATGCTGGCTATGTTCAGTGACGAGTAGTGAGGTGTGATTTCTTTTTTTAGCTTCTTGATAACCAGTGTGGGGGGCTCAGAAGTACAGTTTATGACTGGCTAGTGAATTTAACTTCAGCGTTAATCACCAGTTTGGGGAGTACCTGCTCTCCCTTTTGTAGCCTGCCCCAACCTTGGCATTTTCAGTGAGGGCTGCCCCAGGCATATCGGGTCATACTGGCCTAGTAGTCAGAGCAAGAGTCAAGTCTAGTGGGCAAAGCAGGTGTTCAGGTTGGGGAATGAAGCCCAGGGTCGGCACTAGAGCCAGGGGTCAAGCCAGAGTCAAAACCAGGAATTGAATTTGAGGGTTGGAGCTGAGGTCAAATATCAAATGCCAAGGTCAAGCCAGAGACAGGGTCAGGAGTCAGAGCCAGGACTGGTAACAGATGATTGGAGACAAGGTGTAAGGGCAGGAAGTGGAGGAGATGCAAGGATCAAGCATGGAGCAGGAGCATGATGGGAACAGGAGTGAAGGCAGGGATGAGACAGGAGCGGAGCAGGAACCAGGAACAGGTTTGGGTGCAGGACGTAGGTACAAGCAGGGTCCAATTCAGCCACAACAGGAAATTACCTTGTTGCTCAGACAAACTTCCCATGCCTTCTTCTGCCTAAATAACATAGTTGGAGGATTACCCAGCTCCACAGATTGGTCCAATCAGGGCTCCAGTGAGGGGTGCCTTGGCTGAGGCTATAGTCCTACCAGTTTCTCAGCCCACCAGGTTTCAGGAGGCCAGGATGCAGTAGCTGTCTGGGGACTTCTAGGCCCAGGTTTAAGACCTAGGACCTCACAGTCACACACTCACTATGAGATGTTGATATTAGTTGCCATAAAAATGGCATTTTTAAAGGAACAGGCTGACTTCTGTTAGGCACCTACAGCCATGTTTCCTACAAGTCAGGAATTGGAGAAACAAAGCTAATGAGAAGACATCATGAGCTGATTAACATCATGTGTCAAATTACTTCTATACTCTTTTCCGTGCCCCAGCAAAATGGCAATATCCAGCTCACAGTGTGACAGGTCAGCAACACAGTACAGGAGAAGGAAGCAGCAGGCTAGGTAGAGCACCAGCTTCTCTGCAGGTAACGTTGAAATGATGAATGAGTTCATAACCAAGCATGCCAAGTCCCTGGCTGGGCACAGTGTGGCTGGCAGTGCCAGAGATTTGGGGTGAAACTGTGGAACATAGTCAATGCTGTGGGCGAGTGTTGGAGAGGCATCAAGAACAGTAAAAAAATTAGTGGCAGCTGCTGCAGGAACAGATGAGAAAGTTGCTGTATGTCATTGCGGAGGAAGAGAGGAGTTATGGAGGGGATAGGAATGGATGACACTTCCGGAAACCCACATCAGGCCCATCCACCACTCTCCTTCCCAGGCCCTCTGATTTCCCACCTCTCCCACTTCACAGGCCCAGCAAAGCAATGTTAAAATAATCTCTGCTGTCTAATTGCCACACAGCCCTCAGGCTTGGGCCAATGGATCCTGCCCCCCTGGGTTAGGTTCCATTCCACTGGAATCCAGAATGTATATTTTCAATGTGTTTCTCTCACTCATTCAGCAGCAAGCCTGCTCAGACCCAACACCATCAAGCTCCTGCGTGACTCTGACACCACCACCTCCAGATGCAGCAGCAGCAGGCCGACGACAGCCGTGCCCAACTACTGACATGGCCCTTTAGCAGCAGTTGCAGCTCTGCTCTGGCCTGGCCCCCTTCATGTCTACCGAGAAGGACTCTGCCCCTCCGTTACAACTGCGGCATCCTCCAAGATCACCAAGCCCAAGGCAGATTCTGCAGGCCTCACCTCAAGAAAAAGCTGAATTGCCTGTACCTATGTGCCTCCACTGATCCTCACCATCTGACCCATTCCTCCCTTACCATGATCCTGATCCTCCCCAAACCCTCTACTTCCCAAGAATTTCCCCAGTACCCCGTCACCTCTGTGTCTAGTCCTTCCCTGATGCACAGCATGGCAGGTAGCAGGTATTAGGCTTGTTCCCAGCACACCTGTTTTCACCCCATACTAGCAAGATAGAGGTGTGCTCAACTAGTCTGAAAGTGCTGCTTACACACTCTGACTCTGCTTCAAAGGTGGAACAAAAAGTTCCGATTACATCCTTGCAGCTGGCAAAGGAAGGGACTGAACCAAAGTATAGGCCAGGGATCCTACAGCCATAGATATGAAATACTGGCAATGTTTAAAGTGCTTTGAAAATGATAATTACGTGCTGAATGGCAGGTGAATAGGTACTTAGGGCACTGGGCCCTGAGAGACGTTAGGTGGTTCCTGAGCTGCCATTATGAAAACATCTAGGAGTTTGGCACCAACTACATCCTTATGCGCCTAAATGCCTTTGAAAATCTGATTCATATGGCACCAAACTCTGACAATACTGTGAGAGTGTCTTTCCAGAGCCCATACTCTCTCTGTGTTCCAGCAGTATGGGAACATCCGGGTTGAGGAATGAGGGGTCGAAAGCAGGGTGCTGGAGCAGAAGGATAGGTATGCTCACCGCCAACTTTTCAAATCCTCGGATTGATGTTAAAGATTTCACAATCAAGCTTTCTCTCTCTCTCACCAGCATTTGAAGGAACACTCCAGCAAGGCCTCTTCGGCACTCATTCAACTCACTACCTTCAATGCTCATATTGCATGGCAATACAAAAGACGGACGTGCTGACTTCCTTGTTAATTGTCAAAGAGTAAAAAAATGTAGCTGAAAACATATTTAATACAGAGATATAGAAATCAATTAAAACAGTTTGTCGCGGCTCTCTGAAGATGGTGATGCATTTGGAGACCTTCCAACTACAAATGTACCACCATTACAGGCAGTTGAAATTGAACAAGAGTTGATTACATTAGCTGCCTCATCAGTGCAACTCCATCAGCTAACAGAGCAAACAACAAATGCTCTACATACAGAAAATGAGCCTACAGCATGGTCAGAAATTTCCACAGGGACCACCGATGAGTTTAAGACTGCTGGACATTATTGTTATGGCATTTCCAAAACTATTTCCCACTGGAGCAGCAGATTTAGGCTCAGCAAGAGTTAAGGCTTTCAAGTCAGTTTGACTATGTCAAACATTTGTTGCATTATAGAGATGGGAGCCTTGCTAAAAATCCTTGATGTCGATTTTTTGCCATTTACTCCACAATGCAATGGACCACACCTCAGTGGGGAACAGGGTATGTAAAAAGGAACACATTATGTGTTAGTACCCATCAGAGAGGATTGGAAAACATTATTTTTTGGGCAAATGTGGCCTCTATTTACAGCTTTTCCTTTAGCTCATTTGCACGGACTCCTGCTGGCACAGGTGATGCAATTAGCTCTTGAACATGGCGACCTCTGACATTGTTCTTCTCATTAAGTGCCACTGATTTGCACTGGCCTGAACTGTATCGACTGCTAGATCTAAATATAGATTACTTAATGCCAGAAAACATAGCAAACAAGCATCCAAAACTCCTGTTGTATTAACCAAGCAAGGTATTAACAAACTTTAACAGAGCTTTATTTACAGTAGAAGTCTCTTTTCCAAGCTGTAGCTGCAAACACTAACTCTCCCAGCCTCCTCAATTCCTTCCCCCTCCTTCCTGTTTCCTGTCCTCTCAGACTCCCAACAGCCAGTGCTCCCAGTTCTAATAATACAAGCAGCATCTAAACACCACATTCCCTCCTCTCAAGAAACTTTCCAAATTAAAATAAACATTGTTGTTCTAACCACAGGAACAAATATGAAACAAGACACTATACTGTTGTCAGGAATAGAAAACTGAAGAGAGGAACTTTAATTACTGTAGCAGAAGAAATTTGTGATGTAAATGCCACCTCAGGCTATTTGCTGAAATAGCCTATTAAAGTGATGGCATAATGACAGTCAAGTGGAGCAGTATCAAAGGGTCCTACAACGTCAATCGCCACTTTTTCCCATGCAGATTCAGGAAGAGGAACAGGCTGTAATGGAGGGGTACATGTCACTGCTGTCTTATCATGCATTTGGCAAGTGACACAGGATTTGAGTGCTTCAGTTTGAGAGTCCATCCCTGGCCACCAATACAGATCCCGTAGTCGTTGTTTGGTTCTGACAATTCCTTGATGAGTATCGTGTGCCAGGTGTATGAGTTTTGACTGTAATTCTTCTGGCACAAGTAGCCGGTGTGTACCTCATAGCACACAGCCAGCCATCGAGCAAAGAAAGTTCATCCCGAACTCTAAAATAAGGCAGCAAAACTGGGTCAAGGTTTTTAGGGTTACTGGGCCATCTCTTTGTCAGAAATTCCCGTAGTTTTTGTTGAATTAGACACGCTGAACAAGCAGCTTGAAATTGTTCTCTTGTTATTGCAGTAAGAGTGCTTGTAATAAGCGCAACTACTACATCTTCATCCTCTGGTGGACCATCTGGTGAAGGCAAAGGCAGGCGAGAAAGGCAATCAGCTACCACATTTTCATTTCCAGGCTTATATTCCAATTCATAATTGAAAGAGTAGTCGTGCAGATCTAGCAATAAGATATCCTGCTCTTCCCAGTCCTTTCATGGTGAGCAACGTCGTCAAAGGGCTGTGGTCTGTGCGCAACTTGAACGTGCGGCCCCACAGGTAAGTTCTCCATTTTTCAGTAGCCCAGACACAAGCAAGTGCTTCTTTTTCAACTGTAGAATATTTTCTCTCGGCATTACTTAGTGTCCTTAAAGCAAATGCAACAGTCCTGTCAGTGTTGTCCTCATGAAGTTGTGTGAGGACAGCCCCAAGCCCATAATCAGAAGCATCAGTAGTTACAATTGTGGGCAATGCGGGACTGAATAGTGCAAGTACTGAACTATGTACAATCAAGTTTTTCACCCTTTCGAAACTAGCTTGTGCATCCGTTGTCCACACTAAGGTTGAACTTCTCCATAGTAATTCTCGTAACGGTTCAATGACAGAAGCACAATTGGGAATGAATTTTGCATACCAGTAGGTAAGACCCAAGAAGGAACGTAAGGTTTGCAAATCTGTTGGAGGAGGAGCATTTGAAATTGCCAGGATATGATCTGGATCAGGTTTTAGTCTAGCCTGTGAAATTGTATGCCCCAGAAAGGAGAGTTCAGTTTGTCTAAGTTTGCATTTGGACCTATTGAGCTTGAGGCCTGCTTTGCTGATGCAGTTTAGTACAGACTGCAGGTTATTGTCCTGCTCCTCAGTAGTATTTCCAAACACAATAATATCATCCAAATAGCACTGAACTCCATGTTGATTCTTCAAAATCAGTGACATTTTTTGGAAGGCACTTGGGGCTGATGCGAGACCATATGGAACACATTTAAAACGAAATAGTCCCTCATGTGTGATCAATGCTGTGAGGTCTCTGCTATCTTCATGCAACATAACCTGGTGGTATGCGCTCTGCAAATCAAGAGTAGAAAACATCTTTGCTCCACGGAGTTCTGCAAATACTTCCTCTATGTGAGGAAGAGGATGGCTGTCAATCACAATAACTTTATTTGGCTCCCTTAAGTCCACACAAAGGTGGATGTCTCCACCCTTCTTCTGCATCACTACTCTAGGTGAAACCCATTCCGAGGAGTTAATCTCTTCAATAATGTCCTTTTGAACAAGTTTTCTAAGTTCCTCTGAAACAGCTTTCCCGACTGAAAATGGTAAGTGCTGTAATTTCTGTCATACAGGCATCACATTATTCTGCATTTTAACTTTATGCAGAAACCCATAAGCACAGCTGAGTTTCTCCTCAACCTGGAGCTGGGTACCAGCTGAAACTGGTGTGTGTACCGCAAGAGTGCTTTGCTGAGGAAGATCAATTCGTCCATTAACTACCCTGAGATTTAAAGCAGCTAATAAATCTCTGCCAAGGATAGGAGTGCCTTTGTGAACAATGTAGAACTCTGCAGTTACACGGCGATCACCAAAAGTAACTATTGCTGGCAAGCAGCCATGTACTGGAATATGGTTTTTCAAATAGCATACCAAGTGAAGTTTGGGTTCAGTAAGAGGCACATCTTTAAAGTAATGCAAATAGATGGAATCAGGTAGTATAGATACTGCTGAGCCAGTGTCCAACATTAGCTGAATAGAGTGTGATTTGCCTGAGGGTATGGCAGAAACGTTTACAGTGCACTTTATCTGTTCTGGAATATGTGCAGTAGTGATTTTGTCTACACTCAGCACAGTAACATCTGGTATTGTAACTGCATGCACCTGTTGATTGAACTGGTTACTGCAACATACTTTAGCAAAATGCCCAATCTTTTTGCAATGATTGCACTGAGCTACTTTTGCTGGACATCCTGTGTAGCTTGCAAGATGTTGTGGGGATCCACAGCAAATGCATGCTTTTACTGTATTTTGCATTTGCTGATTCAGTGGCTTTTCATTAGTTTTCCTTTTGCAATTGTTAGTCTGCAGTGATAGTGAACTTTTCTGCAAAGCAGTCACAGCCTGGACTGGGCCTCCTGTACCCTGGCTCATTATTTTGGCTTCAGCTGTAGCTGACTCAATCTGAGTAGCAATGGTTATTGCTTTTTCTAGTGTAAGTTGTGGTTCTAGAAGTACGCGTTCTCTTACATGAAGCATTGTTGTTTTCTCAATGAGCTGGTCTCTAATCATCTCATCTGCCATATTCCCAAAGTCACAAGTTACAATCAGACTCCTCAGGGAAGCAATATACTGCATTATAGTCTACCCTGGTTTCTGCTCATGCTGGCGAAATCTGTAGCGATTAGCTACTACCTTCAGTTTTGGCACAAAAAAGTTCTTTAATGCAGTGAGTACAGTCTCATATTTATCATCTGCAAGGGGAAAAGTGTAAAATATACTCTGCCCTTCTGCTCCAAGGCAGTGGATTAGCAGAGCACGCCTTCTTACTTCAGAAATCTCTGTAGCACTGATTGCAAGCAGATAAGTCTCAAACATATGGATCCAGGCAGTAAAAGCAATTGGAGGTTCACCTGGGCTTTGCAGAAAGAGTGCAGGTGGGTTCAGAGGCAGAAGAGCCATCCCCGTCCCCAAAATGTTGTATTAACCAAGCAAGGTATTAACAAACTTTAACAGAGCTTTATTTACAGTGGAAGTCTCTTTTCCAAGCTGTAGCTGCACACACTAACTCTCCCAGCCTCCTCCCCCTCCTTCCTGTTTCCTGTCCTTTCAGACTCCCAACAGCCAGTGCTCCCAGTTCTAATGAAAATCCATTAATTGTTTCCTGGTTCTTCCAAGATTGGGCTGATTTTTGTATAAAGTAATTTGTCTGAATTTCAATCTTAAGGACTTCTGGTATCATGCTGAGTTTCAATACTATGGAAGTCCACATATCCACGGTGATTAGTGGCTGGAACAAACAGCTGATGTTTCTATGCTTGATAGTGTTGATGAGGAACTTAGTGATAGCAGAATATTTTGGCAATATTGTGACCGTGAATTTGTATGTTGACATTCCATTAGCTGCCATACATCCCGATAAGCAGCACTATTCAGCAATACAAGCTCATGCCCTTAGCATGAAGCAATCTTCTCTGTGCATGCTCTGGATCAGTTCCTTGAAACTACCAGCCTCTAGCAACACAAGTACTATCTTCCAGGCTCCCCCCAGGCCTTGCTTTCTCTGTACAGGTAACGATAGGCACAATCAAAGCCCCAAGGTCCTAGTGCGTTCCCTGTAGCGTCCAGCCCGTAATTCACTCAACACACAAAATTACCAGGCCCACTGTTTCCAAGATTCAAGTCAGGACCACCACTTTATTTAACAGCAAAGCACTGAGATATATCTATAGTGAAAACAAGAATAAGTTTATTATCAAAGAAGGGAGATTCAAGTGACCGTGAGCAAGAGTACTGGAAACCAGTGGTTACTTATAAGTCAAAGTCATAACACCCTTTTTAGAGACTAAACTTAACAGGTTATCCTCCTGTCTTAAGAAGTTCATCTCACGCAAAGAACTAGGCTTGGCTGAAAATGCTGGAGAGATGAGACCCCTCTTTCACAAAGCAAACTTGCTTTCCATTTACTTCCTCAGGGAAGGGCTCAAGGGTGTCTTCTTTGCCCCCTCTCCCCAAATATCGTAGAGCAAACCTTTGAAGTGGACTTCAGGATAAGGTTTTCTACCCCTGCTGTTTTTCTCTTCCTGGTTGTTTCTTTCTAAATTTCTTACAGTACTTAATTTGCATTCAGTTCAGGTTGGTAATAGGAGACCCACTGAGAATGAGACAATATGCAAGTTTACATGTAAACAGATGGATAAACATCACTTGTCTGACAGAAAACCTTTCACCTTTGCTGGTGACCAATGCATAGACACGGACACGGACTTTACAAACATTTTCAGTGTGTGTATATATATATATATATATACACACACACACACACACACACACGTCATTGCACAACATCTGATGTTTTGCAATCATCTTGATGATCAGAGTGACACCAGCTTTTATTTGAGACCTCACATTATGTTCTTTGGTGAACTAGAATGTACCTATCAGACTCAAGAGATTCCTGTAACCTCTATGCACCCCATCTGTGACCCTTGACATTTGGCACTGACAGGTTCCTGGGCTTGTCCACTGATGCTGTACTTAATTCAATCGCTACATATATAAAGGGTAAGAGTAACGGGGAACCCAGGCGGAGAGCCTTTGAGGAATTGTTTTTAAATGATTTAAGTAACAATATAAAGGATGATACTGCAAAAAAACTACAGTACTTTTCCCTCCCCCAAAAAAGTGCTGTGAATTAGATTGGCTCAACCCAAGAAATATTTCACATTTTGAAAGGATGGCCATTGTGTCATTGCAGTAGGGCAAAGCCTCAAAGGCTCAATTGTTCCCTTTCTTTCATCATGTGTCATAGGTTATTGATGCGTATTTGAGCTGTGTGGTTGAGAAAGCAGGTGGAAAGGTAGGTCACTTACAATTTATATTTCCATGTACCATCACAGTATCAGTAAGTAAACAATCACATGAATATGTGGTACAACATATTTAAGTCCAACATATTTAAGTTTATATCAATATAAACCTGAAATTGCAACATTTCAGTGTATTTACGGCTGCCAAACATGTACTGAAGTGTATTTGGAGGTGCATATCTGACATACAATCCTTGACACTTTGAGTGCCACATTAGTGTTGCTATACAGTTCAGTGGGTCCATGAATTAAAACACAAGTATGCGAACACCTTAGTTTTTACATTAAGTAAGACAGAGCACATCGATTACAAATCTTTTTGTTTTTACAGGACTCTCTTACAGATCTTATTTGTAACACTAAGGATCCCTTGCATGTCTGTCTATATGAACTTCATTATGTTCTTTATGTGCCGGAATGATTAATGCATTCATAACTTGGTTGACTGTCAACAGGTACAAGCCATCTCATCAGAGAGAGAGATAGAGTGAGAAAGGCTAAAAGCCGTGTAGAGTTGGACCTAGCAAGGGGAATTAAAAGCAATAGTAAGAGGTTTTACAGCCATATAAATAGGAAGAAAGCAAAGAAAGAAGAAGTGGGACCGCTGAAGACTATAGCCGGAGAGGAGATTAAAGATAATCTAGGCATGGCGCAATATCTCAACGAATATTTTGCATCGGTGTTTAATGAGGCCAATGAAGGTATTAGGGATACTAGCACTGTGACAGAGGGGCATACAGGATGGGGGATTGCCATATCCGAGGTAGAAACAAAACTTGAACACCTTAATGGGGCTAAGTCGGGAGGACCGGACGATCTTCATCCGAGAATATTGAAGGAATTGGCGCGGGAAATAGCAGGCCCATTAGCGATAATATTTAATGAATCTGTAAACTCTGGGATGGTTCCGTTAGACTGGAGAATAGTTAATGTGGTTCCTATTTTCAAGAAAGGGAAAAAAAGTGATCCGGGTAACTACAGGCCTGTTAGTTTAACATCTGTAGTGTGCAAGGTGCTGGAGAAAATTTTGAAAGAGAAACTAGTTGAGGACCTTGAGGTTAATGGCAATTGCGATAAATTACAACATGGTTTTATGAAGGGCAGATCGTGCCAAACGAATCTGATCTCCTTCTTCGAGAAAGTAACGGATTTATTAGATAAGGGAAATGCGGTGGACCTAATATACCTGGATTTCAGTAAAGCGTTTGATACTGTACCCCATGAGGAATTATTGGTTAAACTGGAAAAGATGGGGATCGATATGAAAATCCAGAGGTGGATAAGGAATTGGTTAAGGGGGAGAATGCAGCGGGTCGTATTGAAGGGTGAACTGTCAGGTTGGAGGGAGGTTACCAGTGGAGTTCCTCAGGGTTCGGTTTTGGGACCCATTTTATTTAATCTATTTATAACTGACCTCGGAACGGATTGCAGGAGTGGACTGAAAGTTTGCGGATGATACGAAGGTGGGAGGCGTTGCCAATTCAGAGGAGGATAGGGATATTCTGCAGGGAGACTTGAATGAGCTTGTGAATTGGAGTATCAGAAATAGGATGAAATTTAATAGTGAAAAGTGTAAGGTGATGCATTTAGGGATGACTAACAACAATTTTAGTTACAAGCTGGGGACGCATTGGTTAGAAGTAACGGAAGAGGAGAAGGACCTAGGGGTCCTTGTAGACCGCAGGATGACTATGAGTCGACAATGTGACGTGGCAGTGAAAAAAGCCAATGCGGTCTTGGGATGCATTAGGCGCGGTATATCTAGTAGGGATAAGGAGGTGCTGCTTCCGTTGTATAAGGTGCTGGTGAGACCTCATTTGGAGTACTGTGTGCAGTTCTGGTCTCCCATGTTTAAAAAAGATGAACTCAAACTGGAACGGGTGCAGAGAAGGGCCACTAGGATGATCAGAGGAATGGAAAACCTGTCATATGAAAGGAGACTAGAGGAGCTCGGGTTGTTTAGTCTGACAAAACGAAGGCTGAGGGGGGATATGATTGCTCTCTTTAAATATATCAGAGGGATAAATACAAGGGAGGGAGAGGAATTATTCCAGCTTAGTACTAATGTGGACACGAGAACGAATGGATATAAACTGGCCGTGGGGAAGTTCAGGCTTGAAATTAGACGAAGGTTTCTGACCGTCAGAGGGATGAAATATTGGAACGGCCTTCCGAGGGAAACGGTGGGGGCGAGGGACCTGTCTGGTTTTAAGATTAAGTTAGATAAGTTTATGGAGGGAATGGTTTAATAGTAAAACATATTAGCAAAGGAATACCAAGCAATGGCAGGTAAATAGTATAATGGCTAACAGGGGTCAGGCTGGAGACTCTTGCCTACATGCTCGGGGTCTTACTGATCGCCATATTTGGGGTCGGGAAGGAATTTTCCTCCAGGGTAGATTGGCTGAGGCCCTGGAGGTTTTTCGCCTTCCTCCGCAGCATGGGGCAGGGATCGCTAGCAGGAGGGTTCTCTGCCAATTGAAGTCACTAAAACACAGGATCTGGGGACTTCAACAGCAGAGTCAAGGGAAGGGGTAGGGACGGTTTTGTGGCCTGCAGCATGCAGGGGGTCAGACCAGATGATCATAATGGTCCCTTCTGACCTTAAAGTCTGAGTCTATGAGTACTTTCCATGGTCATTCTCAGACAGAACACAAATGAAAGTGAAGGTAAATGCTAACAAGCTTTCATACAGAGCATGAGCAAAGCACATTTTCATTCAGTCAGTTAAACACAATGTGAAACAGCAAATAAAATACTATGTTTGATGTGGAATGAGTACTGTAACAGTAATCCATGTAATGAAATTGGGAAATACAGTATAATCTACATTTCATGGTTTGCTTCACTGGAAACTATAACTGCATTTCTAATTTTTCTTTCAATGAATACAGAGTGGAATTCTTCAATATGATATATTATTGCTTCCTTACCACACACCAGGTCATTGGGTTCTTGCGGTAAGATGTTTTCTATTGTACTTCAGGATTATGGGCACTAAAATGTGGTAATATACAAGAGATTTGTAACACAGCTGGGTAGCAGTGATAATTTCTCGTGTTGTGGGTTTTCAGTGAGTTCAGTGCATGCAAAGGAAAGTGGAATGTGAATGTAACTCTTGACATTCCAAGAACTGAGTTTTAAAAAATAAAATGCTACTGTGAAGACTGAAATTCTGTTGATAATGTAACTTGGAAGAATACAGTCTGTAATGATTTGATCAATGAATTCACAATATGTTTTTCTCTTGTGTTAGTGAGACATTACAAATGAGAATGTTAATGGAATGTTTTTTGAGAAATCATTATAAAATTGTTGAAATCACCACATTACCAATATAATTTGTACAACTATTTACACTTACAGATAGCATTGATGAAAACAAAAGAATTGTTAATAATTGACCCCTTGTGCAATGAGATGAGATATGAAAGAACATGCCTGAGGAATTGGAGGTGATTTTTTAGATTCTTACTTTTACAGTGTACATGAACTGTTACTGTGAAAATATTTTCAGGAAATGTAACAATAGTGAGACTAATATTTTCCTGTTAGCTACAAAGAAAAATTGAAACAGCATGTACTTGTACTGAATATGCTTACTAATGGACTTGGAGTGAACTTGTGTGATTTGAGTCTGGCTAACTACTTCATAGAATGTGGACACGAAACAGTAGCATGTTGCATGAGTGAGAAGGTGTTATTAGCAACATGGGGGACAGCAAATCAGGTGATACATTATGTAAGAGTGAGACAATAATATGAAAGCAAGTGTGTATATATATGAGCAATAAGTCATTGCAACCATTAAATACAGATAGAAAGGATTTCTATACATGTCCAGAAACAAAAACAAAAGAAAGAAAAGCTCATTTATATAGTCCACTACTGTATTCTAAGAATTTCAGAAACTTCAAACGATTAACTAGCAAATCCTCATCTGATTGGAAGAGTAAAATTGTTCAGCATCCCAGATAAAGTGATGGCCACAACTGCGGACCACTGATCTTAAAGGTATTGAATACCAAATTGCCATTATCATTTGTTATTTATGAGTAACTATCAGGGGTGAAAGTAAATGCCGGAGATTACAGGTGCGTACTGCGCCGACGTCCTTGCCAAGGTGTGTGGAATGGGCTCTGGCCCCCAGAAAGGGTGGGGTCTCGGGCGGCAGGTGAGGGGCTGGGGGGCCAGATTCCCCTAGCCAGCCCTTCCTGACAGCTGCTGCTGTGGTGGCCAGGAGCCCTGGGCCCTTTTAAAATTGCTAGCCCCTAGGACAGCTGCCCCTTTTGCTCCCCCACTGTCAGTGGCCCTGCCGGTAGCATCCTGCAGTGCTGCCGAATCCTATGGGAGGGCTGCTGATGCAGGGGGAGATAAAAGGGGCAGCAACATTAAAGCATAAAGCACTGCCACAGCAGCACTAACGTCAGCCATGTACGGGCCGGTACCAGTGGCCGGTTCTTACCGGTATGCTGAACCGGCCCACTTTCACCTCTGGTAATTATGATGTTTTTTCTAAATAGAAGTGTTGTTAGTTTGCAGAAATGTATTTGCAGCAGAAAGACATCAGTACGGTCGAAATGACACAAGAGGCTAATACTGCGTTTAGAAGACAAATAGCAATTGTTCTAATGAAGGAGTCAGGTAATAACTTTCTCCCATGCACTATGGACTCATTAGGCACATGTGAAGATAACAGGAAGAGTGGAATTATGTCGTGTAACAGACAGTTATCTTAATACCCCTAAAGTGGGGTCTCTCACAGGTTTGGTTCTATAATGGTAACTCTGCATCAATAATATCTTTAAGTACCAAAAAATTTGAATAGTTGCTATTGATAGACGAGTTAAATGAAATTGGATATTTTTAGATCCAGCTGCAGTAAAGTAAAACTGAGAAAATACGACTCTCAAAAAAGAAAAATATATGTGCAAACCAGTGACTGGATTAAAATATTGACAGTAATTAATAAATCAAGATTTGCATTTAGAGTGTTGGTTGTAACATAAACAGCATTTCATTGCGCTATATTGATTTTTCAGATGGCATGGAGGACTACTGCATATACTGCAACCTTGTCAATTGTGAAAAGGAAAATAAGGATTGCACAATGGTAAGAAACATAGAATTGTATCAGAAACACATGCCACAACCTGCCTAAGGATCAGGATTCTTGTAAAAAATTCCACAACAGTAAACATTTTCATCATGCTGATAGGCATATCTTAGGTAATGCTTACATGTGGAAGGAATAGCATGAGTGAATGGAAATTGTGTAACATTATAACTTCTGTGATTTCATTTTCTCAATTGTTACTTATCAAACGTCCAGTGTGAGTCTTTCAAGAGATGGGCACATATACCCTGCATTCCAGAAGGAACCATCAAGAAAACATGACTGATAAGAAGAAAGAATACAAGTGCAAAAAATGTGCATAGTTCAGTTCTTTTAGAAAAAGTTACATTATGTGTAAATGGTTGTTGTTCAAAACATCTTGGAACGAAAAGCAAACTGTTTTTATTTATATACCAGATTATTATAATAAAGGTTTTAAAATATGAAAAATACTTCTCTGTATTTGTGTCCATGTGTATAATGCAAATTATACAAGCACCCATCCCTCCGAATTTGCTACCCCAGACCAGAGGATGCGAAAGGCACCCCTGGACTGGTGACAGATGCATGGGTAGCGAAGTCTGGTGGATAGGGACCCACTTTGCCACAATTTGCTATCCTTGGAAGTAGTCCTTTGACAGGGTCATGCCTGTCCTCCATACCCCCAAGTCTCACCTCACTTTACACATACTTGCCACAAAAGGAGACAGTGCACTGCAATAATCAAATAAATCAATTGCAAATTAGCAAGGAGATAGCAAATTCTGCCTGTTGTCGAGGCAACCCCATCCCTCTGAATTCGCTATCCCTGAACCAGAGGAAGCAAAAGGCACCCGTGGACCAGTGACAGGTGCATGGGTAGCAAAGTCTGATTGATGGGCCACTTTGCCACAATTTGCTACCCTCTGTACCCCAAGTCTCAGACATATAAAAACGCAAAGGTGCCAACAAAATGAGAGAAAAATGCAAAGGTGACTCAGCACAGCACACTGTGATTGAATGCAAAAGTATCTCTCTCATTCTTACCCTGCAATAATCAAATACATAAATTGCAGATTGTGTCAAGGCAAACCCCCATCCATCCAAATTCGCTATCCCTAGACCAGGTAGTAGCAAGTTCTGACGTGTAGAAAAAAGGCCATGTTTGTATGGCGGAAGCTGCTGTTGGTAGCGAAATTGGATGGATGCTTTTTCTGCTGCTACACCAGAGTATAAAAGTATTATGGCAACCCACACACTTATGTAGAAGTTACAAGCCATACTAACATTCCATGCATGTACATTGTAATAGCAATGGAAAGTTTGTAAATGGCAAATGGGAGACTTACTTCCCAAACTACTTTTAAACAAAAGCTATTCAGAGTAGAGTACTGTTTAAAAATGTTTTTATTAGCAGTAACTATCTGTATAGTGAGCTATTGTGTGGTACTCTTTTTTAAAGGTGACTGGGAGCTGTGAATAAGACCTCAGCGGGGTGAAAGTAAGTTGAAGAACTTACCGGTATGCCAGAGTCCTGAGCAGGGGCGCAGCCTCAACCAGAAGAGGTGGTACCTTTAAATCTGTGGCTGGGAGCCTTTAAATCACCCCTGGAGCTACCAGCTGCAGAGATGGCTGGGAGCCCTGGGGCTCAGGGGTGATATAAAGGGCCAGGGGCTCTGGCTGCCGCTACCACAGTGGAGCCCCAGGCCCTTTAAATCACCGCCTGAGCCCCTCTGCAGGAGCCCCGGGTAGCGGCAGCAGGGCTTGGGGGGTGCTTTAAAGGGCCGGGAACTCCGGCCGCTGTAGGGAGTCCCTGGCCCTTTAAATCACCAGCATGGGGAAGCCGGTCAATCCAGCATGGCGCACCGGCTCTTGCCGGTACGCCATACAGACCGTACCGGCTTACTTTCACCTCTGGACCTCAGTTCAGTATTTGAATACAATGTATTATGCTTTTCAAAAGCAGAGTGAAGCCATTCAGAAAGAATAGATGGAAAGGAACTATTGTTAGTCAAAACAAACTAAAATGATTGTGGTAAATAACATATTGAAGAATAACTGTGGATTTAATTAAATGCTTAGCTTGAACAGAGTAGTATTTGTAGAATTTAGGAGAGATCACCCTGATGTGACAAATAATCTCTCGGTCCACGTGTCATTGCAGAATCACTAAGCAGCATGCATAATATTCTCTCTGATCTTGGATAAAGAGGCAGATGTGGCACTTGCAGCTCTGCTGAGTAGTGTACACAACCCTCTAACAACCTACCTATAGTGATATTAACTAGCACTCATTTGTATAGCCTGGATTTATTATTCCTTCACAAACTCACAATGACATACTGAAAAGTGGGTATAAGCAAATTTTACTGGCTTTTTTTTTTTATCAGCAATAACTACAGATCAAATACAGGTATTATGCCAAAACCACACTCTGAGATACAGAAATTACAAGCCAGATATTCCATGGACACGTTCTATTGCTGTTTAATATTTTAAACACATTTTTTTCAGTAATGTAATCCAATTATATAACCTCCACCTCTTCATATGAGGATACATCACTTCTAATGGCTATGCTATACAATATTCAGAGACCCTAAATGATTAGGTTAGTAGATGTTCAACATCCTTTCAGATTTATCTCAGTATTGAAATACAGTTTAAGGGATTAAACAATTAAATGCTTTTCAGCTCGTGGTTCTGAGAAACCCAGACCTAAACCAAGGCTAAAGTACACATTTTCAGGAGATGCAAGGGAGCTGGATTATAAGTCTTTGATGCCAGCATCCCACTCTCTGTTTAGAGCCCATTGTCACAATGTCTATTCATGGGGTAGGCTCTCCACAAGTGAGCCATCAAGTGAGGAGGTCATAAAACAGAACATGACTGCAAAGGGTCAGAAAGATTGAAAAGATATCCACTTGAGGGGCAGATATACTGCACCCCAAAAGCAGCACAAAGAGTGGAAACCATCTGCAGCTCCCAGCATGCATAAAACTGAAATAGCTAGTTCTCAATACAATGTTCCCCACAATCCTGACTTAGGGGCAGGGAGGGAGCATTGCTGGAGCACATTTCATCTGTCTTCAGCTGGAAGTCAGTCCTTTGGGACTTGTCCCTGAACTAGATTGTCTAGCCCTGTGCAAATGCATTGGGGTAGGGTTAACAAATCCTCTCTGTTAATGGGCCTGGAACAAAAACAGCACATCTATCCAGGGACAAGTTTTCTAGGAACTGCCAGCCTGCATGAACCCTCTCCACACCCTCAGTGGAGGCAGGGTTCCTTATAGTTGCAATTTTACACTGAGCATATAAACTCTGCTACAGTAGAATATATCATGAGACAGTTTGGGTTTTACCACTGTGTAGAACCTATGCATTAATCATTGATATAGAGTAGAAAATGTGTTTCACTAAGTATTTATTCTGTAGAAGTTCTTCCTTCTCATTTTTAAATTGCCAGCATGATGCAATGCTCTTGTATAACAGCCAATATAGTATGTTTTCCAAGAGGCTGTCACAGTGCTGTGGCAATGCTAGCTGAATTTAGCCTGCTAATCAGCTTAATATTAAACTCATTGTTGGATAAATATTTAGTTGAATTGAATTGATCAAATATGCATTTGAATAGTCTGTTAGTGGTAATTTTAGGGGTGGGAAAATTAAATTACAGTACTAAGGCAAGTAGAATGCACCATGCCAGAAGATGCAACTTGCTTCTACATTTTCAGAATCGGTGTATTACACTGCAAATCTTTTTACTATATCAAATGTGAAATTAAAAATAATACCAATGCACTGTGATGTTCTCTTCCTTCCGTCTTTTTGATTACATATAATTTGTCTCAGTCAAGATTGTATGTTTACTCCCCCCCCCCGCACAAACTAATGAATCACCGTTTGTTACAGAGCATTGTGGAAATTGGTTGATGACACTGGAAGTAATTGGGATGAATTTCTTGATGACATTTTATTTTCTTTGTGATCTAAACTGAGCATAAAACAAAAAATGTCACCCATTCGACTAATGTATGGTTTTGAAGCAAGATTTCCAGACCAAGTCTCTGAGAACTACACAGCACCTGTATTTCAGTGCCAGCAGCTTCCATGTAAATGTTATTCTGAGTCTTCATTTTACAAATACCCCTTTGCTATTTGCTTACAAAGCTACCCAATGTCAGTGAACTCAGTGAAGAATACTACAAATAGTACAGCAGAAATTTGAAATCTAGAAAGAATGCTGACATTGCACCGGCTCGTACTAATATTTCTAAAACACAAGAAAAACAATGAACACAATATGCTAGAAAAAAGCATTCTAGATATGGGAAAGTAACATTTGAGGTTGCGGACTGTGTTGTGTTACTGAATGTGAGAAAGAAAAAGAAAGGGCGGGCAACCTACCTATTGTGGTCCATACAAAGTTACCATTGTTGTGGATAAAAAAAAAAAAAAAAGAGTTAACTTGGAAACCATCTCAGGGAAACTTTTAGGATCTATGTACGGTATCTCCCACTTAAAACCATTTAAAGGCCCAGCAACATAAGATGCTGAAAACAGATCACAGGAAATGGGCCCATTGAAATGGAAACTGCTGTGGGTAACAAAAAAAAAAATGCACAGAAGAGATTGGAAAAATGGGTGGCAATGTATCTCACAAGCATCATGACAAATGTGGAGATCGCAGACATAGAAGAGGAGTGTGTAGTGGACAAAGTTGCAAGCAGCGATCCAAGTGTTGTTGATGACATGCTTATGGAGGATGGGGGAAGACAAAGAATGGTTTCTGAAAGGTAATTGCTTAGCACTTTAAAAAAACAATTGGCTAACATACTCCCATTTATTAAATGTTAAAAGTTAACATGTAAAAATTGCAGCACTCTCAGTCACAATGCTAGATTAGGGAATAAGGAAACTGTATTCCCATACATGTTGATACCAGTCAGCTCTATGTTCTTGGGGAACCAGGGTGCAGTATCCAGCCTGTCTGACACATGAAAGACACCCCCCGACCAGTCTCTGCTTGAACCAAACCCATCAGAGAAAAGACTTGCAGAGAGCAGTGAAAGGCGTTGGGAGACACACCTAGACCCCTCCTGACAAGGGTGACAAGATTAAGACATCTCCATTTGCATACAGAATGGAGAGCAGAAACAACTCCCCTAGCCTCATCTGCATGAAAGATGGGACAGGGAGACATCTCAATTTGCATACAGAAAGGAGAACCAAGAACCGTACTGAACTCTGGGACCAGAAAAAGCAGGGAAGCACTGCATCATGGGAATCTCTGCTCCAGATGTTAATGAACCTATGCCTGCCCACACCCAACTCAGCAGCTATCAGACCAATTCTAGTAATGAATCCTTGATTGATATCCAAAATACTGAAGCAGCCTAGTTGCATTGTGAGCTCCCTGGAAGAAACCACCCATAGCCAAGAGTGATCAGCTATTGTCTAGCCTAAAGAAAACCCTTGAGGCATCAGCTTACCTATAAACAAGTCTAGTGTTCTCCCTTGAACCATTGTATTTTCTCTACAAAAATTCCTACTCACCCTCCATCAGTGTTCTGATGCTTAGATCCAAAAACTCTGCATCAGTTCCACTGGAACTCCATCTTCTCTTGACTGATCGCACTTGGGGCTCTGCCTGTCTCCAGCACTCAGGACCCTGAGGTACCATCACCACCTGGGAACCCCGACCAGTTAAAGCTTCATCAAGTGGATAAGATCCCCCTTCTTTCTCCCTCTGTTTTCCTTTCTACCTTAGGTATTAACCTTTAATAATGTATGTTATGTTGGTTTAGCCCTCCTTGTGTAGTTATCACTATTATTCAATAAATAACTTTTATGGTTAAGCTGGTTGCTTCTCTCTCTCTTGCTGAATTTTACTTTTTTGGTTGTAGCTTCCCTCATTCACTCTACAGCAACACTTTTTACTTAAGCTAAAGATCCCTGCAGAGCCCAAAATACTGTGGGGTTTGCTCATCAAGTAGGTTACTGCCAGTACAATTGTGATGTGAGAGTGGGGATAGGGATGTGCTGAATCTGGGACGCATAAGTGTGACAGCTTGAAAGTGCTGCTTGACCCAGTCCATGGAGCCCAGGGGCATATAAGGGGAGGCAGCTTGAAAGTGATGCTTCATTCAGCCCAGTGAGTCCAGAGACATATAAGGGGTCAGCTTGAAAGTGCTGATTGACCCAGTCCACTCAGACTTGCTCTGTTAATGTATGCGTGGGTGTGGGTGTGTTAAGCCGGTTCTGGGGCTGGAGGAACCCAGCCTTAGGGAACCTAGGTCCTGCAGGATAGCTCCCATTGGAAGGGGACTTTGCAGAAGGGAGAAGTAGAGCTCCATATGAAAATACAAGTGACACAAGCAGTACATTGATAGAATTACAGATTCTCCCCCCTCCTCCCACCCCAAAGACTAACCCAAATAAATGAGCATACCCCAAAGTAATGGGCAAATCTGGTAACAATGTATATGTGTTAGATTTTTCTTCTAGTAAAATTTGTACAGACCCACAATGTTACAAAGACTGGAGGCCAAAATGAGGAACTGGCTTGTATGACTTTTCATTTCATGGCCCGAAGTCAAGAGGATGGCTGGGTGATGAGGTACATTTAAATAGCAGGAAACATGGATGGTGACTGGATTGATTCAATTATTGAAATTTTATCTATTCTTTCATGTTTTGTAGGTTAATGTGTATTTGTGTTGTGTGGTTGAAAAAGCAAGTGGAAAGGTAGGCCATGCATTGTAATGGTACATGGAAATATCAATTATCAGTAATGAAATCATCAAATGACTGTGGTCAAACATATTTAAGTCCAAATAGAGGTTTGTATTCACACGTCAAGGCTAACTGCAGCATTTTACTGTACTTACTGCTGCCAAATGTGCTCAAAAGTATGTTGAGGTGTATACCTGATGTTATGATCCTTGACATGTTTAGGGCCACATTAGTTTTGCTATATAGTTCAGTGGGGCCACAACTTCAGCACAGGTTGTCAGTTTTTAAATTAAGTTAATCACAGCACATGGGGTCTCTGATTACAAACCCTTTTCTTTTTATCTTGTTTATCTTATTTGTAAGAGTAAGGATCCCTTGTGTTTGTATTTATGAAGTACATTATGTTCTTTGTGTGCCACAATGATTAATCCATTAAAAACTTGAGTGTCAACAGGAACAAGCCATCTCATCAGTAGTTTCCACTAACATTCTATCAGGCAGATGAAGACAAATAAAACTGAAGGTGGTAAATATTAACAAGCTTTCCTGCCCAACATGGGCATAGCACATTGTCATAAAGTCAGCTAAGCACAGTCTTAAACAGCAAATACAATGCTATGTTGGGGAATGAGTAATACTAATGCTGTAATGAAATTGGGAAATACAGTATAATCTACATTGCATGATTTGCTTCATTGGCAACTAACTGCATTTCTAATTTTTTTCTATGAACACAGACTGGAATTCTGCAAAGTGATATATTATTGCTTTCTCTCAATGCACCAAAGCATTGGGTTATTGTGGTAAGAGGTTTTCCATTGTTATACTTTTGGATTGTCTGCACTAAATAAAGTAATACACAACAGGTTTCAAACACAGCTGTGTAGCAGTGATATACATTTCCTTTATTGTGGACTTTTAAGAAGCTGAATACATACAAATGCAAATGGAACTTCAATGTAACTCTTGAAATTCTGAGGACCACATTTTAAAAAATAAAATAGTGTGATGACTGTCATTATGTAGGTAATGTAAATTTAAAGAATATAGTCTGTAGTGTTTTAATCAAGGAATTCATAATATGATTCTCTTGTGTTAATAAGACATTACAAATGAGAATATCTGCATGCAATGTTTTGAAAAATCATTAACAAATGGTTGAAATCATATTACCAATAACATATGTATATGTATTTACACTTACAGATAACGTTGATGGAAACTAAAGAATCGTTAATCATTGACCTCTTGTGTGATGAGACCACATATGTAAGAGCCTTCCTGAAGAAGTGGAGGTGATTTTTTTTTTTAAGATACTTATTTGCAGAGTTTACATGTAGTGTTAGTATGAAACTATTTTCAATAAATGTAACAATAGGGAGGCTAATGTCTTCCTGAAAAGAAAAATGGAAACAGCACGCACTTGTACTGACCGTGCTTACTAATGGACATTGAGTGAACTTGTGCTATTTGAGCATGGCTAACTACTTCATTGAATGTGGACACAAAACACTAGCATTTAAGATGAGTGACAAGGTGCTATTAGCAACATGGGACAGCAAATCAAGTGATATATAGCGTAAGCCGGATACACACTTGTTTTCGTATTAGTGGGGTGTGTGTGTGTGTGTGTGTGTGTGTGTTTTTATATAAGCACTAAGTCATTGCAACCAGCCATTAAAGAGAGAAAGAAAGGATTACTAAACACGTACAGAAACTAAGAAAAAGAAAAACCCATTTGTACAGTCAGCTACTGTACTCCATACAAATTTCAGAATCTTAATCTACGAAGTAACTGGAAAATCCACAACAGATTGGAAAATAATAAATTGTGGAACATGAGAAACAGATGGGCACACCTGTGGACCCTCATCCTAAAGGTATTCAATACCAAATTTTCATTGTCATTTGTTAATGTGTAATTACAATGTCTTTTCTATTTAGAAGTATTAGTTTGCAGAAATGTATTTACAGCATAAAGACATCAGTACTGTAGAAACCACACAAGAAGCTCTGACTACACTTAGAAGAAAAATGGCAATTCTTGTAATGAAGGAGTCAGGTAATAACTTTGTTACATATACCTAGTGAGCCCATAGTATATTGGAAAATAACAGGCGGAGTGGAATTATGTCACAAAGAGTTCTCTTAGTACACCTACAGTGAGGTAGGTCACAGGTTTGGTTCTCTAATGGTGACTCTGTATGAATAATTTCTTTAAGTACTGAAGCTTAATGGCGAATGGTTGCTATTGATAGAGCAGTGTAAAGCAGTTGGATATTGTTATATCCACCAACAGTCAAGTAAAAAAAGTTTGAGAAACAGACAAGTGCCAAATATAATTTAATGTATACCCACACACACAAAATTGAAAACCCAGTTAATTGAAATAATTGATTTTAATGAATATATCAAGATTTCTATTTAGAGTTTTGATCACAAAGTAATCATTTGAGTACATCGTATTGCTTTTTCCGTGAGCATGGAAGAGTGCTACATATACTGCTACTTTGTCACTTGCAAAAAATGGGAATGAGGACTGCATGATGGTAAGAAACAGAAAGTTGTAAAGAGAAATACACTATATGTTGCAGCAGATAAATAAGCAGAACAGGACTGTTTGTAGTTCAAGAACAAAAGTCATGTCCCAACATCTAGCCACTTGCATATAGACCCAATACCATAACCTGCCTAACAGGGATTCGTGTCATAATTCCACAGTAGTAAACATTTTTACCACTGATGATAGTCAGATCTTGAGTAATTCGTATGTTGAAAAAAAATATTTTATAAATGTAATGAATAGAAATGTTTAGCATTATTAGGTCTGATTTCATTCTCTCACCTATTACTTATCAAAGGTCCAGTTTTGCTCTTATAAGAAGTGCGCACATGTGCCCTGCCATCCATAAGGAACCAATGCAGAAATCTTTACTGATGAGAAGAAAGAGTACAGGTGCAACAAGTGTGCATAGTTCAGACGTTTAGCAAAAATGTGCATTGTATAATTGTTTTAAGAGTAATACGTTTATATTCCAGCTGTGGTGTTCCAAGAAAACCAATGAGTAAGAGGTTTAATTTTACTGTTCATTTCAGTACAGAAAGGTGTTTATAACTGTATCTATACATATGTATAGATCCTTGGTTTTGAAAAAAAATGTTGGAATGAAAAGTAAACTGCTCTTGTTTATACACCTGGTTGTAATAAAAGTTTTTAAATTTTGAAAAATCTTTGTGTATCTCCACATTTACAATGGCAATTTCAAAATGGTAGAAAACTGACAGGACATCAACATTCATCATGGCTTGCTACCTCTCATCTTTGTCATTCTCTGTTTAAGGGGCAGCTAACTGTGATAGATGGTTGATGCTCTGTCAGAATTTGCTACCCCATACTAGAGGATGCAAAAGGTGAGAGGTGGCAAATTGTGACAGAGGCCCCATCTGTCAGAATATACTGTCCCATTTGCAAATTCCATTGTTACCACCCGTCCAAATTTGCTACCCTATTATAAGTGCATGGCTACGTGATTTGTTGTTCTAGCCCATGTTCTCCCTCACCTCATCCACTTCTACTGTTACATGCATCGTATCTACAACCAATTAGATCATATCTTCCTGATTCTTCTGTAAATAACCTAGCACACACTAGGGTACTATAAAAATATAATCATCATCAACTACAGTTTCGCTACTTCGTTGAGAGCATGTCATGGCAGAATTATAAAGCCAAACACTTCCATTGCTATATATGCTGAGTAGATATGATGGGGAATCTGTGGCATTATCCTATTACCATACAAAAATCATTAATAGCTACCCTAGTTGTAGCAAACTGTACAGCTGAGCTATAGGGGAATGTTTTAGCATCTCAGAGTAAGAGAAACAGTCTATTATGCAGAGCTGGGTCAGAGTTTTTTCTTTTTCCATAGTTTGCAAAAACCAAAAAACCTTCTGATTTCAGACTGGACAGGAATTGGAATTGCCTGCACACCTGTTGTGGGGAGGGGGTTAACTGGGAAGAGGAGGGAATGGAGAGCATCCTGCCTGTGGGAGAGGGGGGAAAGGAGAGTTGCAGCCATAGAACATTCACGGCAGGAGGGCCCATGCTGCTGTCTGGCAGCATTTGGGTTGGGGTGAAGAAACCCTTCACAGGTGACCTGCTACCTCTGCCAGAATGCTCTGTGCAGAGCTGCTGGTACGGGGACCAGTAACCTCTGGAGCCATCTTTTACACAGGCAGCAATATGAAGACTGTGCCACTGCTGTGGGCCGGGTGGTAGAGCCACCACCTGCACAGCCTTAGAGGTGTTACATATCTGTTCCTCACATAAGCAGGGTTGAATGAGCTCTCCCCTGACACCTAGTGAGGAACTGGGGGGAAGAGACCTTTGGAGCAGACTGCATTTGCGAAGACACACCTACTTTGCCTATGTGATCAGCAGACAAACCTGCTTTGCCAAAGTAATTAATTTTGGTTGCTTTTGTCTAAACATCACTTTAGTAGTCAATGCAGGGGTAATCAAATGTTATCCTGATTGTATGATTAAAGGGCAGCAGAACTATACTTATTATGCCCAGACTGAAGGATCACTCTGACTGAACCTCACTTTCTAAGTAGAAGTCAGAAGGGTGGTGCGCACTGTGTTTAAAGAGTCCTGGGTCCCATCTGATCCTTCCTCTGTGGTGTTAAAGACAAACTTGATCAGACTCAATTTAGAATCTGTTTTTCTACTCATTGATTACTAGAGCTGAAAGCAACGAGGAGCAGGTCTAGTGTTACAATGAGACAATACAGAGGCTGTAGTAGCAGTAAGGTTACCCACTACGCACTGAAATCACTAAGCTGAAATCACAAAGAAGTGGGCTAAGTGATGGAACCTCAGAACACAGCAGCGAGCAGCAGCAGAGATAACAGTGACAGGAGTGAGCTGCAGCAAAGGCATTGCATGATCCTTTAGTGTAGGAGGTGAATCCACGTGCAGGAGCCTCTGAATTCTGGGACTTCACAACAGTGAATAGTGAGTGGGTGCAGCAGAGGGAAAGGGAGTGGTGTGTTCAAGGGTCACTTGTCCATTGGACTCACACTGCTAGGTGGGAAACTGAGGCAAGGGACACTGCCCAACATAATGTGGGGAAAGTTTTTACTTATGGTTTGCAGGCTTTTGAATCCCTGTTGCAGTGTTTTCCCAAATTAGTGCTGAGTTCTGATACTAGTCAGCTCTGTTCTTGGGGAACCGGGCACAGTATCCAGCCTGTCTGACTCATGAAGGACACCACCACCACCATCCAGCCTCTGCTTGAGCCAAAACTGATCAGAAGAAAGACTTACAAAAAAAGCAATGAAAAGGCAGTGGGAGACGCACCTAAACCCCTCCAGACAAGGGTGATAGGATTAAGGAAACTCCCTAGCCTCGTTTGCTTCAAAGATGGGGCAGGGAGGCATCTCCATTAGCATACAGAATGGAGAACAGAGATTCCAAGGCAAGAACCGCACTGAACTCTAGGACCAGAAAAGCAGGGAAGCACTGCATCATGGGAGATCTCTGCTCCAGATGTTAATGAACCTACACCTGCACACACCCAGCTCAGCAGTTATCAGACCAATTCTAGTGATGAATCCTTGATTGATATCCAAAATACTGAAGCTGCCTAATTACTTTGTGAGCTCCCTTGAAGGACCACTACCCAGGAATGATCAGTTCCTATTCTCTAGCCTAAAGAAAACCCTTGAGTCATCAGTTTACTTGAACCATTGTTGTTTCCCTAATGAAAAAAAAAAAAAAAAAAAAACCCTACCCACACTCAAGTAAGTGTTCTGATGCATGGATCCAAACTCTGCATCAGTTTCACTGGGATTTCATCTTCTCCTGACTGATCGTGCTGGGGGCTCTGCCTGTCTCCAGCACTCAGGACCCTGAGCTACCACCATCCCCTGGGAACCCCGACCAGTCCAAGCTTGATGGAGTGGTGAGACCCCAGTTCTCTCTGTTTTCTTTTCTACATCAGGTATAACTTTCCAACCCTGACTTGTTTGATCAGGTATAATTGTCTATATATGACTTTTGTGATCTTTAATAATGTAACTATTATGTTTGTTTAGGCTCTCCTAGTGTGGTTATCACTATTATTCAATAAATAACTTATGGTTAAGCTGGTTGCTTCCCTCTCTCTGAACTTTACTCTTTTGTGTTTTTTGCTTCCCCATTTACTCTGCAGCAACACTCCTCTTACCTAAGCTAAAGATCCCTGTAGCACCCAAAAATACTGTGGGGTTTGTTCATCAAGTGGGCTACTACCAGAACAATTGTAATGTGAAAGTGGGGATAGGGACATGCTGAGCCTGTGACATACCAGGGTGGCAGCTTGGAAATGCTGCTCGACCCAGACTACTGAGTCCAGGGACATATAAGGGTGGCAGCTTGAAAGTGCTGGGAAACATTGGTCAGGGATGGGATATTAAAAGTTGTTACAGAGAACTTTTCCAGAAGGTTTGGCTAGAGAATCTTGCCCGCATGCTCGGGGTTCAGCTGATCGCCATATTTGGGGTCGGGAAGGAATTTTCCTCCAGGGTAGATTGGCAGAGGCCCTGGAGGTTTTTCGCCTTCCTCCGCAGCATGGGGCAGGGGTCGCTTGCTGGAGGATTCTGAGTGACTAGAAGTCTTTAAATAATGATTTGGGGAGTTCAACAGCTAAGTCAAGGGAGAGAATTCTTCCAGGAGTGGTGGGTCAGGTTTTGTGGCCCGCATCATGCGGGAGGTCAGACTAGATGATCATAATGGTCCCTTCTGACCTTAGAGTCTATGAAAGTGTCCAGGGTAACTGTACCTTCACAAGCCAGTCATCTACTCAAATGTTTCCTCCATTCTGTTTATCCCTCTATGCTAGAAACATTGTCCCTCCACATTGCATTAATGGGAGAGGAAAGGTTCCTCTTCCCTTCTAGATTAGAATGACTGTTCACCCAAGAACCAATTAGCTGAGAAGGTGAGGTAGAGCCTTCCTTTTCCAGAGGTAGCAATTCAATTCCTGTTAAGGTTGTACTTGAAGAGTCTATTAGCATGAGTATATAACATTATCTCAAAGGTATTCTGAATCAATCCCTACACTTTTCCTGGTGCAGGGAGTTATTTCTGGATTTTATTTAATACACATCATTGATTTTCCAAGTACTGCACAATTTTATTAGCATGTGTTACATAGGTATAAAATATTGTAGCTTTGCCAAACACCACATTTGTTAACCTTTAATTTGGTTAGGGTAAAATATTCATCTAAAGCCATGACTGAAGCATGTTCTATTTAGCAGAGCCCTCAACATCAACAGGAAGTGGTACCAAACACTGCAACCTATAAAAGTGACTACCATTTTGGGACAATTCGGAAGAGTTTTAAATGGGGACTGACCAAAAGCACCCCAATATTCATACCCTACACTATTTAATAATCTTTGTACAAAATATGCCCTGTGAGGTATTTGAAAACTAACAACTTGCTGGTCAATATCACAGTGAAATGTACGTAGCAACATTATATGTAAAGTTATGAAATGCCCCTGTATGATGTTAGCACATGTTCAAAATCACACAGCCTTGTCTGGGCAAAACTTGCTAAACAAGTCTGTCCTATAGAGGAATACGTTTACTATTTATGTGTAAATTGGGGTAAACAGCATCCTACAGACAGCAGAGTGAGGTATTGGCAAGTGACAAAGCAAAATTTGCATCTAAGCAAACACAGGTGGGAAAGAGGAGTCCATGCTCTGTCGCCTTCTTTACTGTTTGAATAAACTTTGCTTTGAGGGATAATCTTCAGAAGAATCAACATCAAAGGTTCACTGGACTTTAGAAGAGGTGGAGAGAACCTCAAGTTCTCCCTCTTTTACATAAGATAAAGGTACCAGCACCTTCAGGCCTCTGGGGGAGATCCTAACCAAGGAAATGGGTCAGTCACCATTTTGCTGGAAGACTGTGGGTGAAAGGCCATCTTGAACAAAAGCCTTGAAATGTTGCTAGATTAAGTTTAAGATGTTCTGATGTGTGTTTTCATTATTTGCTTATGACCATATCTAACTGTCTCATATTTGAATTCACTTAAATATTTTATGTTCTTTTGGTAATAAACTTGTTTTATGTTTTAATCTGAACCAAGTCAGTGCTGTGTTTAAACTGAACAGTTGGGTAACTCCAGTTAAAGTACCAAAATATGGAATATTGGCTCTTTACCAGTGCAATGAACTTTTTAATAACTGTACTGTCCAGGAAATGGTGGGGCAGTGCAGAACACACATTTTTGGGAAGATTCAGGACTCCAAGTACTAACCATAGCCAGAAGCCAGAGTGGCGTTGCCAGCAGGCTGCTGCACCAGGGTTACATCCGTACACGGACACTCAGGGTGTGACCTGCATGCCAGCAGGCCGTTTTTGAGCAGCATGCATCTAGTTTGGGAGCTACAGCAGCAAAGCATTGAGGCACCCCAGGTTGCAGGGCAGGCGGTGACAACTCATCACTGGATTGCACTCTGGTATGTGACAGGGGCATTCTGCAAAACACTATTCTGCCTGTGGAAACCTGCCCATGGTTTTGGCTTTGTTCAAGAAGCAGCCTAAGGGCTGGTCCACACTAAGCCCCCAGTTCGAACTAAGATACGCAACTTCAGCTACGTGAATAACGTAGCTGAAGTCGAAGTATCTTAGTTCAAACGTAAAGGTACTTACCGCGGGTCCACACGCGGCAGGCAAGCTCCCCCGTCGACTCCGCCTACTCCTCTCATGGAGCAGGATTACCGGCATCAACGGCGAGCACTTCCGGGATTGATTTATCGCGTCTAGACAAGACGCGATAATCGATCCCAGAAGATCGACTGCTTGCCGCCGAACCAGCGGGTAAGTATAGATATACCCTAAGAAGCAAGAGTTAGCCTACAAAAAGCTTTATTTTTAAAAGCACAATTTTGCCTCACTGGGGCTAGATTATGTGCTCTGGAGAACTGCATGGGGGAGTAGAAACTCAGGCTCAGAAGCTCCTGACTGCTCTGTCTACCCTCCCTCCACATCACACACCGTTATTAAAAGTAAGGTCTCATTCTGAAGAACTCAAAACACTTTCTAGCCCTAAAAAGGCAGTTGCTGTTCAAACTTGGGAATAATGCCACCAAGTGCTCACAGATGGAAAGATATACCTGACAGGGCTGTTTTTAAAATGCCAATCTTTAAAATAGATCATTTCTTATTGTTAAGTGGGTTTTCCACCACCTAATGATTGATTCATGCTTCAAATCAATTTCAGATTTTAGACCCTTCTTCCCAGGAGATAGGGAGACCCTATCTGGGAAGGCAGCCCACTGGAGCCATGAATACTGCAATATTGCCTTTGAATCCCCATAAGTCTGTTTAAAGTAACATTTCAGAGGCTTTATTGTACATTAAACATTACTTCAATCCTCAGGAAGATGAACTTTCTTTAACCTTAGAATCCAGACTCAGACAGTGCAGTGTGATGGTTCATCTAATCTCTTTTGGTATATCTTCTGCTTTTAGATCCATTTGATTTGATTTTTCCTCATTAGTTTGTTTTTTGTGCTAGCAATCTAAAGCCCTGTTTGAATAGCTCTAATCAACAGTTAATGATGTGACTGCACTGGAAATGTCAAACAATCTTGTTTTTGAAAGAAACAAGGTTCACAGAGGATGAGAGATTTAGTGTTATGTTCTGACCTTAATTTTGTTAGAAGAATGATCTTAGAACTCCCCAAACATAATATTGTATATTTCAACACATCCCTTCTGTAACCCAATGAGCTGAGACCAGACAATAGTCAGCCAGATAAAGGGACATGTGAATTCAAAACTACAAATTAACAGATTTACAACTTCAATAGTTATAAAAAAAGGTAAGAGGTTTATAAGTCTTTGCCATGTAAATATCAGAAATAAAACATTCATTACAAAAGAACAGTACTAAGTTAGAAATTTGTTTTCAGAGGCAGGACTGTGGCTTGGATCAACTTAGCCATACTAATCATGTAATATAACCACATCCAGATGTAATCAATGGCATGGTGGCAAGAGTTCATAAGCATCATTAACCAGCAGCCTTTTTATTTTTCATTTGAAAATTTTATTACACCTCCTTTTAACAGACAAGGTGATTTAGGACTGCTTCATATACAAAGCAATATGTCACACAGCAGAAAAGCAATAGCCCTGTGCTGGACCTGGTGGGACTGAACCTAGGAGACTGAAGTGATTTCTACATTACATGTAGAACATGAGTAATTCAGCAGCAGCTCTGAGGACACTTCTGGTGTATCTGATGGAGTTAAGCCACCCTGATTGTCTGCATTTCTGTAAAAACTACTTAACAGGAGCTCCTTTGGGAAATAGGTGTGGCCCTTACTGCCCCACCCAATTTCCCATACTTCATTCCTTTGAAACTGCAGCAGCAGCTCACAAGCATTGCTGCCCTACAAAATTATGTTGACCTAACTTACAACAGCATACGGCCACTGCTGTTAGTAAATCACTGGTGCGCACACTTCGCTCCTTGTGTCTGCAATTCATGTCCTTGCTAGGAGCACTTGTATTGACTGTCTTGTCAGTGTGGAGCATTGCAGGAAGGCTCCTGAAAGCCATTAACAATCAATCAACACAAGCAATGAGGGACCAAAACTGATGCTGTGTTGACCTAATTACATTGACAGGGACTCTTCACTGCCTGGGGAGGTGGTGTTACTAAATTGGCATAGAGGGGCACTTATCAGCAAGACCCAAATTTAAGTGAAGAAAATTCCACAGCTAGGTGGACACAAGGCAGCTTACATCGACCTAACCCTCTAGTGTAGCCCAGGTGTAAGTGTCTGAATTGCTGATCCTGGTCACTGTTGCTCATGCAATATGTAGAGCACAAGGATAAACAAAGATCTCAGTGGGCTATAAGTGAAAATAGACTAGCAGTTCCAAAGGAAGATACTACATAAATCTGTAGATTTGCAATGGTTGTGTCAAAGCAGCAAGGGCTTTCCAAGATCTGCATTGATGCAGTTGTCCCCTATTAGCTTGAAAAGGGACTTCTCCACTCTGAACAACAAGTGGTTTGCTCTGGAGGGTCCCAGCCACATCAGCCAATAGACTTCTCAGCTGCTGAGAGATTTTTTTTCCTCTCCTATTCCTCCTGTCTGCAAGTCCTCAGTGACTAACATATTACATCTATAGGAATACACCCTATGAGAACCACACCAGGGCAAATGGATTGCCATTTCTATGGTTTAGATGCTAGGCCATAATCTTATATGAGATATCACAGGGAGGATAAGCATGGAAAGAGGAAGACCGAGCAGATCATTCTTAGATTAGTGACATCTTTGTGTACTGGCACTGTGTATTTGAGGAAAGAAGCCTCATGGCTGTTTTACTTTACACTCGCTTTCCCCAGTTACCCAGCAGGACAGCCACACATCTTTTTGACTCACTTTTTGGAACTTGTACCTTGATTCACAGTGCCAGAGTAAACTGCAGCTACTTTGCACAAGGGGAGAAGCAAATATAAAGTGGGTGCCATATACAAGAGTAAGATTTAACACCAGCCAAACACAGGCAAAGCTACTCAGTGAAGAATTAAGCCTCTTGTGTTAAATGTTTAGCACCCCAATGTCAGAAAACATGGACAAAGCTGGAGGAAATTCAGAGATAAACAAATGTGACCTGCAGTGAGTGACTGATGAAGAAAGATTGAAAAAAATGTGAAGTTTGGATAAGTTGTGACCACTCAATGTAATCCTTAAGTATCTGAAAGGTGTGAACAAAGGAGCAAGTGAATATAGTGTGAATTTGGTGCCATAATCAAGACTACAAAAGGGAAAACTTGGGTTGAATATCAAGGTAAGCTTCCAGACAAGTAGTTAGACTTTAGATGAGACTCCCTAGAAAAGAGGTAGTAGATGCCCAGTCATGAACTTTAGCATCATGAATAAGTACTAGAAGATGTAACACAGGAACAGCCCTGCATTGGCATAGAGATGACCTACATGATCCAGGAACTCTTTCCTCCAGCTTCTGTGACTATGGTGAATGTTTGTTAAACTTAGGATCTTATTAGAAGTAACAAATATTCTCCAGAGGCTCACATTAAACATTCATTTTTCTTCTCACTAATCACCAAGGGTGGGGCACAAGGTCTTTTACTAGGTCACCTCCCACCCCTTCTTTGAGTCATTTTACTGGCTCCCTAATGCTTTCTAGGTCATGTTAAAACTTCTTGTCCTTGCTTTCAAGACTTTTCATCTTATAGAATTTGCTTATATCACTGAATAAGTCTCCTCAACTTCCACCACCTTCTCAGATGTACCAGCCTTGATACCTTTTTTAATAGTCTCAAAAGGTTCATGCTTTCTTCCATGCTACCCTGTAGGCTTGAAATGCTCCTCTAAATTCTGTTTTCACAGCTTCCTCACTCATCTCAGTCAAATCACATCTAAAGATCCATTATTGTAACATCACCTACAAAATATGAATGTGTTTTACCCTAATAGTAAGTACACTACCAAGGCATTGAGACCTAACTTAAGTAAACATATTATAGCTATTTGTTTTCCTTCCTCACTCTTCCCTGCTGTGCATGTCTTAGGCTGACTTATTTGTCAAATCCATCATTTCTATTATATGCTCTTTAAGACTTAGTGTTTCTCATATGCTATATTATAAAATAATAGTAAAAGGAATTAGAGTACACTGGCTTTTTGCAACTAACAAAAAGCAAACTTCTTCTAATTAGAGCATTAAGCTAACATAAAAAGATTTCGGTCAGCTTTGTTCCTGAATGAAATTAGACTCAAAAAAAGTTTCAATACAGCCTAAATCTAATAAAGAACTTGGTGATATAGTTTGCAACCCTAACTCCTAATGCAGGCTCAACCAGAAACCTGTGCACAACCTGCTTCTTTTATACTGTGTTGGGTAAATACTTAATTCATCACAGCTGGCCCAGAACTACTACTCTGACAATCCCTGAATTTAGGGCATACAGCTGTGGTTTCTTCATCTCAAGGCGAGACAGTTTTAACCCTTGTCTTGCCAACCGCAAGTTGGGGTCTAAACATCCTGTCCCAGAAAGGAGTACATATAGCGCCATTAGACCAAATAGTGTTGAAGGTGTTAAAGACTAAGACACAAATAAGTATGTTGGCCCATATCTACAAAGTGATTTAGATGTTGCAACACCTAACTTGTAGGCACCTAGAAAATCACTGGAACAACAATGGGGGTCCCCAAGCCTGAGTTAGGTGCCTAGGCTTTCTATACAATGAATGGGGAGAGATAGGCACCTAAGAATGGGATCCATAAAAGCCAGAATGCTAGGTGGTGACACTACAGAAATGTGTCCCGTCCCTATCACAGGGTTAGGCACCCCAGTCTGCAGGGGCGTGTCTATGTATTTTGCTGTCCCAAGCACGGCAGTCAGGCGGCCTTCGGCGGCATGCCTGCGGATGGACCGCTGGTCACGCGGATTCAGCAGCGTTTCTGCGGGTGATCTGCCAGTTCCGCACCTTCGGTGTACCCGCCGCTGAATTGCCGCTGAAGCTGCGGGACCGGCGGACCTCCCGCAGGCATGCCACCGAAGGCTGCCTGACTGCCGCCCTCACGGCAACCAGCAGGCCGCCCCCTGCGGCTTGCCGCCTCAGGCATGCGCTTGCTGCACTGGTGCCTGGAGCCACCCCTGCCAGTCTGGGATACAGAGAGCCATGTATCTCTGCTTATGATCCACAGCCAGAAACCTCTCTCCTGGAGTCAGGCAGCTTAGGCATCCAAGGGTATATCTACACTTGGAGCTGAAGCTATAAATTCCAGCTGCGGAGGCATACCCACGCTAGCTTGATCAGATGCTAGGCCAGGGAGGGGAAGCTGGAATTTACCCCTTCAGCTCACAGTGTTGACATTCCCTATGGTGTTTCTGGTTAGAATGAGTTAGGTGCCTGCCTCACTCCACCCAAAAGACCCAGAGGCATTACCCAACTTATAATGTTTAGTCCGGTGGTTAGAGCATTCCCCTGTGATATAGGAGATCTAGGTTCAATTCCCTCTCTGCCTGGGGGGAGGGAATAATTTGAAGTGGGGAGGGGGGTGTCTTCCATCTCTCAGGCGGGTACTCTAACCACTAGGCTATGGGGAGTAGTGCTCCTATTGGAGCTGTTCTACAGTACTTTGTATATATAATTAAAGCATCAGTGGGATTGGACCCTGGGTCCCCAATTTCCCAGGTGGACGCACTAACCACCAGACTATACAATGATTCTCTTTATTGTTATCTTTGGCCTAATGACTCTTTTATTATTTAACTCCAAAAAGGAAGAGATTGAGAGAGCCCCCGATTTTTAGATCACTCTTCTAAGAGCTTGGAGACCCACTACAAATCCCCTCCCCTCAGCAAGGTATTGAACCCGGGTCTCCCAAATTCCAGATGAGTTCTCAAACTACTGGGCTAAAAGTTATAAGATCTTTCTGGTGCTGCCACCACTGGCAAATTTTTAACAGGACTTGCCCCTGACTTTTATTAACAATACCCTTGAGAAAATCTTAACCTTAGTGAATAGGGACTGAAGGTGAAAAAAATTTAAAAGCCAAATTAGAAAAGATACATGTGGTGACGACACAGGAAAGGAAACAGAACGCCAGGTTTGTTGGTAGCCAGAGAGCTTTACAAGCCTCTTGCAAAAAGCCTCCCAGGAAAACTTTTCCTGGGGTTTTTATTTCTCTCCTTACTTTGTTTACAACTCTTCTTAGTGGTTACATTCTTGCGCATAGAAAAGCCAGGCAGTATACATGCACATAAGATAACGAACCCATCTCTTGAGCGCGTGAATGCCAGCTGCGAGGGTACAATCAAATCAGCCAAATAAGTTTCCCAAACACAAACGCTGGATTGAAGGTCACTCCTGCCTCGTAGCCATGGGAGCAGTTTGCCGCGCCCATGGGCTGGCGATTCGGGAGCTATGCGTCCCTACAGATACAACCCTGGCACTGCCCTGGGAACATTGGAGCTGAATTCATCCAGATTATATAGCAGCTGTACAATTTGAATCTTTCAAAATAGCAGTTGAAACAATTACATTAAATTAAAAACAAAATCAAGACTGCCCAGAAAGATGGGGCAAGTCACTCTGATTTCTACAGACATATATGAGACTATGAGAACCAAAATGTAAACTCATATAATCATGATGCAGCTACCCATAAACCACCTCCAGAGAACATGAAAGCTGGTGTTGCTCTTAGGCAGCAGGATTTGAGGGAGAGGGGGAGAAATGCCACCAGAGTGTCAGCTCTAAGAACAAGATAATTGTTCACCCTACATTCGGTGTCTAACTTTCAGGGGAGGAAGGATGGTGTTGTGGTTAAGGCTGTAGTGTGGGACAGTAGAGATGTAGATTTGATTCCTGGCTTTGCCAGAGGCTGTGTAACCATGGGTGGTGGATCACTTGATCTTGCTGTCTCTCACTTTCCCCCTATGCAAATGGGATTGATGATGTTTTTTCTCTATGTTAGGCTGTAAACTCACTAACAAAATATTAGCTTTTACTGTGTGTTTGTCTAGGGCTGAGTGCAATGGTGCCCTGGTCTCAATTTGGGCTTAGTGCCATATATCGAGAGGAGTAATGTGTGCCAAGCCAGCATTAAATACTAGCAATGCAAGTACAGTAACTGCTCACTTAAAGTCATCCCAGTTAAGGTTGTTACATTGCTGATCAATTACAGAACATGCTCGTTTAAAGTTGTGCAATGCTCCCTTATAATGTTGTTTGGAAGCCGCCTGCTTTGTCCACTGCTTGCAGAAAGAGCAGCCCGTTGGAGCTAGCTGGTGGGGGCTTGGAACCAGGGTGGATCGGCAGCCCCCCATCAGCTCCCCACTCCACTAAGTTCCTTGTGCAGCAGCCGCCCAGCAGGCTACCAATTGCCAGCAGTTCAGCTGTCCCTCCCCCCATTGCCATGTGCTGCTCCTGCCCTGTGCCTTGGAGCTTCTCCCAGGAGCCTCCTGTTTGCTGTGCAGAGGGTGGGGGGGAAAGAGGGGTGCTAATGTCAAGGTGTTCCCCTCCGCCCTGCTCACCCCATCTCCATAGATCAGGGGGTGGGGACACAACTGGGCTCAGGACTGAGGGAGCTGGCTGTCAGCAGCTGCAGTCTCAACTTGCTGATCTACTTAAAAAGGCAATGTACTTAGAGTGGGGGTCAGCGTACTTAAAGGGGCATTGCGCATCTCTCTCTCCTTCACACACAGGATGTGTGTCTCTGTCTGCCATGCTGTCTCCCCTTCCTCCATTTATGCTACCTTGTAGAGTGTGAGGCTACATTAACAACAATGTGTTAACCCTTGAGGGCTCAGCTGAGTGCTAGTTCATCATTTAGCAGTAAGGCATTCCCTGGGAAATATCCCAACCTCTGACTTCACCACCTCAATCAAGCTTCACAATCATCATTGCTGTGTACAGTATTAAATTGTTTGTTCAAAACTTATAGTGTGTGTATATATCTATATCTATGTAGATATATAGATATAGTCTTTTGTCTGGTGAAAAAAAATTCCCTGGAACCTAACCCCCACTATTTACATTAATTTTTAAGGGGAAATTGGATTCACTTAACATCTTTTTGCTTACAGTTGCATTTTTCAGGAACATAACTACAATGTTAAGCGAGGTATTACTATAACTTTTGTGGGCTCTTGTGAAGATTTGCATCTCATAGGCTAGATTTCTCTCTCCACCTGGACAGAGGACCCCCATAACCCAACCTCCTCCTCTAGCAGTAGGAGATGACTGCCTCCTACCTGCAGAGAAATTAATTAAATCTTCATTGTCAGCTTCCATTTAAATGACAAAACTTTACAACAAGCAAAATTTCTTATATGCCAGCATGTATCACTGGTAATAAGAGAGTCCTGGGTTTTCCTAAGTGTCTAAATTCCACATTACCATGATAGCTCTCAAGAGACCTTGGACACAGATAGCTAGATCAGTTAAAGACATTACAAAGAAAGATTTAAGGAAATCACAAAGCATTTCAAACATTGCAGAGAAGTATCAGTTTAACATATGTGGGCATGTACTAACAAACCTCATGTTTTGGAAAAAAGTTCCAAATACCATCAAGGATATTTCCTTCTGCCATAATCTCTCCATGTATTAGAAGCCAGCACAGCTATCCTCCTTTCAGCGTATTATTGCTAAGAAATATCTTACTCACCCTGGCCACAGGGCAGCAAAAGTAAGATCTAGTGACTTACAGTATCTCTAGTCAAACTTAATTCTGCTGATTTTACTACTGTAATCATTTCACAACATCGCTGCTCATTAATTTTCTCCTCTGACAACTGATGGCTGCAGTGCAGCTGATGTATTTAATGATCTGATTTTTCCTTTGCATATATGTATATTCCAGACAATAGAAATCCAGTCACTGCTAGAAAGCACTTCTGACAAATGCAAGGCATCTGTAAACAGCTTATTGTATTTTGTAAAAGACATTTGAGATGAGCAAAACGTGGTGCTTTTCTTGGAAGGAGCATGCAGTGCAGGTTTTTTAAGAATGCATTTCCATAGTGCATCAATCTTTTATTTGAATGCTATGCGATATACTGGAGGGGCCACAAATGTATTCACCTCAGTCAATACCATCCCTATCTCCAAAATCAAGGATCATGGCTACCTTCTAGATCTGGCCAGTTTACATCAAATTAATTATTGAAATAAATGGAGTTGCATGAACAGGGTGAAGAATCAGTCCCAAACCACCTATCCATCATCTTAGAACACTAAACACAGGCCTACTATCACATGCTGATTTTTATTATACCAGCATATTTTCAGGGACTGTAACATCTTGAAAGTTGCTGGCTGGCTCAGTTTCATGCTCAGTGGCTGATTTTAAGTTGCCTTCTTGGTTATTGTAACTTGAAACTAGAATGAACATAAGTGAATTTCCAAATGCCTATAATCAGAAAACTACCAGTGAAAATCCAAGGTGGGGCTGGTTCTCTGGTTCTCTACTGAAATATTTTTATAAGTGGTGCTATCTCTTTTAATGATCACCTTGGACCACTGATGAGAAGTCCTTCTGGAGCTGCTTGAAAGATGCAATTGAATATGTTGTTTTACCTTCATAGGAGGCTGGGTGGCTGAAGGAATTAATAAGACACAAAGCATTTCACTTCTAAGTTTCAATGATTAGTGGTTGAAGGTCATTAGGTTGATGTGACCTATTGCAGAATGATAGTCTCAATCCAGCAGTTAATGCACTTGGTATCCACCTCATAAAATTCACCATTCATGAGAGAGGCTTAATTGTCACCCTCGTCATCAAATGCAGCTCTCTAGGATTCAGTGAAACCTATTCTGTGAGGTGACCCCTCCAGAAGAGAGCTGGGGAACATTGGTTGGGCACCATGTCTATGCCATTGCCCATTCTCTTCATGTTCTGTGGATAGAAAACTTCATTCTCCAGGACTTTACCAGTGTGATAAATGAAAAGTGGCAATCAGAAACATAGATAAATTAAATCCTACCCCCTCTTCTGTTACAATGGGTGTCCTCAGTCATAGTAGAACCAATGCAGTCCCATGGCACAGGGGTGGGCACTATTTGTGAGGCCTGGACTAGAGGACCACATATCCTCAATTATTGCAGAGCCCAGTTGCACAAGGACTCCCTGCTCAAGCGTATGCAGCAGGGATGGGCCTGTGGCTCTAACACTAGCTAGAGCTACCACCCATTTACCCCTTCCGAGTGTAGGACTGAGGAGGAAAGATTCCTTCACACACATACCACAGCCTCATGCACGTCCCTTGTGCCAAGCCGGGTTACTCTGGCTTGCTGAGACAGGAAGGGTTTTAGCTCAAATTGTTTTTTAAAGTCTCCTTTTGATAGTCATTTTTATGTGGTGCTGTACAGTGTTGAGATTATGCGAGATCACAGTGGGAAAGGTTAATGTTTGTACTGCTTAATAAAAATTTGTTTGGGAAAATAATCCATCTCTGGTTTGTCTCTTAGGTTTCTTCTATATCCCACGCGCTGCTCCAGACGTCTTCCTTTGAATAATAGCCAGGAACAAACACACTGAAAATAAAATAATAAAGACGTTAATTTTTTAAAAGTCACATTTGTTCACTGTACTGGGATGAAGGATCTGAGGAAAATGCTTCCCAGTACAGTAACTCCTCACTTAAAGTCGTCCCGGTTAACATTGTTTCATTATTAGGGTGCTGATCTATTACAGAACATACTCATTTAAAGTCGTGCAATGTTCCATTATGAGGTTGTTTGGCTTGCCCTGCTCCGCCTGCCCGGGGCTCCTGCTGGGGAGCAGGGTCGGGGTGCGGGGGCTTGCCCCATTCTACCCGCCCGGCATTCCAGACGGGGAGCGGGCAAGCCCCCGACCCTGCTCCCCAGCTGGTACACCAGGGGGGAGAGGGACAAGCCCCCATGCCCCGACCCCACTCCATGGCAAGAGTGCCAGGCAGGCGGAGTGGGGCAAGCCCCTGCCTCAACCAAGCTTGACAATCATCATTTGTGTGTACAGTATTAAATTGTTTGTTTAAAATTATTTAAAATTTATACTGTATATGTATATAATGTCTTTTGTATCGTATAGTGGGGCAGTTGCCCCACTTTGGCAGAGGAGGTGTTAATAGCAGCCCTTGGAGCTTCTGCGCAGAACCCAGCCAATCAGAGAAGGGCAGAAAGGCAGCCAATCAGGGTCAGACTGGGCCCTATATAAAGGCTGCAAAGCAGCCGAGACAGCAATCTCTCCCTGAAAACCAAGGGAGGAGGACTGGCTCCCAGGGATAGCTCCTTAGATAGAGCAGTGGGAAAGCTCCAGCATGATACATGCCAGGCTGAGGCCCCTGAAAGAAAGGGCCAAGAAGGTGCAAGGGCCAAAGGGAAGTGGCCCAGGGAGTGTGAGCAGTAGAGGGGAGAGAAGGAGGGCAGGACATGGCTGCTGCCAGAGAGTCCCTGGGCTAGGACCTAGAGTAGTGAGCTAATTCCTGAAGTAAGCAGCAGGAGGTGCTGCGGTGGTGAGTGTGTAACCCATTACATCTGGCAAAAAAAAAAAATTCCTTGGAACCTATTTATATTAATTCTTATAGGGAAATTGGATTTGCTTAACATTGTTTCACTTAAAGTAGCATTTTTCAGGACCAGCACTACAGCATTAAGTGAGGAGTTACTGTACTTTTATTCATCTTAATGACAACAACCACTGAAGTCAGTAGGACTGCTCATATACATAAGTATTGCAGGATTCATGCTTTTATAAACTGTTTTCAGTTTGTACAGAATGTTTGATTCAATTCACTGTCTTCTGGGTCCCAATCCAGTAAAGCACTTAAGCATGTGCTTAACTTTAAGCACTTGAGTAGTTCTGCTGAAGGATAGAGTTAAATTCTATACAGCCCAAGTATAATTTTAAAACAAAAACAAACAAGGTACTTCAAAAACTAAAGACAGAAAAAACCTCCAAAACCAAACAAACATTTCTAGTCATTTGGAATGTCCCATACTAAAAGAAGGAGGTAGAATTGGGAAATAGGAAATTGTACTAAAATAAAAGCACTCACTCACTCACTCGCACACAAAAAAGGCTCCTGACTCTTCTCCACAGCAGATTGTGGAGTCCAGGATTATTAAGGGTACGAGTATTAACCCATATTCTTTTTTAGTTTGTCCAAAAACACTGCCAACTTCACTTGGTATAGTAGCCTAATGGGTTGCTTACCAAGTCTGCATTTCCCTTTCAAGTTCCTGTCATTTGTCCAACATCCTCCCCAGCTATATAGTATAAGACTTAAGAATCAGGACAGAGCATATTAAAGCTCTGGGGAAACTGCCCAGTAGGCCAGTGAAGAAACATTGAGAAGGAATAGCAGCTTATTTGTCCAAATGGTAAATAGGACTTTTAGTATAATAGACTTGATCACATATGCAACAACTGCAGGATGAGGCCCACCATGTAAATTCTCAGCAAACTTTATCTGCACCATCACTGACTGAATATTAGGCTTGTTGTTGTGTAACTGCTTTGACGTTTTCATCAAATAGGTATTGATATAATCTTTGCTTAAAAATACTGGGTGATATTTTCAAAAACACTTAGCATTGGCTAACTTTGTTCCTATTGAAGCCAATAGGAGTTTTATCATTTACTTTGATGGAAGCAGAGTTAAGACAAGGCTAGGCACTTTTGAAAAAAATCTCACCCATGGAAATACAATATTCCCTCTGTATAAAGCTCGGTTACAAGGCATTAATGGTTTGTCATTCCCAGACCTGTAAAAAACATTAGAAGAGGGATGATCTAGTGGAAATGTCAGCCAGGGACACAAGAGACATAGCTGGTTCAGCATACTACATTGCCACAGACTTCTAGTGTGAACTTGGGCAAGTCACAAGACTCTCTTTGCCTCAATTCCTGATCTGCAAGTGAAAATAATAATACTACCCGGACTCACAGGGGCATTGTGAGGATATGCTTGCTAAAGATTATGATGCACTCTTACAACCGTAATGGGAGCCCCTGAGTACCTAAGATATGTACATAAATTACCTCTTAACAGTTCTCATCTTTACTATGAACATGATATACATGAGACCCACAACTAGCTTTATAGAGAAGGGAAGACTATAAAATAGCTAATTAAAATGAAATGACTATTTGATAATATAGGAATAAAAAACAAAACCTATTCACCTGCTGAATGGAATTATTTGTATAAGCTGGGCTGGGTTATGAAAAGATTAAACAGTATATTACAAATAATAAGCTTTTCAAAAGAAAAAGGTGCATGATAATGCAGACACAGTATCAGATGTAAGGGATGCAGTATGCTTCATGCTATTAGTTATCAAGCTATTGTAGGGTTTACAGTGTGTGAATAAGTTCATAACATTAGTTTTTTTACCATTTTGCTGAACTGATGTAATGTTGCACTAATGATTTTTAAAAAGCCCATAATGTCTCCATAAAAAGTTTATGAAGTCAACTATTGTGCAAAGGCCAATAAAAACTACCACTTGAGAAACAGACTAGGGGCTTGTCTACACAGTGCGTCAGTGTGCATCAGCGGGGGTGGAAATTGCAGTGGGCACCAACATGTAGTGCACTATGACATTCAGGGGTGCAATTCAGACTTGTGAGGGGTTGTGTCCCCATCTGCACTGCAACCTTTGGTGCCGCACAATGCTTTGTTGCTGTAGCTCCTTCCTGGGCCCCTCACAAACAGCCTTGCAGCATGCAGGTCACACCCTGAGTGTCTGTGTGTAGCTGCAGCCTGCCAGCACACTCCAGTCACACTCTGGCTTCCACCAGCCTTTTGCCACTTGCAGGGTGACCCCAGCCACTCCCAGTCCTGGATTTCCCTCCAAAAAATGTGTGTTCTGCACTGTCGTCTCCTGGACAGTTCAGATATTGGAGGTTCATTGCCCCATAAGGAGTCAATAGCCAACAGTTTGCTAGTTTAATTGGAGCTACCCACATAGTTCAATTTAAACACAACACTGGATTCGTTTTGATTAAAGAATAAAACAAGTTTATTTAACTACACAGAGATAGATTTTAAGTGAGTACAAGTATAAAGCATTAAAGCCAGAAATGGTTACAAGAGAAATAAAGATAAAATGCTTTCTAGTAGGTTGGACTTAAGAAACTAATCTTGGTTCAAGGTGAAATTCTTACCACAGATTCCATGCGTGTGTGTGTGTGTGAGGGAGAAAGAGAGAATACCTGGGGTGTTTCTGCCCCTCCCTTTTATAGTCGTCACCCTTTGAAATGCCTTTTCCTGAGGGTTACCCCTAGATACAGTTTCTTCTAGCTGTGAGGATGGAGACATGGGATCTCATAGTGAAAGATGTTCAGTGTTGTTGTTTGTTAAAATGCTTCTGCCCGGCTTTGCTGGCAAAGAATGGCCACTTGACCGGTGATTGCCCATCAGCTTTGATGACTCCTCGTTAGAGACATCAGCTTGTCCTTTGTCTTTGAGAAACAGGTTTACTCCCTCCCCAGACTTGCCTGGTAACCACACTTCAGTCATATTTTCATCTTATGTTCATAACTTTACATATAATGTCCCTATGCAGATTTCACTATGATATTATTGACCAGCAAGTTATTAGTTTTTAAATACTACATAAGGCATATTTTGTACAAATATTATGATAATGGTGTGTAGGGTGTGAATACAAGGGTGCATTCATTTATACTAATCGTCTGTGTGGATCCTGCTAGCATGCACTAAAAGTCCCTTAGTGTACATTGATGTAGTCCTGTTTCAAACTGTACTATGTCAGTTCACACTACAGAATTTTTAGTGCACACCAGCATGGTCCATACAGATAATTAGTGCCCGACATTCTGGTGTGCACTAGAATTTCCACCCCAGCTAACTAATGCACCAAGTGGACAAGCCCATAGACTGTTCAGGAGGATACTTCCTTGAGCTTTATGCACTGCCTTTCATTATAAATTAGATTTCTTTGAGGCAGTTAAAGATCATAATAAATATTCAGTACTAGGGTACACTTTAAACTGTTATGATTCAGAGAATTAATGCACCTTAGATAACTAGCAGTAAAAACATATATCTAATAATCCTTTCTTGTCAGATTCCCAAGTCTTTTAATTGTAGGCCGAAGTGGGGGAGGAGGGAAGGATATGAGACGGGGAAGACAGTTCAGCCAGTCTGTTCAGCCAGACTAAAATGTTTGGATCAATGGAGCTGTGCCAATTGACACCAGCAGAGTGCTTGGCCCTGTGAGTTCAGCCAGGCGGGGATGTGAGGATTTGTTCAGCCAATCATCCACTGTAAAGTGAACTGATATAATAAGCATCCTATACAACTACTTATTGGCCCCACAGAGCATTTAAGTCCATCCCTAAAGTTAAATGCGTGCTTTGCTGTATTGTGGCTATTAGGGGTCATATTTTGTCCAGCAGCCTCTGATTTTGTGTACTTAAGAATACATGCTCATTCACCTGCATGTGCAGAATCTACATTTGCTCAACACAAATCTTGTAGCTAGATATGCAATAACCTGATTTGTGTGTTTAAATGTAGAGGCTGTTTAGTGACCAGCTGAATATTTGGTCATAAATAACACTATGAATTATAAGGAAAATCTTTGAGAAAGCATGAATAGAAGGAAAAAAAATGGCACAAAATCACTGAGTTGGAATAATAATATACACCTCGACTCAGGAAGGTACCTAATTTAAGCAAACAAATAGTATCATTGACTTCAGTGGGGCTACCCATATGCTTAAAGTTAGGCACATGTTTAGGTACCTTCCTATATCTAGGCCAGAATGAGGAACATTTCAATATAAAAATAGAATTCCCAGGACTTTCTAACATCTGTAAAGAAGACACACTACTTGACAAAAATCATTCCCACCCTTGAGATGCTTGAAAATTGCAGCCCATGATTTTCTCCTGTTTTAGAAATACAATAGGCAGGGATTCATCTCTAGGCAACTTTGAGAATGAGGTGATTAGATAAGAATTATGCTTTTTTATTGACGTCACCATGATTATACCCCAATACGGCCAGAATGGCCAATTGGATGGCCTGCACAATCCATGACTGATTTATTGTACAAAGGTGAAGCTTTAGGTGCCTATTTCCAGAGCAAATGTGAAAGCATTGCTGCTGATTTAAAATGTGTTTTACTGTGATTTATAACAATGAAGTTGTTCATACAGCAATCAAAATAATAGCACGAAGGTACTTATGCCACCTTTTTTTATGCCGCAGTTTTTACTGGATTATTTGAGGCTCAATTTCAAGAGCAGCTCTGAACATGATCCTGCTGCTGTTGCTTCTCTTATGGAAAAATAGGATGTGAGATAGAAAATTCTGAGTCTCCATTTAAGAAGACCCTTATAAAAAAGAACAGTAGAAACTCTCTATAATCCACATTAAGGATGAGAGCCTATATCCATAAAAGTAGTTAGGCACCTAACTGCTACTTCAGGTGCCTGGTCCAACATTTAGGCACCACTGAGATCCTCAAATCCCACTCAGAGTTAGGTGTCAGCTGTAGGTGCCTAAAATTCCAGCATTAAAGTCCCTCAGGTATCTAAGTTCCTGCCCGTGAGCCCATGCACAGCTGTCTCAGTGTAGGCACACATCTCATGTCATAGCTCCAGTGGGATCCTCAAACTAGAGTTTCCCTGCCTAGCTTACCTTTGGGTCCTGCTCTGGTAAATGTTCTCAGATTACTGATAATTAGGATTCAAATAGTGTGTAGGAAATTCTCGACAATTCTGTGAACTCAAATACTTTTCTCATTGTGCTTGTGTAGATGCCTGGAATTAATAAAGTAGGAAAAATATTCATAGAGTATAAAAGATTTCCCATGAACACACAGATATTGTGGATGATCAGCCTAACTGAGTTTCTAAAGTCATACCCCAGTTGAGTTATGTTACTGAATTACCCATGCAACACAACAATAACTCACAGCTATTAACATCTGACAAATGAAACGTTTGAGGAACTTTCAAGGTTGTTGTTTTTTCTGTAGTTCCCGATGAGTTAGCACTAAGATCTCTGGCTAGCATCAGACACTCAAGCAATAGACTCATAAATGTAATCGCAAATCTCCTCTTCAGGATAGGATACAGAGGCAATCACATTCCTGATAACAGCAGAAGTGGATGCTACAGAATAGAAAATGAAGCTCAACCATGAAACGTGTAATCCTCTTCAATATATAAACTCATTCGTAAACACATAGAATATGGAAGAGACAGATCGCCAACTGATATAAACTAATATCGCTCCATTGATTTCAGTGGTATTATGCTGATGTAAACCAGCTGATAATCTGAATGGTAAATACATAGTACACAAAGCATGAAAGAAGTTAGACTTTCTGTAGGAGAAATGAAAAATATTGAAATATGCTGGCCAAGAAAATAATGGAACAGCTTGTGAAAAAATTACATATAGTAGGTATGGCACTCTATTAAGACATTGCTAATTTGAAGGCTTTATATATGGCATTGTTTCAGTCTGATTGTCTGTCTAGAAAACCAATCCATAACAAGAGTTTAAACATGTCACTTTCCCTGCCTTCACTGTGTCTAATTATATAACATTATTGGTACTACTATACACCTTATAACAAGACAAAAGGAGTATGTACTTACAGTGCTTAACATTAACCTTCTCATATAAAGAATAACATTTCTGTCAGCTCTATTAATAACAGATCTCCAACTGCATCCTCAAGTTCACTCCTTTTGCATAAGTGAAGAATATACCTTAATTATCCATGTGCTATGGACTTTGCACCCACTGTTGTGAAGCCATAAGTCCTCTACTGTTTTCTCTGTTTTCTCAATTTAAATGTCATCTGAGTGTGTTATTTCTTTCAGGACATTTTCTTTTAATTATATCTTTAATCTCCAGTTGAATCCTTTACAATTAACTTTCATCTCCAGTCTCTTTTATAGTATAGTCTACTGTATTTTTCATCTTTTGTGCCGGTGCATGCATAAATAAATCTTCCAAGCTTTTCTGCTGCAAATGTTTGCATCAGAAACATTAGGAGTCTCTGGGCCTGGAGGGAATCCATGAGAAATAGTAGCTAACCTATATCACCCATGACACTCCCAAGTAGTTGGCTGATACAAACACACAAAGAGGAATTTTCAGTGTTTATTAGCATCAGGCAGATACATATCTCTTACTGGGTGCAACTGTGATGAAAAAGAATATGACTGTGGTCATCAACAATATAACGACTCCAAGTTTGAGACTGCAAATCAGTTTCTATTATGATTCAGCATTAGTTTCAGAACTCTGTGTTTGGCGAAGTATTGTATTTCTTTTTTTACTTGCTCATAATTGTATATAACACTAACAATTGATACATCGCCATCATCACGAAATATCTAGCTCTTATATAAGACCTTTCACCAGTAAATCTCAAAGTGCTTTACAAAGAGGTCAGTATCACTATCCCCATTTTGCAGATGGGAAAGTGAGGCACAGGGAGGTAAAATGACTTGCCCATCATCATGCAGCAGGCCAGTAGCCGAGCTGGGAAAAGAATGCAGGGCTCCTGTGTCCCAGCCCAGTGCTCTGTCCACTAGGGTGCACTGCCTCTGCAATCAAGATTTAAAAAACACATCATAAAAACAGGAAATATTTTTGAAAGTTGGACAAAATAAGCAGGCCTGGACTGGCACCTTGCAAATGGGACCAAATGAGGGGCACTGCCCAGGAGCAGGGTAGGGCGCAAACTGTAACTTTGAAAATCACAGTTCAGTTCTTGATTCCACCACCAGCCCTCACCCGGCACACTTCCGTCTTTGTGCCAGCTCAGCTGAGCTGAACGGTGCCCTGGGAAGTTGGTGCGAGGGTTCCACCCCACTCCCTGCCCATCCAGTCTCCATCCACCTGTGTGGGAAGAAGAGTAATAGCCCAATGGCTACTCTCCCCATCACACTCAGACTGTGGATGCAGGTAAGCTATGCAGGAGAGTAAGGGGCCACTTTATATTCCCTTACTCTCCTACACAAGTGCAAAGCAACCTTATGACTGAGTCCTCAACAACATTTACACATGTAATTTAACGTACAGATCCATCTTTCAGGGTACTGAGCATTTCCAATTTCCACCAATTTTAATTAAAGCTGAGAGCACCTTGCTCCTCCCAGAATCAGTCCTGGCAATTAAGCCCCAAAGTAGGATTTCCACATTTTCTCAGAAGTCCTAGAGAAGCCTGCTACTCTATAAACTGCCTTTTCCATTGAGAAGCAAGCATCAGGGATATTTAATCTATTCCTCTACTGATTACACTGATTTTCTCCAGTAAGGTATAATACAGTTCCTAGCTACTGAGAAGGCATCTCCAATTTATTTGGCTTGGTTTATACCTGTCTAAGCCAAGTTTGGATAGATCAATAACAATGCAAACTGTTGTCAGCCTAGCATGTCTATGATGCCTTCAAGGCTTTCAGACACTGCAGTCCATAATGGCCCTGCTTGGAGAGCATCTCCTTAGCCAGCCAGCCAAAGGGCCAGTTGGGGGCAACCAATCAAGCTGCTCACACTGAAAAATGTGGGCTATGATTGAAAGGAGAGACACCCCTGCTGCTTGTGCTGGTGACCCTGCAACTAAGTCCTCAGCCATTTACCCTGTAGGGAAAGTGCAAGTAACTGGGACAACTTTCATTTGATTCCTTCCTGCAGCTCCTGTCAGTGCTCTCTTGTATGTATTCTCTTACTGACTCCTACACCATTGAACTAGCATTCACTACAACAATCTCCAAAAATGCACTGGATAAATGAAAGAACTTGTATTTTTCTGCTTCTTTTGGAGCAACTAATGAATAGTACTGTAATAACGCTGAACCTCCAAACTGAAAATCTTGTTTAACTTAATATTAATCTTTCTAGCTTTTAAGTCATCCACAGGGCCAGATCCTCAGCTGGTGTAAATTAGCATGAAATCATTGATGTTAATGGCACTATGCCAGCTTACACCAGCTGAGGATCTAGCCCAGAGCCTTTTTATTTGGTGTCCTTGCTTCATATATTAGGACAATTCCTGAAGACTAGAAGAAAGCTATTGTCCCAATATTCAAAAAGGATAAATGGGATAACCAAGGTAATTATAGACCTGTCAGTCTGCCATTCATCTCATGCAAGATAATGGAGCAGCTGATATTGGACTTGATAAATAAAGAATTAAAAGGAGGGTAATATAATTAATGACATTCAACATGGGTTTATGGAAAATAGATCCTGGCAAATTAACTTGATATTTTTTGATGAGATTAGAAGTTTGGTTAATAAAGGTAATAGTGTTGATATAATACACTTAGATTTCAGCAAGGTGTTAGACTTGGTACTGTATGTATTGATGATAAAACTAGAAAGATATAAACTTAACATGGCACACATTAAATGAATTAAAAACTGGCTAATTGATAAATCTCCAAAATGTAATTGTAAATGGGGAATCATCAAGTGGGTGTGTTTTCTAGTGTAATCAGTAGGGATCAGTTCTTGGCCTTATGCTATTTAGGATTTTTATTAATGACCTGGAAGAAAACATAAAGCTGGTTATTGATAAAGTTTGCAGATGACCCACTAATTGGGGGAGTGGTAAATAATGAAGAGGACAGGTTAATGATAAAGAGCAATCTAGATCGCTTGGTAAGCTGGACTCAAGCAAACAATATGCCTTTTAATATAGCTAAATGTAAATATAGGCATCTTAGAACAAAGACTGTAGTTCATACACAGGATGGGGGACTCTACCCTGGGAAGCAGCAATTCAGAAAAAAGGTTATGGTGGATAATCACCTGAATATGAGCTCAGAATGCAACACTGAGGCCAAAAGGGCTGTTGGATGTATTGGATGTATAAACAGGGGAAACTTGAGCTGGTATAGAGATTATTTTAACCCCTGTATTTGACATTGGTGTGACCACTGCTGGACTACTGTGTCCAATTCTGGTGTCAACTATTCAAGAAGTATGTTGATAAATTAGAGTGGATTCAGAGAAGAGCCACAAGAATAATTAAAGAATTAGAAAACAATGATTATAGTGATAGACTCAAGGAGCTCAATCTATTTATCTTAACGAGAAGATTAAGGGGTGACTTGATTACAGTCTATAACTGCCTACATGGGGAACAAATATTTAATAATAGGCTCTTCAATCTAGCAGAGACAGGTATAATACGATCCAATGGCTGGAAGTTGAAGCTAGACAAATTCAGACTGGAAATCAGGCGTACATTTTTAATGGTGAGAGTAATTAACCATTGGAACAATTTACCAAAGGTTGTGGTGGATTCTCCATCACTGAGAATTTTAAAATCAAGATAGGATGTTCTTCTAAAAGTTGTGCTCTAGGAATTATTATGGGGAAGTTCTATGCCCTGTCTTATACAGGAGGTCCGACTAAATGATCACAATGATCACTTCTTGCCTTGGAACCTATATATCTCTGACTAAATCAAATTTTATTACAAAAAAAGAGTGCTTGCAGGCCACGCAATATCCTTGCAATCAGGTTTTTATTAAACTGATTGCCCCTGGTAATGGATTAAACTGTCACTGCATTTCTTAACATTGATACAAAATCACACCAAATAAAACTGCAACAAAACAACACTAAAAAGCAGGATTAGTTCTGTTTCACTTATTCTAGGTTTAGGACAATGGGATTGACAATAGTCTTTAGCTGTAGAGCTCCATCTCCTGGCTTTAGGTAGCTAGAGTAGCTGCTTGAGACATGCAGAATTTCAGAAAAACCTGAGACATATTGGGCCAAATTCATCCTTGATTTCAGTGAAGTTATATACATTTGGTCCATTGTATTTAACGTGTTTATTTTATTTCTTCTTTCACATTATTTTGATAACTCCATTCAAATTATCTGATCTTGGCATTATATAGTATGAGTCCTTTCCCTGCTTCCTCAAGTTGAACCAAATGAAATTTTCTGAAAAAATAAAGTTTTCTCACTTTAAACAGACAAGACTTCTGTTATGTAGAGAATCTCAAAGCAACAGGTTGTTATCTGTGTCTGAGAGAGACAGATGCACAAATTCGAGTACATGGACACACAAAAGCATGCATGCTTCTTTTTAAAATGATCCTACTGTATTTCAGTAGATTTTTGGTGAGATCACTGTTTTGTCCCTACCTCTCTCCATGATGAATGTGGTAAATGAAAGAGTTTTTAGCCCTGTAGCCTAAAATAGCACAAAGGAGTGTAAAAATAATTAAATACACTAAGTTTTTACTGGAGTATTAGAGCTGAATTCTCTATCAGCCACAGCCACTTTGCACCACCCAGGCTGCACAAAGCAACCACATTTTGGACAGAGGTCAGGGCTCTCTTTGCCTGCGGAGATGGCATAGCCAAGCCACCTTCTGCACATCCATTTCACCCCCACCTCTGGCATTCGGGGAAGGAAGAGACATGTGAGGGCAGGACAGAGGGGAGTTCCATTATGCCTCTCCTTCACTGGTATACAGTCATTTAAGGAAGGACATTATAACAGTTAGATCAGCTCCTCCGGGTGACACAGGATTGGGGAGATGCAACCATCTCCCTGCAGTGCCCTTTCCTCTCGAGCTGAGCTCCATTCATATCAGGGACAGAGGAGATTTTAGCCCTTAGAATCTCGTTCCCAGTCATGCCCCCAAGGAATTTACCAGTTTATTCTCTTTGGGATTTTATCACAGTAGAGTGAAAAGAGAATCCGTTGAGAGATGTATCGCATGTGTGAAATGCAGAGTTGAGCTGGGCAAAATATTTTTGGCAAGTAGCTGGAGCTACTCTGACATACAACAGCTGAGGATCTGGCACATTCATTCTTAGTTATTCAAGAGTCTTTTTGTTCAAATTCCCTACATGTGTGAATGATTTTTTTTTTTACTTAAACCTACTAGTTATTAACTCACAAGGCAATATTAGATGGGAGTGTTTGCTTGCAAGTGGGTGTGTTTCTAGTGGAATCCCACAGGGTTTAGCTCTTGGCCCCAAGCTATTTAACATTTTTATCAATAACTGGAAAGAAAAGATAAAATCATAATTGGTAAAGTTTGCAGATGACATGAAGACTGGGGGGAGTGGTAAATAATGAAAAGGGCAGGTCATTGGTACAGAGTGACCTGGATCACTTGATAAAGTGAGCAGAAGCAAACAGCATGCATTTTAATACAGCCAAATATAAAGTTATGCATATATAGCAGGGGTCGGCAACCTTTGGCACACAGTTTGCCAGGGTAAGCACCCTGGCGGGCTGGGCCGGTTTGTTTACCTGCCGCGTCCTCAGGTTCGACCGATCGTGGCTCCCACTGGCCGCCGTTCGCCATCCCAGGCCAATGGGGGCGGCGGGAAGTGGCGGCCAGCACATCCCTCAGCCCGCGCCGCTTTCTGCCGCCCCCATTGGCCTGGAGCGGCAAACCGCGGCCAGTGGGAGCCGCGATCAGCCGAACCTGAGGATGCTGCAGGTAAACAAACCGGCCTGGCCCGCCAGGCTGCTTACCCTGTCGAGCTGCGTGCCAAAGGTTGCCGACCCCTGATCTATAGGAACAAAGAACGTAGGCCATACTTACAGGATGGGGAACTCTATCCTGTGAAGCAGGGACTCTGAAAAGCAGTTGGGGATCGTAGTGAATAGTCAGCTGAACATGACCTTACAGTGCGACACTGTGGCCAAAAGGACTAATATGATCCTTGGATTTAGAACTAGGGGAATCTTAAGTAGGAGTAGGAAGGTTATTTTACCTCTGTATTTAGCACTGGTGCAAAGGCTACTAGAATACTGTTCAATTCCAATTCCAACAATTCCAGAAGGATGTTTACAAAACAGAGTTGGTTCAGACAAGAGCCACGAGAATGACTAAAGGACTGGAAAATATGCCTTATAGTGAAAGACTCAAGGAGCCAAATCTGTTTACCTTAACAGAGAGTGACTTGATCACAGTCTGTAAATACCTACATGGGAAACAGAAATTTGATCATAGAGGGTTTTTCAGTCTAACAGACAAAGGTCTGTTATAGCACGATCCAATGACTAGAAACTGAAGCTAGACAGTTTCAGACTAGAAACAAGGCATACATTTTTAACAGTGATGGTAATTAACCATTGTAAATGTGGTGGATTCCCTATCACTGGAAATTTTAAAATCAAGGAGGAGAGGTTTCTTTTTTGTACAGTAACTGGAGTTGTTTTGTCTCTAGGGATGGTCCACTTCAGGTGTGCATGCACCCATGCGTCTAGGATAGCAGATTTTCAGTAGCAGCATCTGTGTAGTTCATGCCTGAGCTCTATACATCCTCTTGTTCTTATCTGAGAGCATAGAAAGCAGGCAGAACCTGCCAGCACTCCAGTTCCTTCTCCACCATGAAATCTGGCCTTATGCCAGGACAGGAGAGCAGGTATATGATCACCCATAGGAACAAAACATCTCAAAGAACTCCAGTTAATTCACAAGGTGAGTAACCTCTCTTTCTTCAAGTAATTGTCTCTATGGGTACTCCACTTCAGGAGATTTTCGAGCAGTGCCCATACCAAGACTATCTAGTATAGTCTGGAGAACAGCTGTCCCAAGGACTGCATCTGACCCAGAAGCACACACTATAGCATAATGCTGGGAAAAGGGATGAACAGATGTGGTGTGTCATCTTTACAGCTGTCCTCGATGACAACATTCATAAGTGAATCATTAGAAGTGGACTGCGGTAGGAAGAAATGGTGCTGAAGTGAATGGCATAGCCTTATGTAATGACTTCTATTATCTATCTGTCCAATATGATCTATTGTCATGATTGTTTGAAATAAGAGGGGATTGTTTCCCCATAAGAGGGGAAGTGGGAAGTAGAAGGGTGGTGCGGCGCAAGATCCAGATAGTGGGGTGACTCATTTCTCTTGATAATATATTAAATGACCTCTTGGTCAAAGCTGATGACTGGGTGACTGTGGAGGTAGAGGTCGATGGTCTTTTCCTTTGGAATCTAGGTCTTTTCTTAGGTGGTTCTATGGCCATGTGATATGTCTGAAACTGGAACAGGCAGGATCTTTGGGTTGTTTCTGGTCTGACTGTGTACCTTCTTTTGATTGCAGGAGTGTAGACTCCTGGGGACCAGAGAGTCATTTTGGAGTTCTTTAAGGAGTGGAGAGAGTCATCTGAAATGTTTCTGAACACCTGAGGGCCTACAAACAGAAAATCCTTCATTGTATTCTGGACCTTCTTAGGGACACCTGAGGATTGTAACCAGGATATGCAGGACATTAATATTGCCTTTGCCATAGACCAGGAAGCTGTGTTTGCTAAGTCAAAAGAGACCTGGAATGAAGCTTTGGTGAATAGTTGGTTTTCAGAAATGAGAGTCTGGAACTGATCTCTTTAACTTTGTGGCAAATATTCAATAAAATGAGTGAAATATTACTGTAGTTTGTATAGTCGTATTTACAAGTATGGCTTGGCAATTAGCTACCCTAAATTGTAAGGAGGTCAAGGAGTAACTATTACGCCTGAGAGGGTCCAGCCTCTTGTGCTCTTTATAGTGTGGTATGCATCTGAAACAATGTTTTTGTTTATTTGTTTAATTCATGGTGTTAACCACTAAGGAATTTGGACAGGATAGGAAACTAGGTATTCTCCACCTTTGGAGAGCACATAATATTTCTTGTCCACTCTTTTGCGGGGGAGGGATGGTGGCCAGTGTTTACCATACTGTTCTCTTTGGATCTAGCAAAGCATCATTCATTGGCAGGGCTACCCTGGCTGAGGAGATGGTATGTTGGATGTCCACCAAGCTATGCTGTAACTCCTGTACCTCTTCCACAGGAATTTGCAGAAACACAGCTAATCTTTTAATGAGGCCTTGGAAAAGTTTGAAGTTGTCTGCATAGGAAGGAAGCCTCATCTGGTGAAGAAGTAGACTTATTGAGTGGTGTTATCTGTCTATCAGCCCTCAGTTCTTGCTCCTTCTGAACCTAATAGCATCCCAATACAACAGGCCCAGGGGCTCACTGATATCTGGTAGTGTGTTTCAGCTGGCCTGACCAGTTGAATGTATCCCAACTCACTAATGTTATAACCTGAAATCTAAAAGGTGTGATATAAATATCAATAGAAATGTAATATCATATTGATCATTAATATTAGTGTGTGCTGTATGAATGGAGGACACATTCAAAAACACAAACATATTGGGAATAGTGTTCTTAAAGTACGTCGGCCAGGCAAGGCTAAAGTTACCTCACCCTAAACAAGGGAATGTGGTTCGGCCACCTTGAAAGTATTTCACAAGTACAGTAAGAGGCAATGGGAATGCAGTTTACATAGACAGTAAACAGGACTGTCAAGCCAACAAGGGGAGGAGATAACCACTCAGCATCACAGAAGGAGGATGAGATTGCAGAAAACAGATCGATTTGCATTTTAGCAAACACCACTAGGGGAAGAAACCAGCATAAAACAAGATTCCATGTCTCCTTCTCCACAGCATAAATGAACCTTACTTTGGGGGTCTTCAGAAAAATCCATTTGAAAGGTTCACTGAACTATAAAAGAGAGGGGGAAAGAACCCCAGGTTATCTTTCACCCTAAGAAAACAAAGAAACTGAGCACTTCGGAATTTGTGGGAGATCATGGCTGGGGGGTTGGTCAGTCATCTTGCTGGAAAGTAGTGTGATAAGAATTTTACCTTGAGCAAAGGCTTTAGCTTGTAATTCTTCCTCTCTACTCCACACTGATTAGGCCTCAACTGAAGTATTATGTCCAGTTCTGCATGCCACATTTCAGGAAAGATATAGACAAGTTAGAGAAAGTCCAGAAAATAGCAACAAAAAAATATAAAAGATCTAGAAAATATGTCCCATGAGGGAAGATTGAAAAAATTGGGTTTGTTTAGTCTGGAGAAGAGAAGACTGAGAGGGGACATGATAACACCCTCTTATGTACTTGAAAACTGTTACAAGGGGGAGGGAGAAAAATTGTTCTCCTTAACCTCTGAGAATAGGACAAGAAGCAATGGGCTTAACTTGTAGAAAGGGTGGTTTAGGTTAGACATTAGGAAAAACTTCCTGACTGTCAGGATGGTTAAACACCTAGGGAGGTTCTGGAAATTTTTAAGAGCAGATAGACAAACACCTGTCAAGGATGGTGTAGTTAATACTTAGTCCTGCCATGAATGCAGGGGACTGGACTAGATGACCTCTTGAGGTCCCTTCCAATCCTACAATTCTATGATTCTATGAAATCCTATGTCCTTTTGTTAATAAGCTGGTTTTACTTTTAATCTAAACCAACCCAGTGTTGTGTTTGACTTAAAGTGAATATTAATGGGGTAAACTGAAGGGTATTGTATCTTTCAGGGAACAAACGAATGGTCCAGAAGAGGGCTGGACACCGCAGAACACGTGGTTTGGGGAAAATTCAGGACTGGGGGAGTATTGGGGTCACATTGCCAGGTGTAACCAGAGCTGGTGTATGTCAGAGTGTCACTGGGGTGTAACAAACAGGCTGCTGGAATCAGAGTTGCTGAGTCAGAGCTATTTAACACACAGACACTCAGTGTGTGCTTGTATGTTGGCTAGGAGCATCCAAACAAGGGAACTTCAGCAGCAGAGGATTTTAAGGCACTCAGGGTTACAAGACAAGTGGTGACACAACCCTTCCCTGGTCTAGATTGCACCCCCAAAAGTGACACTCCTCAAATGGTTCCTCCTGACGAATTGAGGGATGGGGGATGGGGTTCTGAGGAACAGGCTGCTCTCTCTCCTGGTGTTCCTCCTGAGAGAGGGTGATCTTTGTACTAGTCCCCTTATGTGGCCCAGGTGTTCCAGAAGGGCCAATGAGATGGGGCACAGAGCTGGTCATATCAAGGAAGGTGTATAAGGGTTTGCTTATGCCTGGTTCCTGATGGCCTTCTTTCAGACTAGACCTCTGGAAAGGGGAGTCTGAATGGTTAAATGGTGGATCCTTGAATGGAAATCTCCTAGTTCAAAGAGGTGTTTTCCCCTATGTCAAAGGGGGAAGCTGATCTCCTCAGTACCAGAGGGTGTGTCAGTAACAGAGGAGAGTGTGGGCCAGCAGAACTTCTTTCAGTATGAATGAGCAGGGTGGAATCTGATTCTTTGGAAACGAGGAGGTCCCTTGGTAACAGTAATCTGCTCGGTACCAGGGAGGCAGGTCACTGGAGAGCTGATTCAGTTGTTTTTGAAGCTGTCAGTTACAAGGATGGCAAAGGGCTCGATCAGAATGCCCATTGTGCTTGCATCCTACTGGAGGAGCAGGTAGCATGGGACCTGGTGCCAGTACCAACCTCTTCAAGGTGGTAGAACCCTTCTGCCTGGCTAGATCTGAGCCAGGTGCCATCATCACTACTGGATGGGGACCTTTCAGTGTGGAAAGCACAAGCAGTCTTCTTGGTTGGTGCAGGAAGCTTGGTACCGAGGGGTCTGTGATTGGGACCCTCAACTGTAGCCATACCGGGACTGTCCTTACTGACAGATGTTTGAGGTAACTTACCCCATTTCTTTAAAGCTTCACCATCTCTTCTTTCTGAGGCTTTTAAGGTAGTCCCTGGGGCTATCCCTTACCGGACAGAGGCGGAGCCTCAGACTTCAAAGCAGCTCTCTGGCTAGTTGACCCTGTAGTCCAGTGGGGTAGTCAGGCCTCAAGTCAAAGGACGGTATCATAGAATGCTCCATAAGGAGCAACTTAACTCTGTCCTCCCTCGGTTTCCTGGATCTACTTCCAAATCCAATGCAGATCTTGCAGCTCAGTGGGATATGTTTCTCCCTGGGACAGCAGAGAATGCTGGAATGACTGTCACTGACCTTCTACAGGTGTGGCAGGGTCTTGGGGCACACCCACTATGAAAAGGAAAGATGATGCCTCAAACAAAGGGAGATACTTGTCAGAAAGGGGCACCACAAAAAAACATACAGAGATGTGCAAGGTAAGTACATAAAGTAAACAAAGTATAAATAAAACAAAAAAATGATAAATTTAAGAATAAAGTTGAGGAAACTAGCTAGCACTAAGAAGGCAAACAGACACTACAAAGCAGGGGTGCTGGAACAATATTTATAGTGGGGGGTCCTGAAAGCTATTGAACCAAACTGTAAACCTTGTATATGATGGAAACCACTTCAAGCCAGGGGATGCGGCAGCACTCCCAGCACCCCTAGTTCCAGCACCTATGCTACAGAGCTTCATTTTAGGCCATGGGTGGTTGAGAAGGAACTGGAACAGCAGTTGTATGCCTGCCTTATGCCTTCGGATCAGAGCCCAAGGGCATGTGGACACTGCTACCAAATATCTCCAGTCAGAGCACACACCTGAAGTGGATAACCCTTAGGGACAATCACTCAAAGAAGAATTGATACTTTTCTAAAAGATGCTGTAGTTCAAACAGGAATTAATTCAGGGAAGTTCTGTGGCCTGTCTTATGTAAGAGGTCAGACTAGATGATCACAATAGTCCCTTTGAGCATTATAATCGATGACACTGTTACAGGGTGGTGGGCCCCTCTAAATGAAGCAAGTCCAGCTCCCCTGTGCCAGGTCAGGTGTTCCCAGTTTGGCCAGTTAAAAAGGCAGTGCAGCACCTGGGGCTATGAAGGATCAGAGAGCCTCTTAGAGGAAAGATGCCCAGGCTGTCAAAGAGACCTGGTGAATCAGAGTGGCTTGGTTCTCAGGAAAAATGCAGGTGAGAGCTGCCTGGCAATGACTGATTGGCAGGTCTGAGCTACCAAACACCAAAGGACTGTAGAAGATCCCTGAAGGAAGCTATAGGTGGTTCCTGGTGATAGACTGAAGGAGGGAGAGCAGCAAGAAGGGTTTGCCAGCTGATCTCCCCAAGCCAGAGAGCTATGGCTGAAGGCCAGAGAGCAGCAGAGGGAGCTGCCTACTAACTTCTACACCAGAGAGCAGAGCTGAGAGCCAGAGAGGTCTGAAGGCAGGGAAGTAACCAAGGGGCTTACCACTGATGTCTCTGAGATGGACAGCTTGACCCAGGGGAACAATAAGAGGGTCAGGGGGAGTGAGCAATACTCCCTGAGTGAGGATGAACTCCCAGCAGAGAGGCTGTGATGGTTCCTTCTGGGAAGACCAGAGTTGCATTCCAGCTGGAATGGCTGGGGTGGCTTTCCTGGCAGAAGAGGACCAGCAAAGAGCCTAGGCGCGCTTATCGCGGTGTGACATTTTGGGGTTCACTCCGGCCAGTAAAGGGTTCTTGTAACCCTGGATGTCTTGTGGCTGTGCAGCTTTGGTTCACACAGCTCTGACCCCAACAGCCTACCAGCACCTGACAAGCCTCATCCTGGCTTTGCCCAACTTGGTTTCTCCTTACAGGCTGAACTTAGTACTCTTCTAGGCCTGAATTCACCCCAAAATTGTGAGGTCCTCTCTCTGGGCCCTCACAGAAAGAGCATTAGGTTTGCTGCCTCTACAGAGCATTCTAACCAGTCAGCTTGCTAGAAACATACACTTTACTGAACATACACAGCACTGATGATTTATAATGAAAGCCACGTGTTTATTAACAAAAGAGCATGGATGAATGATATCTAATAGAAGAGATAAAGGCAGCAATGGTTACAAGCAAATAGAAGTGAAAACCTTCATTTAAAACGTGCATTCAAGATGGTTTCTCTCACCCCCAGTCTTCTTTTCAGCTTTTCTCTAGCTGACCTGGCCAGGACCCACTATGGAGATCAAATCATGTGGTTTCTTTAGCTCCTTAAATTGAAGGACACCTTAGGGGTTTGCTCCCCCGCCCTTTATAGTCCAGTGAACCTTTAAAACATATTCTTCTGAAGGGTACCCCCAGATAAAGTTCATTATTTCATGCTGACTAAAGGAGCCATGATGTCTGGAAGATAAGGCTCCATGCTATTTCCTCCTCCACTGGTAGTTGCTACCATGCAAATTATTTTTTCCTTCTGCGACCTCTCATACAATGAGTAGCCCATTGAATTTGGGTCACACCTGTTTTCAGATGACGGCTTCTTTCCTTTGTCTGCAGAAAATCTGTTTATCAACTCCCCCTGACATTCCTGATTTAAACACCTTTTAGGCTATGGCTACACTGGCGCTTTACAGCGCTACAACTTTCTCGCTCAGGGGTGTGAAAAAACACCTCCCTGAGCACAGCAAGTTACAGTGCTGTAAAGCGCCAGTGTAAACAGTGCCCCAGTGCTGGGAGCCGCGCTCCCGGTGCTGTAAACTAATCCCCTTGTGGAGGTGGAGTACCTGCAGCGCTGGGAGAGCTCTCTCCCAGTGCTGGCATGTGACCACACTCGCACTTCAAAGCACTGCTGCGGGAGCGCTCCCACGGCAGTGCTTTGGAGTTTCGAGTGTAGCCACAGACTTTAAGCATAATACTAGTGAGTAACCATAATTTCACATGCAGCATTGTTACATAACTTTTACAATGATACTATTGACCAGTGTGTTTAGTTTTCAAAGGATCCCACACAATGCATATTTTATACAAAAATCATTGCAGTAGTGTGTAAGGTATGAATACAGGGATGGCTAGGGTGGGTGCATGTACTACGATGGGTGGGCCTAGGCCCAAGCAAAACTGGAGGTATGTCCCCTCAACTGAGGGGGAGGAACCATTGAACCTAGACCACAAATGAATTCTTGTGACAACAAATGAAAAAACAAGAACAGGAGTGAGAATCAAAGGTTAAAAATCTGGGAACCAGAAGGGGATGCTGAACACAGAACCCCTGACAGTGCCCACCGCTCCTCAAAGTTGTCTAAGAAGTCACTGGAGTCACCGCCCAGAGGAACTCTGCTCAGAGGGGTGAATTAACCAAGGACTGGCCCCACAGTCACAGAGCACCACTTCTGTCCCACTTCCTTATTCTGGTGTGATGAATAGCCATCTTGGACAGCACCAGCAGGAGGCTGACAAGGTCTTGTGACTTGACGGGGCCACAGATAGGGTCTATGTGAATCAGTAGGAGTGGTGGGAAGAAATGCAGCTAGAACCTAAATCAAAGGCTCTGGAAGAGCCAGAAGAGGGATTGCAGCCAGGCAATCTAAGTAAATACACACCAGCGCCTCCCAATCACCACAGAAGGACCAGATATCGAGGAGCCCTTGAACTGTGCCAGGTACATGCCTGTGCTGATAGCTCCATGGAGTAGCTACCAACCAGTATTCCTGGCAGACTGTGGGACCAAGATGGAATATAAGCAGGGCAACTAGGGGTCTCTGTGCCCTGCAGATGGCAGCAAGTCCTGCCCCTTGTTATCAGGACAAGATATGAAGGAGAGGCAGTGGTTGATATGTAGCACGTGCATGTATACATGTTCTCGAGGCACAATTCAGAGACGGACCTGCTGGATCACATTCAGCTGACTCAGATGGCATGTCAGAGGCCGCTGGGAGGCTTGTGGGGCAGGGCCCGATGACAAGCTCTGAAAGGGTCAGGTGTAAGGGGAGGGTGGGGAGAACACTCCCACAGGACCCACTTGAGAAAAGCGAGAGAAACGGGGGTCAAGGCTGCCCTCACCTCCAGGAGAACCTCCACATAATGAGGGATGTGCAGAGTAGGCAAACCCATGCATTGGCTAAGCACCATGGGGTCCATCCAGTCCCTCCAGATGTAGTCCGGAAGATCTCCAGTTCTGATGGCACACCAAGGGGGTGTCTACGATCTGCACATGAATCAGAGTTTCATTAGGAAATCTTCCCCCTCAGTGGCCACTGCAGATCTGGTCACTGCCTAGGTGTGGTGGAAGATTCTAGACTATGATATGGAAGGACTCCAGGTTCCTGCTAGGAATAGTGGAGTTAGAAGGGCTATGCACACTGGGTGTGGGAAATGTTTGGGATTTAATTAGGAATCATTTGAACTATGTTTTGGTAATAAAGAATCGCCAAAGAAGGGTATTGTTTAAGTAAGACAGCCTGAAATAGGTATTCTGAAAGGGGAAACTGAGGCAGATGTGCCTGTTGTGCCATGACCTGCCACAGGAGGGTGCTCCAGGAAGGGGTTGCCTTGCAACAGACACTATGGCCTGGTCCACACTAACCCCCCACTTTGAACTAAGGTATGCAAATTCAGCTACGTTAATAACGTAGCTGAATTCAAAGTACCTTAGTTCGAACTTACCGCGGGTCCAGACTTGGCAGGCAGGCTTCCCCGTCGATGCCGCGTATTCCTCTCGCCAAGCTGGAGTACCGGCGTCGACGGCGAGCACTTCCGGGATCGATTTATTGCGTCTAGACAAGACGCAATAAATCGATCCCAGAAGATCGATTGCTTACCGCCGGACCTGGAGGTAAGTGTAGACCTACCCTCCGATGAAAAGAAAATTTGCATTATATTATTTATTATTGTTAATATGGGTTCACCAGCTCTGCACAACAGGTGAAACGTGACCAACAATCAGTAGGTCCCTAGCTCAAGAACTTTACAATCTCATCTTTTCTCTCCTTCTAACTAATCAGTCAGGCTGTCACCAAATCCTGTCAGTTCTCCCTCTGCAACTGCTCTAAAACCTATCCATATTTCCCCACTCTCATTGAAGTCAGCGGAGTTACCCTGATTTGCAGTTTTAGCAAACTAACTACCAACTACCATTCTCATAGTGGTTTCTGTTTACAGTACATTATTATTGCCATGTATTTGTACTGTAAATGCTTCTCAACTTGTTTGTTTATACCTAGGGCCCTATCAAATTCATGGCCATGAAAAACACATCTCAGACCATGAAAACTGGTCTTTTGTGTGCTTTTACCCTATACTATACAGATTTCACAGGGAAGACCAGCGTTTCTCAAACTGGGGGTCCTGATCCAAAAGGGAGTTGCAGGGGGGTTGCAAGGTTATTTTAGGAGGGTGTGGTGTTTAGCTGCTGCATGTGACTATTAGAACTGGGAGCACTGGCTGTTAGGAGTCTGAAAGGACAGGAAACAGGAAGGAGGGGGAGGCGTTAAGGATGCTGGGAGAGTTACAGAGTGTGCAGCAACAGCTTGGAAAAGAGACTTCCACTGTACATAAAGTTTTGTTGAAGTTGTTAATACTTTGCTTGGTGGATACAACATTTTGGCAACGAGGATGGATCTTCTGCCTCTGCACCCTTTCTGCAAAGCCCAGGTGAACCTCCAATTGCTTTTACTGCCTGGATCCCGTATGTTTGAGACTTATCTGCTTGCAATCAGTGCTACAGACATTTCTGAAGTAAGAAAGCGTGCTCTGCTAATTCACTGCCTTGGAGCAGAAAGGCAGTGTATATTTTACACTTTTCCCCTTGCAGATGATAAATATGAGACTGCACTCACTGCATTAAAGAACTTTTTTGTGCCAAAAGTGAATGTAGTAGCTAATCGCTACAGATTTCGCCAGCGTGAGCAGAAACCAGGGTAGACTATAATGCAGTATATGGCTTCCCTGAGGAGTCTGATTGTAACTTGTGACTTTGGGAATATGGCAGATGAGATGATTAGAGACCAGCTCATTGAGAAAACAACAATGCTTCATGTAAGAGAACGGTTTCTTCTAGAACCACAACTTACACTAGAAAAAGCAATAACCATTGCTACTCAGATTGAGTCAGCTACAGCTGAAGCCAAAAAAATGAGCCAGGGTACAGGAGGCCCAGTCTAGGCTGTGACTTCTTTGCAGAAAAGTTCACTATCACTGCAGACAAACAATTGCAAAAGGAAAACTAATGAAAAGCCACTGAATCAGCAAATGCAAAATACAGTAAAAGCATGCATTCGCTGTGGATCCCCACAACATCTTGCAAGCTACACAGGATGTCCAGCAAAAGTAGCTCAGTGCAATCATTGCAAAAAGATTGGGCATTTTGCTAAATTATGTCGCAGTAACCAGTTCAATCCACAGGTGCATGCAGTTACAATACCAGATGTTACTGTGCTGAGTGTAGACAAAATCACTACTGCACATATTCCAGAACAGATAAAGTGCACTGTCAACGTTTCTGCCATACCCTCAGGCAAATCACACTCTATTCAGCTAATGTTGGACACTGGCTCAGCAATATCTATATTACCTGATTCCATCTATTTGCATTACTTTAAAGATGTGCCTCTTACTGAACGCAAACTTCACTTGGTATTCTATTTCAAAAACCATATTCCAGTACATGGCTGCTTGCCAGCAACAGTTACTTTTGGTGATTGCTGTGTAACTGCGGAATTCTACATTGTTCACAAAGGCACTCCTATCCTTGGCAGAGATTTATTAGCTGCTTTAAATCTCAGGGTAGTTAATGGACGAATTGATCTTCCTCAGCAAAGCACTCTTGCGGTACACACACCAGTTTCAGCTGGTACCCAGCTCCAGGTTGAGGAGAAACTCAGCTGTGCTTATGGGTTTCTGCATAAAGTTAAATTGCGGAATAACGTGTTGCCTGTACGACAGAAATTACCATTTTCAGTCAGGGAAGCTGTTTCAGAGGAACTTAGAAAACTTGTTCAAAAGGACATTATTGAAAAGATTAACTCCTCGGAATGGGTTTCACCTAGAGTAGTGACGCAGAAGAAGGGTGGAGACATTCGCCTTTGTGTGGACTTAAGGGAACCAAATAAAGCTATTGTGATTGACAGCCATCCTCTTCCTCACATAGAGGAAGTATTTGCAGAACTCCGTGGAGCAAAGATGTTTTCTTCTCTTGATTTGCAGAGCGCATACCACCAGGTTATGTTGCATGAAGATAGCAGAGACCTCACAGCATTGATTACGCATGAGGGACTATTTCATTTTAAACATGTTCCATACAGTCTCGCATCAGCCCCATGTGCCTTTCAAAAAATGATGTCATTGATTCTGAAGAATCAACATGGAGTTCAGTGCTATTTGGATGATATTATTGTGTTTGGAAATACTACTGAGGAGCATGACAATAACCTCCAGTCTGTACTAAACTGCATCAGCAAAGCAGGCCTCAAGCTCAATAGGTCCAAATGCAAATTTAGACAAACTGAACTCTCCTTTCTGGGGCATACAATTTCACAGGCTAGACTAAAACCTGATCCAGATCATATCCTGGCAATTTCAAATGCTCCTCCTCCAACAGATTTGCAAACCTTACGTTCCTTCTTGGGTCTTACCTCCTGGTATGCAAAATTCACTCCCAATTATGCTTCTGTCATTGAACTGTTATGAGAATTACTACGGAGAAGTTCAACCTTAGTGTGGACAACGGATGCACAAGCTAGTTTCGAAAGGGTGAAAGACTTGATAGTACATAGTTCAGTACTTGCACTATTCAGTCCCGCATTGCCCACAATTGTAACTACTGATGCTTCTGATTATGGGCTTGGGGCTGTCTTCACACAACTTCATGAGGACAACACTGAGAGGACTGTTGCATTTGCTTCAAGAACACTAAGTAATGCTGAGAGAAAATATTCTACAGTTGAAAAAGAAGCACTTGCTTGTGTCTGGGCTACTGAAAAATGGAGAACTTACCTGCGGGGCCACACGTTCAAGTTGCGCACAGACCACAGCCCTTTAACGACGTTGCTCACCATGAAAGGACTGGGAAGGGCAGGATATCGTATTGCTAGATGATCTGCACGACTACTCTCTTTCAATTATGAACTGGAATATAAGCCTGGAAATGAAAATGTGGTAGCTGATTGCCTTTCTCGCCTGCCTTTGCCTTCACCAGATGGTCCACCAGAGGATGAAGATGTAGTAGTTGCGCTTATTACAAGCACTCTTACTGCAGTAACAAGAGAACAATTTCAAACTGCTTGTTCAGCGTGTCCAATTCAACAAAAACTACGGGAATTTCTGACAAAGAGATGGCCCAGTAACCCTAAAAACCTTGACCCAGTTTTGCTGCCTTATTTTAGAGTTCGGGATGAACTTTCTTTGCTCGATGGCTGGCTGTGTGCTACCAGGTACACACCGGCTACTTGTGCCAGAAGAATTACAGTCAAAACTCATACAGCTGGCACACTCATCAAGGAATTGTCAGAACCAAACAATGACTACGGGATCTGTATTGGTGGCCAGGGATGGACTCTCAAACTGAAGCACTCAAAAAATCCTGTGTCACTTGCCAAATGCAAGATAAGACAGCAGTGACATGTACCCCTCCATTACAGCCTGTTCCTCTTCCTGAATCTGCATGGGAAAAAGTGGCGATTGACGTTGTAGGACCCTTTGATACTGCTCCACTTGACTGTCATTATGCCATCACTTTAATAGACTATTTCAGCAAATGGCCTGAGGTGGCGTTTACATCACAAATTTTTTCTGCTACAGTAATTAAAGTTCCTCTCTTCAGTTTTTAGCCGGGAAGGTAACCCCAAAGAACTAGTTTCAGATAATTGTAGTCAATTTACTTCCCTGGAGTTCAAAACTTTTCTAGCAGAGAGGAACATTTTACATAGGAGGTCATCCCTATATTACCCTCAAGCCAACGGGGAAATCGAACGTTTAACAGACGTTTGAAAGAGAGTTTGCAAACAGCTAAACTGGAAGGGCGATTGTGGATACCCTTCACTGCTGATTTCTTGCAAGCATACCGGGCTATACGACATCCCGCAACGCAAAGATCACACGCAGAGTTACTTCATGGGAAACAGATGACTACTAAACTGAACATTGCTGGATTGTTAAAGGCACAACCTGATGCCCCAAACAAGGATGATGTGAGAAAGACAGTTGAACAGAATCAAGCAAAGTCTAAGGCTTTCACAGACAAATGGCGGGGTGCTAAGGAACCAAAGTTTGAGTGTGGTTCCTTTGTTAGAATACGAAAACCTGGACTCTTATGCAAAGGGGACCATAAATTCACAGCTCCTTTTAAAATCATAGAGAAGAAGGAACTTTACACCTATCGACTTTCTGATGGGCGGGTATGGAATGCTTCTTATCTTGCACCTGCCTATGCACCAAGAGGAGATTATGCCAACACCCAGTCTGCATTGGATGACTTCACTGTAGAACCAACAAAACAAGACATTGCACTGGAACCGGGGCTTGAGAGGTGGCCTGTCAGACTCAGATGATCACCTGCCTTGACTAAAGACTATGTTATGTAGTACCTACAGTGTTTTCAGTGTAATATTCCTGCCAACAGTATAGTGTCTTGTTTCATATTTGTTCCTGTGGTTAGAACAACAATGTTTATTTTAATTTGGAAAGTTTCTTAAGAGAGGAGGGAATGTGGTGTTTAGATGCTGCACGTGATTATTAGAACTGGGAGCACTGGCTGTTGGGAGTCTGAAAGAACAGGAAACAGGAAGGAGGGGGGAGGAGTTGAGAAGGCTGGGAGAGTTACAGACTGTGCAGCAACAGGTTGGAAAAGAAACTTCCACTGTAAATAAAGTTCTGTTGAAGTTGTTAATACTTTGCTTGGTGGATACAACACAGGGTTGTGATATTGCCACCCTTACTTCTGCACTGCCTTCAGAGCTGGGCGGCCGCAGAGTGGTGGTTGTTGGCCGGGCGCCTAGCTCTGAAGGCAGCGCCCCGCCAGCAGCAGTGCAGAAGTAAGGGTGGCAATACCATACCATGCCACCCTTACTTCTGCACTGCTGCCTTCAAAGCCAGAGAGTGGCGGCTGCAAACTGAGGGCCTAGCTCTGCAGGTAGCACCGCAGAAGTAAGGGTGGCAATACCATACCATGCCATCCTTTTTTCTGTGCTGCTGCTGGTTTCAGTGCTGCCTTCAGAGCTGGTATCCTGGCTAGAAACCACCGCTCCCCAACTGCCCAGCTCTGAAGGCAGTGCCACCGCCAGCAGCAGCACAGAAATAAGGGTAGCAGTGCCACAATCCCCACCTACAATAACCTTGCGACCCCCCTTCCCCCCACAACACCTTTTTGGGTCAGGACCCCTACAATTACAACACTGACATTTATGATTTAGATATCTGAAATCATGACATTTATGATTTTTTAAATCCCATGACCATGAAATTGACCAAAATGGACCATGAATTTGGTAGGGCCCTATTTATACCTGCGTCTGACTTTTCCTAAATAGTAAACTACAAGAATAGTTTCATGTAAGTAAAAACTGGTAAAAAATACTTGATGCAAGTTTAATTTTGTCTCCATGCCTTTCAACAGTCTTGGTGAACATGTTACACATTTTTCACACAGATTTAATCATGGGTACAAAATGTTTTAATTTTTTGTTATTAGGAGCTGTTTATTACTATTTTGCCAGGCGTCTTCTTTCCTAAATGAATATTTTGTCTGCAACAGAATGATATAAATATAACCTATGATATGATGTTGAATGATAATTTCAATGCAAATTAGTTACCCAAGAGCAAGATTTCAAATGCATCAGCTTCTCTGGCTCTGAAATAAATGATGAGCTACTATACATAATAATGATGCTGTACATTCTTTAGCAAAATTTTGGCTATACAGAGTTCTTAAACATTTTGCATTGCAGTGAAGTGACAAGGCACTTTTCAGCAACAAGTCATCTGAGAAACTCTTTGGGACAGATTTCAGTACCTTTACCCAGATTGAGCAGTAGCTTTCTCCTCCACCAGGCCCAAGCATTAGAATGTGACTTACGTGTATGATTTTTTTCTCTACTATGAACTCTAACTCTAACTAATCTCTTTCTAATATAAAGTATCTTTTCATACGCCAGTTCAATAAGGAGCATTTCCTCATTTATTTATGTAGAAAAATCAGTATATAAAATATTTGATTTTACAAATATTAAAAACAATTTGGTCTAGGACATAATTAACTAAAATGATTAGGGTGCAAAGCAAAACAGAGATCAGCAAATTATGTACACCTTGACTTCACACCAGCTTCTGACAGGATTAATGACAGTAGATGTTCAGATTCAAAAAGTCCTTGGTTCCTGCAGGCAGACAGGATTTTTTATCCTTTAGCTCAAAGAGAGTGGAGACTCAGTCTAGTACCTGAGTTATCTAAGCCACTAGTTCTCAAACTTTTCCATACTATGTCTCCCTCTTAGGACAGGGCCACAACACTGCAAAGTGTCAGGGCAGTGCTCAATAGCGTAGCCCAGGAGGCTGGTCTAAATTATGCCAGGAACCTATCCAGCCCCTGGGGCAGCCTAGACTCAGAAGCACATAAAGATGGCTTAAACCCCCCATTATCTTTTCTCCCATCGCCCATCTTCCAGAGTAGCGAGCACCGAGCTGCTCCTCTTAGTGGCATGGCCCAGAATCCCACCTACAGTGTTTTCTAACATTGTGATCCTTTTATTTAGGCCAAATAATATGATGATTTTGCATCTCAATTGTAATGTAAGATTTGCAGAAGACAAAAAACAATAGCAGGAGCTTGTTTACTTTCTAATGTAATCCATATTCAGGCCCCACTCCACCTGAAGACACTTCCACCCTGAACATGACATATTGTGATTGACAGTGACTGGAACCAGCATAGCTTCTTCTCTGACTGCAGCCTGTCAGCATTTTCTTCTTGATCATCAGCATAAATCTACTCTGGAAGTATCTCAGACCAGGCTGAAAAAAATGCAAGAGTTTGCCTGACCTGACCCCAACTCTACCCACTTTGTGAATTCTAATTCCCAGCAGGGACCTAAATGCACTACAGCAGAATTCAAAGGCTCAATATACTGGAGATGATCCCTAGGCCAGGGAACAAATTTCCTGCATGATTTTGGCATTTCTCAACTCTGAAGTTTACGTCACATAAGGGTACAGGATTGGGACCATCATCTTTTAAGGTCTTCCAGTCTTCACAGGACTAGTCACAACCTTGCTAATGGCTGAAGGGATGCAACTGAAGCTCAGAATCAAAGGTGAACTTTGTAATACTGAGATTTGTAACAGGGGTCTCTTTTTAGTTAAGACAGTTTTAAGTAAAGACAGTTTGAAAATTCTAGCTTAGGTTCTAAAATGATTTGATTACATTATAACTTTAAATAATAAGAATGAGGATTAAATATTCTCCTCTGCTCTTTTTTTTAACCTATTAAGGAGAATAGACATGGCATTTATTATATAACCGTAGATACCATATTAACTCCTACAACAACACTGCAAAGATTAACTCCTGTCATATTAAAATGACACATGGTGTACTTGTTAAAAAGGTGACTAACACATAACGTTGGCCAGAAAATTAAAAATACTTGTCAAAGTAAAACTGAAAACTCCAATAAAATTTATGATTACCAGGAACTGAATATAAAAATAAATATACATGGGTGAGATTGAAATAAACTCAGATACTGCCATAAAAATCCTTGTCAGCGCTTTGTCTGTTTTATACATACATGAAATGCACAGTGTTACTTTTAAACAAGACATTTGGGGCACTTTTTTTTCCATGGCTTATTCAGCAGCTGAACATCTAACAATGGCTCAGTTTAAATAAATATCTTTTCTCACATTGTTACCTCAGGCCATATTGACATTTGGCGGCAGGGGGAAGAGTCACATAAAGTGTACCTGACAGTTGCCAAATGCTTTTTCCTGTCAGATCACAAATATACAATTTGTGTATGCAGTAATGGAGGAAGCATCTTTGGGAGCACAAGTTGAAACAAAACTGTCTTTCATTCTCTTTACACCTAATTCTTACTAGAGATGGGTCCAAACTGCTAAATTTGATCCCAGGCTTTTGCAAAGGATATGGTTGTTCAGATCCAGAATCTTTGTTCAGCCCATTAATGAGAGGAGCCAATGGCAAAGTTTGGATCTGAACTTCCTGAAAGGTTAGGAGTCTTTAGAAGCAGTGTTTAGGTTTGAGCCTATATCTAATTCTCTCATGCATCCTCAAGTTCTTGCACAAAGGGTTGGATCTGAAAGAAACACAGGGTGTGGCAGTGGTCACAGAGAAGCCATTCATTGTCTGTAGAGATAGCAGTACATCAAATCTCCCATCCCTCCTTACCTGAGAACAACCTGCAAGGGAAGAATTCTTCCCATCGACAAAGTGGGGGAAGGAAATGGGAGTTGGACTTGTCCTCACTTTAGACAAATCTAGGGGATCTACCTCCTGAACCCATCAATTCTCTCCACCATCAAGTGGATACTGGGGGATTCTCAGGACTCAGAAGACATCTGCACGGATGCCCTCTGACTCTGCTTTGCTGCCCAGACCCTGGAGAGAAGCTGCGTTCACAACTCTCCTAAAACAGGCTTCCAGGACATGGAATTGTAAGCAAGCTTGACTTAATCCAGGTTCTGGCTGTATTAACTTTTGCTGCTTTCCCTTGCTGGTTTCAGGTGGAGAATCAGAAGGACCTCAACCAACTGCCACAACCCCTCCAGCCTCTGGCCTACTCCTTCTAAGCCCTTCACCTCCATGAAGCTCAACTCATGCCAAATATACCCTGCTGATTTAGTCACCTTTGAAAATGGGACTGTTACTTGCAAATTGTATCTATAATTACTATAATAATAATTAATGGAGATATCCTATCTCCTAGAACTGGAAGGGACCTTGAAAGGTCATCAAGTCCAGCTCCCTGCCTTCACTAGCAGGACCAAGTACTGATTTTGCCTTAGATCCCTAAGTGGCCCTCTCAAGGATTGAACTCACAACCCTGGATTTAGCAGGCCAATGCTCAAACTACTGAGCTATATCCCCTGCTTGAGAAGCTTGCTCAGGGAAGGAAGGAGCACACCCCATATATGGCACTCTGTATTTCCCCCCCCCCCCATCCCAAGAATCAGAATTATAGGTGCTACCAAGGCACCCATACCTTGAGAAAAAGAAGAAATTATTAGTGATGGAGAAATAGTAAACATGGTCAGGGGAGCCAATACCTAACTGCAGACCAGCAATTTGAAAAGGCAACTTCTCTAACACAGTTTACCACAGATAAAACTAACCCCGATTTCTTCAGACAGCACTGTCCAAATTCAGCCCTGCCAGAAGTAACTGAATCTGCCATTGGAGTAAATAGCAGCTGCACCCACTTACATCAGGGCTCCATTTGGCCCTAATTATTTAAATACAATTAGGAAGGTTTTGATCTAAAATTGAGTGAATGGGGTGAAGCCTAGTGGCTCCCTGGATAGAGCACTGTACTGATATATTAGAGCTCTCCGTTCAAGCGTAACCCTAGCTTTTACAATTGAAAGGGGATGAGTACGTTAAAAGCCATACTTTGCATTACTCATAAGCACCCCTTAGTTATCTGTGGTGTTACTGTCTCAAAGGAGTCTCCCTAGAGGGTTTTGTAGCATCAATCCATTGATTACAGAGATTAGAGAGAATTTAAGGGTGTGTTGATTGAATGAGTGGATGATAGCCACACAGTTGCTGTAACGTTATTGATATGAACTGGGACCACATAGATCATTGTTGCAACCAAGGTCCTGTAGTGGCACCAAATGTTGTATAAAGGGGGTCAAATAAGGTGTCTAAGACAAGGTTATGGTTGGCTGGTTATGATTATGCTATCTGTATGCATGTATCATTTTTGTATTTAAAGTTATAAGTATTGGCTCTATACTGTCTGTAGTTCAAACTTGTGCTATGCTTCTGGGTGACACCCCAGACAAGTTGGTGTCAGCTCTGCCTAGCCTGCTTGATAGCCCATTAAGGACCATCAGCTAACAATTGACCCATTGAAAGAAGGCAGATACACCTTGTGACTCAGGCCTTGGCTACACTCAGGACTTCCCAGCGCTGCCACGGCAGCGGTGTGAAGCGCAAGTGTAGTCGCGCCGCCAGCACTGCGAGAGCTCTCTCGCAGCGCTGAATGTACTCCACCTATCCGAGGGGAATAGCTTGCAGCTCTGCAGGCTCTGATTACTCTGGCGCTTTACAGCGCTGTACTCGCTGCGCTCAGGAGGGGGCGTTTTCACACCCCTGAGCGCAGCAAGTTGCAGCGCTGTACAGCGCCAGTGTAGCCAAGGCCTCAACAAGGTAGGCAGGGACAGGCCTATGGACAGAACTCTGAGGCTTTTCCATGCCATGTGATGGACAGCTTGTCTTTGGGACAAAGAAAGCAGAGACCACATGGCAAGAGACGATAAAAAGCTGCTGCAGTTCCTCCATCTTGTCTTCAATCCTGTTTCTTACCTCTGGAGGGACTTTGCTACAAACGGAAGTTCTACACAAAGGACTGATGACCCATCCTAGCTGGAGATGTACTCCAGAGACTTGATTTGAACCTGCAGTTTATTCTATCGCTGCTACAAGACTGAACCAAGACCTTTGCCATTACGGCAAATTGACTGTGTGTAATTGATTCCATTTAACCAATTCTAGCTCTCACCTATATCTTTTTCCTTTTATGAATAAACCTTTAGATTTTAGATTCTAAAAGATTGGCAACAGCGTGATTTGTGGGTAAGATCTGATTTGTATATTGACCTGGGTCTGGGGCTTGGTCCTTTGGGATCAAGAGAACCTCTTTTCTTTTACTGGGGTATTGATTTTCATAACCATTTGTCCCCATAACGAGTGGCACTGGTGGTGATACTGGGAAACTGGAGTGTCTAAGGGAATTGCTTATATGACTTACAGTTAGCCAGTGAGGTAAAACCAAAGTCTTCTCTTTTTGGCTGGTTTAGTTTGCCTTAGAGGTGGAAAAAAACCAACTTTGGGCTGTAATTACCCTGCTTTAAGCAATTTGTCCTGAATTGTCACTCTCATTGGGTGTCCTGAATTGTCCCAATTGGGTCCCACCAGAACCAGTATCGTTACAGTTGCCCATTCTGTTTGTTACTAGATCACCTTTATGTGAGTGAGTGTCTAGCTTTAGCTAAACTTTTCAAAAGAATCTAAGTTGGAGAGGCACTATTTTCCCTTTTTGAAGCCATGCTGAATTGACGTTATCTAATTAAATTTTATCCAGTTTTTGTACTATTCCATCCTTACCCTTCTGATGTTTGTACTATCAGTTCTCAAGTAGCATAGTTCCTGCACATCTCTAACCACTGCACACTATACGTATGTGTGTATGTTTTGGTCAATTGTTAAACTGACTTCAATTTAGGAGGCCAAGTTAAGCAAAATAGTGTGAGATTAAATCTGAAATCAAATTATCATAATATCAAATATTTGCAGTTGCTTCCCTGGTCAAGCCTTAAAATTTACAATTTATTCTCTTGTTTTTCAAAAATGAAGAAAAAACATTCCATATTCATGTAACCCCCATACCACCTGGGTGTGGTGTTGTGTCCCATCTAGTGGCATCGAGACCACTTAAAGAGAGTCTGCTCTACAGCTTTAGCTAACTGTCAGTTGGCTTTTAGCTCATGTGGTAGAGGCTTATGCACAAGAGGGGGTATGTAAAGCCTTCTACTCCCTACATGCAGTAGTACCACACACTGGTGCAAGGAAATATGCCTTATGTCTCTCCATGGTGCCACCATATAGGCTGGGTGACAGTCTGGACTTTAGGTATGTGTTTGTTAGACCTTTGTCTGGAGAGGGGAAAGGGGTAATGGGGTATAAGACCACCATAATGAACGACAACCTGATAATGCAGCACTGCAGGTATTGGAGTTTAGTGCATGAGATATTAGCTGCAGGAGGCCTGTTAATGAAACGTTATTAAGCCTGCCCCATGTGCACCCTGGAGTTACTTTCTGTTACTAAGCTAAAAGTGCACTAGGGAACCTTTAATGCTTCCTAGCAGTGTCTACACGGGCCAATTAATGTGCAACACATTAGTGCATTTTGAAAATCACACCCGTATAGCGTGCATTACCCCTACTGTGTAGACGAGCCCTGAGATACTTAACTCAAACCTAAACCTGAGGAGTTCCTCATGTTTTCATTGACTGCTGGTCTATAAGACATCAAAAGGAAGGAATTATGCTGGTCCCAGACCCTTTTGTGCTGTCCTACGAAAGGTAGCCAGCTGAATTCTCAGAGTCCAATTAAACCTTTCCACAATCCTATCAGGTTGTTGATACTCTGGGATGGTGCGAGTTTTGTGAATCACTATAATCTCACAAACCTATTGAAACACTTTGGATTCAGGTTTCTCCCTTGAACTGTGTGCATCTCACCTGGAACCCCAAATCTGGTGAAGAATTCATTCACTAAGACCCCTGTTATTCTCACTGCCTCTTGGTTCCTTATTGAGTACGCTTCAGACCATTTTGTAAAGTAGTCCATAGCTTCCAACAAATATTGACTGCTAAAAAAATTCAGCCTCAGGCATATACCTGTCTGTAAAATTTGAACCCAAATTGTTAAAGTTAAGGCAAAGTTATACGCAACTGAAAAGAGGGTTTTGTAATGGGAAGTATCAGGCAACCGTAATCAGAGGTGGTATACAGTACCAGCCCTGCCTAAATTAACATATTCATGAACACAATCCATTAGTCCAAATATCTATGGTACGCTGCTATATATTTTGTGCTGCAGATAGTTGGACAAATGGATTGTATTCATGAAAAATGTCTCACCTGAGTATGCAAATAGATGTATGACTTCTGGGATGCATTAATGGCTGCCGTCAAGCAGGTCTCTGATCTATACACAATTACAGGTCTGGTTAAAGCTGATGGGTGTGATAGGCACTCTTCATTCAGCACAACTGGAAGGAAAAATTAAATACTCCTTTATGTAAGGATAGTTGGAAAAATAGAAAACCACCACACAAGGCGATGGTCTACATGGCAAGGCTGATCAGAAGCTAAGCCACATGGGCTGCGGGATTGCCCTGGGATTGACTGCAAATGAAGCAATGATATAAATATAGTCAGTGTCGAATATATTCTACACTGTATATATAGGCAAATAGGTTTGGGCCATGAAAATTTTATCACACTTCTATATGTAAAAGTAGAGTCCTCCTTTTGAATGTCCATAATATTAATAAATATGCAATCAACTACACCATTGTCATTTTAAATTACTCTTACATTGCATCAGGCAGGATTATTTGAGATATATGAATACAAAATCCAAGATAGATCAGCTGGCCTGGAAAGCTAACTTTGACCTGCCTGTTCAGTTTTAATCTGATGATATTCTAAAGTGGTCAGATTGCAGGATATTTCAATATCATTTGAAATAGACGAAAGAAAGGAAAGAAAAGAAGAACCCATTCTAAAGTATTCTGTCCTCATCAGCCCACTAACTCAAGTCAATAATATAAACAAATAATTGCAAATACTACCATGTCAATGACATTGTACAGGTATAACTGGGGCAAGTGTTTGGCTCACTGTGTATGAAATCACCATTGACAAAGTTCAGCCCCTGACAATTCACAGACAATACGCAGAAATGAATAAAAATATTGGTGACTAGAATGCAGTAATTGTAGACAGCTTATTAATGTAATTGTTTCACTTCTTGGGGCACCCAGGACTGTGAGTCACCTTGTTACCAACTGCCTCCAATGTGAGGGTATCTTGCCTGTACTAGCTGGGTGTTAGTCCCTAAGCACTCTCCTCTGGGCTACTCTCCTCTGGGCTACACCAACCTTTTCTTTGTCTTGCAGGCTGACAACAGATGCACCCCAAGTACCTTCAAAGTGTTCCCCTGTGGTACCCAGCCCCTGATCACTGGACACCCACAGAAATCCCAGACCCTCTGTTCCCAAACGAACAGTATACTCCAATTTACCAATTCTACATTAGACCCTCACTCCTGTATTACATAGCACTTGAATTCAACTACAAAACAAAAGGATTTTTATGAGAGAATAGAGATTCAAATAAAAATCAGTGTGAGAGATGGGAACAAATGGTTACATATAAAACAATATCATAACATGTTTTCTAGAAACTAAACTTAAGTTATCCACCTGATTAAAGAAGCTTATCTCACCCCAAGCTCTCTCCAGTGTTTTTAATCAAGCCTGGCTGAGACCCCTTTTCATGAAGTAAACTCGCTGTCCATTTACTTCCTACGTGAAGGATGCTGGGGTGTCACTTTGCACCCCTAAATATACCAGAATAGACCTTTGATGTCCCCTTCCCTGCCACCGTTTACCTCCTCCTGTTAGTTTCCTTCTCAAGTCTGCACCAGCTCTTCATTAGCATTTGACTTAGAATGCTAATAGACTCCTATTGTATGACATACAATACACATTTATTCAACCTGGAGATAAGTGACTCCCACCCTCTGTCAGGAAGAGTTTGTCTTAAGACATGCTACCTCTGAGTGACCAATTTATAACTACAGACCTAGAGAACCTAATTTTTAGCACACATAACTCTAGGCAGCAAACAGGGCGGCTAACAGGGGAGTTTGAGAGGGAGTTTGCAGGGGGAGGTAAAGGGGGAGGCAGGAGGGTGGGGTGTGGTGTGTGCTCTGTTTCCCCAGGTGCTGTGGGCAGAGACTGCAGCAGCCATGAGCCAAGCAGCAGCAGCAGACAGAATGCAGATAGCTGCATGTGGAAGCTGTGGTATGTATATAGTCCTAGCAGGAGACCTGGAACAAAGGTATGTGTGTATGAAGTGTCGCCTTATAGTGTTACTGGAGGAAAAGATTAAGGGGCTGGAGATGCAGGTAGAGACCCTGGTGGAGTTTAGGCGGGGGGTTGAGCAGCTGATGGAGGATAGGCAAGGCGGGGCTGAAGGGGAAGGCTCTAGGGTGCAGAAGGAGGCAGTAGTAGATGACAGCGAGAGGGGAATGGAAGGGGGAGATCAAGGGAAGTGGAAGCATGTGACTGTGAGAAGCAGGCCAAGGAAAAGGAGGGCCAGTGAGGGGAGAATAGAACTCAGGAATAGGTTTGAGTGTTTGGATAACGAGGTAGAGGGGCAGCAGGTGGTGACTGAAGCTGGGAGGGTGAGGAAGAAGAGAAGAGCGGCTAGTCCGAGAGAGAGGGGGGAGGAGTTGATGGAGACAGCACCAATTATGGGCCACCAGAGGATAGAGGAAGGCATAAGGGGGAGCATAAGAGAAGATAGGAACAGACACAGGTCAGGACTAGAGGGATCAGAGACTAGATTACTAGATCGCACTGTTGCCAGGCGACGGCAGGTATATGTAATTGGAGACTCTTTACTGAGGAGATTGGACAGGCCTGTGACCAGGGCGGACCCGGAGAACAGAAGGGTGTGCTGTCTACCGGGTGCAAAGATACGCGATGTGGACCTGCGGTTGAAAAGGATCCTAAAAGGAGCAGGTAAGAACCCCTTGATAATCCTTCATGTAGGAACGAATGACACGGCTAGGTTCTCATTAGAGAGAATCAAGGGAGATTATGCCAGGCTGGGGAAGACTCTCAGGGAGATAGAGGCTCAGGTTATCTTTAGTGGGATTCTGCCTGTTCCGAGGGAAGGGCAGCAAAGGGCTGATAGGATTGTGAGGATAAATAGTTGGCTAAGGGAGTGGTGCTATAAGGAGGGCTTTGGGATGTATGGCCACTGGGAGGCTTTCGGGGACAGACACCTGTTCTCGCGGGATGGGCTTCACCTGAGTAGGGAAGGAAATAGACTTCTGGGAGGGAGGCTGGCTCATCTTATCAAAAGAGCTTTAAACTAGGAAGTTTGGGGAGATGGTTGGGAGATGCACAGTTAATCTCCACGCCAGTTTCCAGTATTGAAAAGCTGAGTGTAATAAGAGGAGACATAGCCGGGGAGATGAGATTGGACATAGGAAGGACAGGGGGGACGAACACAAAGAGGCCCGCAACATACAGTGCTACTAATGGGAGACAGGCTAAACGACATACATTAGGGTGTTTGTACACCAATGCGAGAAGCCTAGGTAATAAAATGGAGGAATTGGAGCTCTTGGTCCGAGAATTGAAACCGGATATCGTAGGAATAACTGAAACGTGGTGGAATGGCAGTCACGACTGGAACGCAGGTATGGAGGGGTATGCGCTGTTTAGGAAAGACCGGGATAAAGGTAAAGGTGGGGGGGTGGCATTGTATGTCAATAGTGAAATAAGCTGTAAAGAAATAATAGTGGATGGAATAGATAACACGGAGTCCATCTGGGCGATACTCAAGCTGGGTAAAAGGACTACTAGAGCCTCTCCGGGGATAGTGCTTGGGGTGTGCTATAGACCGCCGGGATCAACCCAGGATATGGATAAGGAACTATTTAATGTATTAAGGGAAGTAAATACTAATAGAAACTGTGTAATTATGGGGGACTTTAACTTCCCGGATATAGATTGGGGAACAAACGCTAGTAGCAATAATAGGGCTCAGATGTTCCTAGATGTGCTTGCTGATCAATTCCTTTATCAAGTGGTAGCTGAGCCGACGAGGGGGGAGGCCATTTTAGATTTGATTCTGGTAAGTAGCGAGGACCTTGTTGAGGAAGTGGTAGTGGGGGACAACTTGGGCTCCAGTGATCATGAGCTAATTCGGTTTAAACTAAATGGAAGGAGTACCAGAATTAAGTCAAAGACTAGGGTTTATAATTTTAAAAAGGCCAATTTTAACAAATTAAGGGGACTGGTAAGGGAAGTGGATTGGGCAAAAGTATTAAGGGATCTAAAGGCAGAAGAAGCTTGGGATTACTTTAAGTTAAAGATGCATGAGCTGTCAGAGGCCTGTATCCCCAAAAAGGGAAAAAGATTACTAAGCAAGAGATTTTGACCGAGCTGGATGAACGGCCGACTGAAAGGGGCGATTAGGAAAAAACAGAAAGCGTACAAAGAGTGGAAGAGGGGAGGGATCAGTAAGGAAACTTACCTTAGTGAAGTCAGAGAATGTAGAGATAGAGTGAGAAAGGCCAAAGGCCGGGAAGAGTTGGACTTAGCGAGGGGAATTAAAAGCAATAGTAAGAGGTTTTACAGCCATATAAATAGGAAGAAAGCAAAGAAAGAAGAAGTGGGACCGCTGAAGACTATAGCCGGAGAGGAGATTAAAGATAATCTAGGCATGGCGCAATATCTCAATGAATATTTTGCATCGGTGTTTAATGAGGCCAATGAAGGTATTAGGGATACTAGCACCATTACAGAGGGGCATACAGGATGGGGGATTACCGCATCCGAGGTAGAAACAAAACTAGAACGCCTTAATGGGACTAAGTCGGGTGGACCGGACGATCTTCATCCGAGAATATTGAAGGAATTGGCGCGGGAAATAGCAGGCCCATTAGCGATTATATTTAATGAATCTGTAAACTCGGGGGTGGTCCCATTAGACTGGAGAATAGCCAATGTGGTTCCTATTTTCAAGAAAGGGAAAAAAAAGTGACCCGGGTAACTATAGGCCTGTTAGTTTAACATCAGTAGTGTGCAAGGTGCTGGAGAAGATTCTGAAAGAGAAACTAGTTGAGGACCTTGAGGTTAATGGCAAATGCGATAAATTACAGCATGGTTTTACGAAGGGCAGATCGTGCCAAACGAATCTGATCTCCTTCTTTGAGAAAGTAACTGACTTATTAGATAAGGGAAATGCGGTGGACCTAATATACCTGGATTTCAGTAAAGCGTTTGATACAGTACCCCATGAGGAATTATTGGTTAAAATGAAAAACATGGGGATCGATATGAAAATCCAGAGGTGGATAAGGAATTGGTTAATGGGGAGAATGCAGCGGGTTGTATTGAAGGGTGAATTGTCGGGTTGGAGGGAGGTTACTAGTGGAGTGCCTCAAGGTTCGGTTTTGGGACCCATTTTATTTAATCTATTTATAACTGACCTCGGGACCGATTGCAAGAGTGGGCTGATAAAGTTTGCGGATGATACGAAGGTGGGAGGCGTTGTAAATTCGGAGGAGGATAGGGATATTCTGCAGGGAGACTTGAATGAGCTTGTGAATTGGAGTATCAGAAATAGGATGAAATTTAATAGTGAAAAGTGTAAGGTGATGCACTTGGGGATGAATAATAACAATTTTAGTTACAAGATGGGGACGCATTGGTTAGAAGTAACGGAGGAGGAGAAGGACCTAGGGGTCCTTGTGGACCACAGGTTGACTATGAGTCGACAATGTGACGTGGCGGTGAAAAAAGCCAATGCGGTCTTGGGATGTATTAGGCGAGGTATATCTAGTAGGGATAGGGAGGTCCTGCTTCCGTTGTATAAGGCGCTGGTGAGACCTCATTTGGAGTACTGTGTGCAGTTCTGGTCTCCAATGTTTAAAAAAGATGAACTCAAACTGGAACGGGTGCAGAGAAGGGCGACTAAGATGATCAGAGGAATGGAAAACCTGTCGTATGAAAAGAGATTAGAGGAGCTTGGGTTGTTTAGTCTGACAAAGCGAAGGCTGAGGGGGGATATGATTGCTATCTTCAAATATATCAGAGGGGTTAATACAAGGGAGGGAGAGGAATTATTCCAGCTTAGTACTAATGTGGACACGAGAACGAATGGATACAAACTGGCCGGGGGGACGTTCAGGCTTGAAATTAGACGAAGGTTTCTGACCATCAGAGGGGTGAAATATTGGAACGGCCTTCCGAGGGAAACGGTGGGGGCGACGGACCTGTCTGGTTTTAAGATTAAGTTGGATAAGTTTATGGAGGGAATGGTTTAATGGTAAAACATAGTAGCCAAGAAAAACCAAGCAATGGTACGTGAATAGCATAATGGCCAACAAGGGTCAGGCTAGAGACTCTTGCCTATATGCTCGGGGTATTACTGATCGCCATATTTGGGGTCGGGAAGGAATTTTCCTCCAGGGTAGATTGGCTGAGCCTCTGGAGGTTTTTCGCCTTCCTCCGCAGCATGGGGCAGGGATCACTAGCAGGAGGGTCTCAGCCGATTGAAGTCACTAAAACACAGGATTGGGGACTTCAACGGCAGAGTCCAGGGAAGGGTCTTGCGGCCTGCAGCATGCAGGGGGTCAGACCAGATGATCATAATGGTCCCTTCTGACCTTAAAGTCTATGAGTCTATGAGTCTATAAATGTTTTCCATACATGCCTCTCGCAATGATTACGATGACCAGTGTGACACAGGCTTTCCTGAGAGATCTTAGATGACATTCTTTTTATGAATTCAGAGAATCCTTGTGCCCTTGGCCTGTTGCATCCAGACGTTCTTGGGTCACAGTCATTTTCTCATCCTTGTCCATAGTAAGGCGAGGAAACAGGTATTGTTTAACAGCTTGGCAAAAAAGGGGCCTACCAGCCTTGCTAATGTCATTCTTTGGAGCAATCTTCTGTGATCCAGCACACAGGACTGCTCTGAGCTGAACCACTCAGTGGTTTATGTACATTTCAGCACTTTAGAACTGCTGACAGTATGGGTCAAGGTGACTTCAGAGCTTTTTTATACTCAATTGACTGAAACCTGAACAACACTGGAGAAAGATTTTATGCATATGTACCACTGACAGACTCCAGTCGTCAGCGGGCAGGATCAAACCTGGGACCTCTGAAGCCTAGTGCATGAGCCTCTACTCCAAGGGTCGGCAATCTCTAGCATGCGGCTCGCCAGGGTAAGCATCCTGGCGGGCCGGGCCAGTTTGTTTACCTGCCGCGTCGGCAGGTTGGGCTGATCGCAGCTCCCACTGGCCACTGTTCGCCGTCCCAGGCCAATGGGGGCTGCGGGAAGTGGCACAGGCAAGGGATGTGCTGGCCGCGGCTTCCCGCCACCCCCATTGGCCTGGGACGGCGAACCATGGCCAGTGGGAGCCGCGATCGGCCAAACCTGCCGATGCGGCAGATAAACTGGCCCAGCCCGCCAGGGTGCTTACCCTGGTGAGCCGTGTGCCAGAGGTTGCCGACCCCTGATCTACTGCATAAGCTAAAAACCACATGGCCCTTAATCTCTAAGTGGTCTCCGTGCCACTAGAGGGAACAGAACACCACACCCAGGAGCTGTATGGGTTACACATGTTAGTTCCAGAGAGCCCTGAAGCAAAGTAAAGCTCTTGAGTGATAATAGAGAGATTTAAGATTTCTAATAAATAACGTTCCTGTTATCTAAAAATGACTTCATAAATATCTAATTGTGCAGCAGAGGCTTCAAGGATTGGAACCCACCTGACTCCCCAATCACTGGAGATTAAGGCCAGGTCTACACTACAGACTTATACCTGTATAACTATATCGCTATGGGGTGTGAAAAATCCACGTCCCTGAGGCTACATCTACACTACAGGGGGGAGTCGATTTAAGATACGCAAATTCAGCTACGTGACTAGTGTAGCTAAATTCAACGTATCGCAGCCGACTTACCCCGCTGTGAGGACGGCGGCAAAATCGACCTCTGCGGCTTTCTGTCGATGGCGCTTATGCCCACCTCCGCTGGTGGAGTAAGAGCGTCGATTTGGGGATCGATTGTCGCGTCCCGATGGGACGCGATAAATCGATCCCCGAGAGGTCGATTTCTACCCGCCGATTCAGGCGGGTAGTGTAGACCTAGCCTGAGTGACGTAGTTATACCGACTTATCCCCCAGTGTAGACAGCACTATATCAGTGGGAGGGCTTCTCTGTTGACATAGCTACTCCCTCTCATGGAAGTGGATTAACTACGCCAACAGAAGAAGCTCTCCCTTTGGCATATGAGCATCTATTACTTAGGCTATGTCTACACTGCAGCCTACATTGGCATAACTTATGTCATGCCGCTAGAACGCCAGCACCCAAGGCACATGCCTACTGTGCCTAATTGCAAATCTGGCCCTGTCCCTTTCCCTCATGAGGGGAAGGAAGCTCAAATATGTTCATATCATATCATCTGTATATGTAAATCTGGCACAGATAGCCCTTAATGTGTGTTACATCATTAAGATTGGGTAATGTTAAGGTAATATACAACAAATAAAACTTAACTGAAGTGATGCTCAGGAAATATAAAAAATTCCATCTAGAATCTACGAGTCCTGCATCATTTCAATGTAAGGAAGATGTATTTAGCATCCTGTATAGAAGATGTGTTACAATTATTCTTCAAGCAGTCACTTTGGTTATTGCCCAGTTAAATTGTTTTAGGCATGATAACAGATTCTCTCATTTTCTCAGAGCATGTGTTTTATTATAAGAACATCAGAGTGGCCATACTGGATCAGACCAAAGGTCCATCTAGCCCAATATCCTGTCTTCCAACCGTGGCCAATGCCAGGTGTCCCAGAGGGAATGAACAGAACAGGTAATCATCAACTGATCCATCCCCTGTCACCCATTCCCAGCTTCTGGCAAACAGAGGCTAGGAACACCATCCCTGCCCACCCTGGCTAATAGCCATTGATGGACCTATCCTCCATAGATTTATCTAGTTCTTTTTTTGAACCCTGTTATAGTCTTGGCCTTCACAACATCTCTGTCAAGGAGTTCCACAGGTTGACTGTGCGTTGTGTGAAAAAATACTTCCTTTTGTTTGTTTTAAAGCTGCTGCCTATTAATTTCATTTGGTGACCCCTAGTTCCTGTGTTATGAGAAGTAGTAAATAACACTTCCTTATTTACTTTCTCCACACCAGTCATGATTTTATAGACCTCTATCATATCCCCCCTTAGTCGTCTCTTTTCCAAGCTGAAAAGTCCCAGTCTTATTAATCTCTCCTCATACGAAAGCCATTCCATACCCCTAATCAATTTTGTTGCCCTTTTCTGAACCTTTTCTAATTTCAATATATCTTTTTTGAGATAGGGCGACCACATCTGCACACAGTATTCAAGATGTGGGTGTACCATGGATTTATATAGAGGCAATATGATATTTTCTGTCTTATTATCTATCCCTTTCTTAATGATTCCCAACATTCTGTTCGCTTTTTTCACTGCCTCTGCACAGAGTGGATGTTTTCAGAGAACTATCCACAATGACTCCAAGATCTCTCTCGAGAGGTAACAGCTAATTTTATATGTATAGTTAGGATTATGTTTTCCAATGTGTATTACTTTGAATTTATCAACATTTAATTTCATCTGCCATTTTGTTGCCCAGTCGCCGAGTTTTGAGAGATCCTTTTGTAGCTCTTTGCAATCTGTCTGGGACTTAACTATCTTGTCAGTTATTCTGACTAGGATGTCAGCAGTGCACTACAGTTTTTGTCTACATTAATAATAATAATATATGGAGATATACTTATCTCATAGAACTAGAAGGAACCCTGAAAAGTCATTGAGTCCAGCTCTACTTCTGCTAGCAGGACCAAGTACTCATTTTACTCTAGATGGCCCCTTCAAGGATTGAACTCACAACCCTGGGTTTAGTAGGCTAATACTCAAACCACTGAGCTATCCCTCCCCCAATACAAAGAATATGGTCTACAGCAGTGGTTATCAACCAGGGATCTGGGGTCCCCTGGGGGGGCCATGAACAGGTTTCAGGGGGGTCCCCAAGCAGGGCCAGCATTAGAGTTGCTGGGGCCCAGGGCAGAAAGCCGAAGCCACACCACCTGGGGCTGAAGCTCGGGGCCCTGAGCCCTGCTACCCAGGGCTGAAATCAAAGCCTGAGCAATCAGGGTCGGCTTTGGGAACTGCGGGGCCCTATTCGAATACCCGGTGGCGGTCCAGGTCTTCAGCGGCACTTAGGCAACAGGGGGTCCTTCACTGGGCTCTGGGTCTTCCACGGCACTGAAGGACCCCCCTGCTGCCGAAATGCCGCCGAAGACCCAGAGCAGACCACCACCGGGTGAATAAAAAACATTAAAAAATTAAAAAGGCGCCTAAGGCGCGGGACCTTCTTAGGCGCGAGGCCCTCTTAGGCGTGGGGCCCGATTCCGGGGAATCGGGGGAATTGGCCTAAAGCCAGCCCTGTGAGCAATGTAGCTTTGTGGGGCCCTTTTGTGTGAAGCCCAGGCAATTGCCCTGCTTGCTACTCTGTAACACCACCCCTAGTTTTTATATGCAGAAAACCAGTTGTTGTGGTATTGCTGGTCCGTGGAGTTTTTATAGCACGTTGGGGTAGTGGGCTCAGAAAGAAAAAGGTTGAGAACACCTAGTCTACAATACCAGCTCACCCCTTCCAAAGAATAACATAGAGATGCAATCTAACCATTTTTTACAGGCAAGCCAAATATAGCAGGGAAAAATAAAGTGCTAAATTTAGCAGTATGTATTTATAGCACAGTTCTTATCAACTAACACTACTTCTAACTCATATTTGAGGGTTTATCAATGAATCTGGACTTGAGGAAAAACTTTCTAGAATAAATCACAAGAGGGACTGTTTCACACCATCCTTAAATGTTGACTGAAACCTATATAGCCAGCAAATAGCTTAAGTACTGGATTCCTGGAAATTGTCTATAGCGTAAGGCAGCTACTGTGCTGCTGAATGCCTCAAGTAGACCCTAACCTTCAATCAGATAGCTGGATAGCTTGAATAACACAAGAACAGAAGATAACTGGAAGAACCAGCAGCGTACAGGATTAATGTAGATTTATATTGTCAAGTATCAGGGGGTAGCCGTGTTAGTCTGTATCTACAAAAACAACAAAGAGTCTGGTGGCACCTTAAAGACTAACAGATTTATTTGGGCATAAGCTTTCGTGAGTAAAAACCTCACTTCACTCTATGCATCCGAAGAAGTGAGGTTTTTACTCACGAAAGCTTATGCCCAAATAAATCTGTTAGTCTTTAAGGTGCCACCAGACTCNTAAAGAGCTAAAATAACCTCTCTATGCCTACTTGAGCTTCCCAGGATTGCATTAGCTCTTTTGACCACCACATTGCAGTAAGAGCTCATGTTCAGGTGATTATCCACCACAGTGGACTTGGGCTTGTGTAGTCAATGATTAATCATCAGCTCCACCACTTGCTAAATTGTGTTTAATATCATGTTAGTCAACACTTTTTTAACACTGTACATTAGCCCAGAGTAGATGTGGGCATAGACTCCACCAGCAAATACCAGTGATTATATGACTATAAATGTATCTAGATTGGAGTACAAAAACAATATAAATCTACAAAAACAACAAAGAGTCTGGTGGCACCTTAAAGACTAACAGATTTATTTGGGCATAAGCTTTCGTGAGTAAAAACCTCACTTCTTCGGATGCATAGAGTGAAGTGAGGTTTTTACTCACGAAAGCTTATGCCCAAATAAATCTGTTAGTCTTTAAGGTGCCACCAGACTCTTTGTTGTTTTTGTAGATTTATATTGTTTTTGTACTCCAATCTAGATACATTTATAGTCATATAATCACTGGTATTTGCTGGTGGAGTCTATGCCCACATCTACTCTGGGCTAATGTACAGTGTTAAAAAAGTGTTGACTAACATGATATTAAACACAATTTAGCAAGTGGTGGAGCTGATGATTAATCATTGACTACACAAGCCCAAGTCCACTGTGGTGGATAATCACCTGAACATGAGCTCTTACTGCAATGTGGTGGTCAAAAGAGCTAATGCAATCCTGGGAAGCTCAAGTAGGCATAGAGAGGTTATTTTAGCTCTTTATTTGGCACTGGAATGACTGCTGCTGGAATATCATGTCCAGTCCTGGTGCCAACATTTCAAGAAGGATGTTGTTGAACTGGACAGGGTTCAGAGAGGAACCACTAGACTAGAACAATTGAAGGATTAGAAAACCTTCAAAGTCCTGATAACTAAATTGAGCTTCTTGTGTCTATCTGAACAAAGAAAAGGGTAAGGGGGTGGCTTCACTGCAGTCTAGAAGTACCTACATGAGGAACAAATATTTAATGGCCTCTTCAATCTAGCTGAGAAAGGTATAACACAAACCAGTGGGTGGAAGTTTAAACTAGACAAATTCAGACTGGAAATAAGGTGTAGATGAGAGGGGCTGTGGGGGGACTCTTCCCTCACTGACAATTTTTTAAATCAAAATGATTTTTTCTAAAAAATGCTCTAGGAATTATTTTGGGGAAGTTCTAAGGCCTGTGTTATACAGTAGGTCATACTAGATTATTTTAATGGACCCTTCTAGCCTTAGTATCTGAAAAGAAGGAACTCCATGATGCCACTGTTGGTCACTTTTCAAAGTGAAACCATAGAAGATTCTTTTAAATACCCACTTTGTGTATTTAAAAAAAAAAGTGTACAGCAAATGACTTGATCTCCTTTGGTTTTGATATTCCTAAATATTTCCTCATTTTATGCAATTGGGATTCCCACTCCAGTCTGCACCAGCCAATAATTAAAAACCATAAATAGACATTAGTGGGAGAAACTGCAACAAATGTTTGGGGAGTGTCCAGATTAGTCTTTACAAAGATACTTATTTGCATCAGTTACTCAAGGTAAAACTCTAGTGAGTACAAATGGCTAATGTAAACTAGAGAAGCCATAAGGCTATTCTGCTTGTAGTTACACAGCTGACATACTGGGATCCCACTGAGTAACACCCCAAAATATTAGATGTTATGCCTTCACTGCAGGGTTATCTTGGGATCTAACATGGGTGTTGCCCCAACCCTCTGTCCCACATTTCCACATACATCACCCTCTCATCCACAGTTAGTGGTGCTTTCAACCCAGGCTAGCTGGCATGGCTGAGACTATAGGCCAGTGGTGTGCAAACTTTTCTGGTCGCATCCCCTGCCCCTTACAATTAATGAAATCTGTCTGCACGCCCCTCCCACATTACTGCACAGCCCAGGCTTCCTCAGCAGCAGAGCAGGGCCTGTGGGTGGAACCGGTCTAGAAGCATGGCACTCTCTCTCAACCACCCCATGGCCCAGGCCTGGAGGCAGAGCGGGGTTGGGGGAGGAGCGAGGCTGGGGGTGCAGTGGGGCTGGAAGTGTGGTTCTCCTTCCCTGCTCACCGTGGGGGCTGGTCCAGGCCCTTCTGCATGCCACACAAATGTTCCTTTGTGCCCCCTGGGGACCACTGCTATAGGCTAAAAGTTGAGCGAGGTTTTCACTCAGGATGGTAACCCACTCATTTTACACTGAGAATTTAGGGTAAATCACTCAAGTGCTGATTGTCTTCCAATACCCTCTTTCAATTCCTCCTGTGTGTCCAGAAGGACAGACAAGTTCTTTCACAGTTCACTGAGAAATAATCAAAATGCCTTGTCTTACTGCAGCCCAAAGAACCATGGGATATGCCCCTGGAAATCCTAGCAACACATGAGTGAGTGCAGTACCAGTGAGGACACAATTGGGTAGGGCTTTGCAGTGTGGCCTCTTACATCCAGAGTAGGCTAACCCAGGTGCCGATCACCCTAGTTACCTCTGTAGCAAAGGGATACCCTAACAGTGTCAAGTTCTTGATCTGCCTCTCTGTCAATGTCTCTTTCTTTTCATCCTCTTCAATCTCTACAACCCTTTCTGTATAAGATTATTCCCTGGCAGGCAAGCTACTTACACAAATTACAATCAGTTTTTGTATAATATGGATGCTCACCCTCACAGAATGTAGCTGCAAGGGAGCAGTATGCAAAAACCAGAGAACTTGTGGGATTGAGAAATAAATTGTAAAGCTTCTGAGAAGATAATCAGATGGTAAATTGGGACCCTTAAATGGCAATGGCTGACAGAAGTGATAAGTGTTGCTTTGTGGGTTAATACTCTGACAATTGACTTGTTGCAGATTTTTGGGCACCACACTATGGTTGAGGCACAGGAGTGGTAAGTTTATTAAAAACACATTTCCTCATCTTGTCTGTTTACCCTTGTGGTGGTCTCCATGTTCCCTGAGCATCAGTGATGGAATCCCTGAATTGCTGGTCCCAATACCCCTTCAAGCTGCTGCTGCAAGGCAAGTGAATGAACAGAGGGGAATGGGTTCTGGTTTCAAGCAGGGGTGCCATTTAGGGAGTCCATGGGAGGGCTCCTGCCCCCAACCTGAGTTCTGTATAGTAGGTGTGCTCCGAGGCGGAGGGAGCTCTTAACTACAGCACAGCATTAGTGTGGAATATGAGTTCTGCAGAGGAGAGGTGCCCCTGGGGCAGGGCCGCAGGGAGTCAGTATTTTGTTTACAAATAGAGGCTGGGTGATTAAGATCAGAAAGGACTGGTAATTAAATTAAGGAACTGGGAGTCATTAGATGAGCCTGTAAAACAGGAATCCCTGGGGGTGGTGGGAGTGGGTGTTGACCAGAGAACACAGGGAATTCAGAAGAAATACAGCCAAGCAGAGGCGGCAGGTTTGTAGAAATTTTGGTGGTGCCCAGAACGCCCAGAGCCCACCCCCGCAAACTACACCCCCACCTGCCTAAGGCTCTGGGAGGGAATTTTTTCCCCCCATGTTAAGTTCTCCTACATCTTCTATGGGTCATCTTGATTATCACTTCAAAGTTTTTTCTTCTGCTGCTACTGATAGCTCATCTCAATTGATTGGTCTCTTACAATTGGTATGCATACTTCCACCTTTTCATGTTCTCTGTATGTATAAATATCTTCTGTCTGTGTGTTCCACTCTGTGCATCCGAAGAAGTGAGCTGTAGCCCACGAAAGCTTATGCTGAAATAAATTTGTTAGTTTCTAAGGTGCCACAAGTACTCCTGCTCTTTTTGCAAAAAAAAGTGATAGAAAGTAATCTAGATTTTTCTACAATTGTTGTATTCAAGAGTTAGTAACAAAGTAAGAATATACATTAAAATTTTAAACCTAGCCTGTGTCCCTTAAGTGACTTGACATAAGATGTGAGAACGTTAATATTAGAGCTGAGTGGGTTTAATATTTATTTAATTTTCTTTGTTATATAGGAATTAGATACAGTGCTCCTGTTAGCCAATTTCTAAGTTATTATCTGGAGGGGGCGGGGGGGACCCTAGAGTTTTCAGGTGTCTAAGTAGTCCCTTTAATCACAGTTAAAGTTGTCCCCACCACCACCACCAAAATATGAAATGGTGCCCCTAGTTGCAAGGCCCACAACTTTGGCTCCTCCTGTTAAACTAGTTCTTATCTATAGTTGTGCATTTCTGGTCTAAAACCTATCAGAGAATCAGGATGGTATAACTTAAGTCAGCTATCCCAGCATTATCTATGGAACTGCATCTGTGCCACTTCCTTTACATATGCAAACTAGAATAAAATCCAGTAAATCTACTTTATCAGAATTCTGACATGTATTTTTCCAACTACATATGGAAAGACACAAGCTTCAGAGCTTCTAAAAGTATCCAAGTAGGGGGTGAGTTAGTAGAGCTAAGAAAAAGAAGCCGAGTGTGAAGAGCCATTACAATATAGTATAGTTTATATTTAGAAACCTTAAACCACCTTTTGATTTTTGAGCATCTGATCTTTCCAGTTTAACTCTTGGTCTTTTCCCTTCCAACAGCAAAGTTTTTGATCATGTGGTGAATTTTTTTAAGTAACTGAATGGATTTTAAGTGGCTGCATTATAAATTAGTAATTTAGTGTCACAGCTACTATTATTTTGATCATTTGAATTTGACTACATAATGAAAGCACTTTGCTACTATTTCTGGAGGCTTGCACACTGTAATTACCATTGGTCATTTACTTGTTCTGTCACTCTTTATCCTAAAGTGGGTTATTTGAAGCTGAGGCAGTTGGTTGTCTTGTGTTGATGCACAGTGTGAATTATGCTGAAAAATGTTGCTTTTGACAAGGATAATTTGTCATGATGGAATTTCAAGATGTCCTGTTCTTTGACAAAAGGCATGTGGAAATGTACTCTGTCAAAAGGGCACAAACCAAAGGAATCCCAGTGTTTATATTTTATGTAATCTCACAAATCCCTAATGATTATGGAGCAAAGGAGGTCTATCTAGATTAGAACAAAATGTTTCTCTTTTAATATGGGCAGATTGGAGGAATAGGGGAGGACAGAATAGCTGCAGAAAGGATCTCAAGAGAGAGAAATCACAAAGCCTATGAAACAACAACAAAACAAAAACCTGGGAACAGATTTACAAATCCTTGTATGAACATACTTCCTGAAATGAAAGATGCAAAGGTTAATGTTTTTATTAAATGTGGGTGGTTATTATTACTGTTAATAATGAGATCTTGTCAAGATGGATGAAAATTAATGGTGCTCCTGCTATTTTTGTAGGCAGAGCACGCACACACACATGCACACACATGAAAAAAACCTTCCATTGATGATCAAAATTTAGATAGGAAAAGTAAGAAATGCTGCTTGAGAACTTTGTATACTGGTTAGTTTGTTTTTTCAACAATTCTAAAGCTTTAACTTCTTGAATCTCAATGTCTATTCTCATTAAATAATTGTCTGGAACCCCCTACACCACCACCACCCCCAAGTTCTCACAATTGTAAAAATTTAAATTGGTAAAAATGGGGGGGGGATTAGAAATAAACAGACATTATCCATCAAAATAATGATGAAAAATAAAAATTCTGCCAACCCTACCTATGTCCTGTTGACTGCCAATGGGGTTTTGGCTCTGCAGTGCCTAAATTCAAGTTTTCAAAAGGTTTTAAGGTCCTAAATCAGTTAGACACTGCAATGCTGAGCACAGCAATGTCTAAATTCCTTTAAAAATCTGGGCCTATAGGCCCAATCCAAAGCCCATTAAAGTAAATTGGAAGACTCCCATGGACTCATCTTTACTCTTCCAGACATCTTTTTTTTTTTTTTTTTTAGGGGTGGGGGGGTCCATCAGCAAGATCCTCTGTCTCCCTCTTCCACACTGCAGGGGCAGTTCCAGTGGCTCTTCACCCCACTCTGCTCCTTCCCAGGCCAGGTGTTGCAGGGAGGGAGAGCAGGAAGAACAGAGGAGTGCCCTCTGCTGTTCTTGCGGTGTAGGAGGGGCCAGAACTGCCCTGAGCTGCTGGGCTCTTTCTGCTCCCTCCATCCCACTACCCTTCTGTGAGAATGGTTTCAGGTTGCTGAAGGGAGAGTGGGGAGAGATCTGATTGGCTGCCTGCCACTTGTGCACTTCTTGATACAGAGTAATCTATCAGCTAAAGTTCACTAGAGGTCTGGAGCTTCTCATGTCATTGTGAGACTGGCTCTGCATCTAGCCTAGCCAAAATGCTGTCACTTACGAAAAAGTCACAAGAGTTGGCAATGCTGTCATTCCACTAACTTTTGTCATACATTTCACCAGCAATGACCTCTTTTTTTTCTAGATCTTTGATAAATATATTGAATAGCACTGAGCCAAGAAAAGAGACCCCTCATTTGCTAATGATCTCCCACTAACTCTTTTTTTTCCACAGTGCTAATTTTTAAACAGAATGTTGTATGACCCTGCATTGATTGTTTTACAGTGCCCTTATTCTCTGCAGTAGATTAATATTGCCCATATTTGTGTCAGGGTCAAAAAAGAAGTGAGAAGGTTAAACTTAAACTAATAACATTAGTATCTTTTAGATCCTGGCTAAATTTACATGAAAGGGGTTCAGATTGCTATTGGCACCACAGTGATGCACTGGGAATGGGCAAAGTTTCTATTGTTGGACAGTAACTATCTATTTGTGCTTTTTTCATCCTGTGTCAGATGTGGTTCTTTACTGAGTTCATAATTAACCAGGTTTACTGATCCAGTGCCTACACCTTACCATCCATATGGTCATTCTGGTGATTCTGATCTCACTGAGTCCTTATTTCAATCCTATTTGCATGCTGCTTTATGCCTCCCTTCATGACCTTTAGATGCATTGAAAGTTCATTTCTGTATTTCATTCTGTAACCGGATGGCCTGTCCCTTAAGGGGTAGGGTTGTCAATTAATCGCAGTTATGTGCCAGATATGCTAAACATGATTAATTTTAAAAAATTAATCTCAATTTAAAAAATTAATCACGATTAATTGCAGTTTTAATCACATTGTTAAATAATAGAATACCAATTGAAATTTATTAAATATTTTGGATGTTTTTCTACATTTTCAAATATATTGATTTCAATTACAACACAGAATACAAAGTATACAGTGCTCACTTCATATTTTTATTACAAATATTTGCACTGTAAAAATAAAAGAAATAGTATTTTTCAGTTCACCTCATACAAGTACCACAGTGCAATCTCTTTATTGTGAAGTGCAACTTACACATGTAGATTTTTTTTGTTACATAACTGCACTCAAAAACAAAACAATGTAAAACTTTAGAGCCTACAAGTCCACTCAGTCCTACTTTTTGTGCAGCCAATCATTAAGAGAAACAAGTCTGTTTACATTTACGGGAGATAATGCTGCCTGCTTCTTTTATTTACAATGTCACCTGAAAATGAGAATAGACATTCGCATGCACTTTTATAGCCAGCATTGCAAAGTATTTATGTGCCAGACATGCTAAACATTTGTATGCCCCTTCATGCTTTGGCCACCATTCCAGAGGACATGCTTCCATGCTGATGACACTTGTTAAAAAAATAATGCGCTAATTAAATTTGTGACTGAACTCCTAGAGGGAGAATTGTATATCCCCTGCTATTTTCTTTTCAATACCTCTCCACCCTTCTTCATTTTACAAGTTTGCTTTTACTTTTGATGACCGATAGCTAACCTTCACCAGGGTCCCATAGGGCTATCATAACGCCCGAAGTCTGTGTCATTGGTTGGTGGCCGCCCTGTGGAAGAATCTGACTTAATCTAGTAACATTATAAGTTACGTAGATGACATCCTAATTGCCACACAGACCAGAGAAGATAATTGTGCTGCTTTAGATGAGGTTCTGGAAGCATTGAAAAAAGCTGGATTTTTGATCAATCCTAGCAAGGCTCAGCTGGTCCAGCAGCAAGTGACTTACTTGGGAGTTCAGCTTGGACCTACAGGCAGAAAACTGGACATTTCGAGAATAGAACTCATATCTAAGCTGCCTGCTCCAACAGATGTAAGCACTTTACGATCATTCCTTGGACTGGTCGGATTTTCAAGAGATTTTATCGAAAACTATAGCAAAAAGGCCAGACCTCTCTATAAACTTTTGAGAAAAAAATCAGAAATGGACTTGGGGAACTGAAGAACAGCAAGCAGTGATAGACCTGAAGCGAGTCTTGATGACTGCACCAGCACTTGCATACCCTCAAATCAACCAGCCCTTCCACCTACAACTGGTAACAACCAAGACAGCGATTAGTGCAATATTATTACAACAGAGTGGATCCTCCTTAAAACCAGTGGCATATGGATCTAAGGCCCTTTCAGAAGTAGAAAAACAGTTTACAACGTGCAAAAAGGAAGTACTTGCATTAGTTTGGGCTATCTCCCATTGGGAGTATTTAATAGAAATGGCCCCTATATATATATATATATATATATAGGATAGAACAAGAAGCAATGGGTTTAAACTGCAGCAAGGGAGGTCTAGGTTGGACATTAGGAAAAAGTTCCTAACAGTCAGGGTGGTTAAACACTGGAATAAATTGCCTAGGGAGGTTGTGGAATCTCCATCTCTGGAGATATTTAAGAGTAGGTTAGATAAATGTCTATCAGGGATGGTCTAGACAGTATTTGGTCCTGCCATGCAGGCAGGGGACTGGACTCGATGACCTCTCGAGGTCCTTTCCAGTCCTAGAATCTATGAATCTATTGTACTAAAAACCACCCATACACCACTGCAATATGTTATATCAGGTAAAGCTAATGCAGGGCGAGTCAGCCACCCTAGACTTGCCAATTGGATACTTGGCCTCCTGAATAAAGAGGTACAAGTAGAGAAGATCAACACACCTATTTCTGCACCTTTCGCACTTCGCCCTCCAATAACTGAGAAAATATATGTAAATAATCATGATTGTCCTCTACCTAACATCGAGATTCCAGAAATTGTATCCCCCTTTAAACTTGAATCATGCTATGAAAATGCAAAAGCCAGTAAGAGAGAATTATGGATAGTCAATGGCAGTAGCCCTTTTAAAGATGGGAAGGCTTCTACTGGATATGCAGCGCTTCATGTTGCTTCGGACAAGGTCTATCAAGGAACCATGTCATACCATTTTGCACAAGCGGCTGAAGTTGTGGCCATCATAGTGGCATTAGAAAATGCTGAGTCAACTGCTAACATCACCATCTGTACGGACTCCGATTGGGCTATGAGGGCCTTGTTAGACTGGATGCCAATATGGAAACAGCAGGATATGAAGACCACAGATAATCATCCAGTGGCATATGCTGGCTATCTTATGCATGCATGGAACTTAGCAGAAGCTAGGAGGGGAGATACTTATCTATTCAAAGTGAGAGCACACAGAAAGAATCAGGCAGAGATATCCATATTAAACAGCAAAGTAGATAAGTTAGCAAAGCAAGCAGCAGTAATGGGACTGAAACAAGATGGGATAAGGTAGAAGCTAATATAAGTGCAAATAAACCTGTGGACCATACAGATCATCAAGACATAGAGCAATTACAAGATCAAGATCCTGAAATTAAGAAGCTGCTAAAAGATGGAAAACACAAAACATACCTCATCACTCGACATACATCTGGACTAATCACGGCAACAAAAGATAATCATGAAAATACTGATAAGGATACCTTGATTCCAATATTAGTGATTCCAAACATATTGCAAAGAGAGTTAATCCAACTGGCTCATCAACAAGGACACTTTGGACTCCAAAAGACTCTACAAAGGTTAGCTACGGTGGGATGGTGGCCTGAGATAATCCAAGATACTGAGCACTTTATTAACAACTGTTTGAGATGCACCCACAATAATCCTGATATAAGGATAAGAAAAGGACCTCTACTTCATCAACCGGTAGATGGCCCGTGGATTCGAGTACAGATATACTTTATTGGACCCTTACCTAGAACCAACTGAGGAAATGTATACTGCCTGGTGGTAATAGATCCATTTACCAAGTGGATAGAAGGGTACCCAACTAGGAATTGCACTGCAGGTGTGACAGTAAAAATGCTGTTAGAAAATACGTTCAGTCGATTCGGACTACCTCGGATTATTGATTCAGATCAAGGCACGCACTTTACCGGAGAATTAACTAAACAACTATGTATAGCCTTAGGAATACACCAAAGATTTCATGTAGCTGGTCACCCACAAGCTTCTGGGTTAGTAGAGAGATCTACTTGAAAAACTGCCCTAAGGAAGGCAATTGATTCATCAGGAAAGAACTGGGACAGACATCTACCTCTCATCCTGATGGCAATCAGATCCACAGTGAGCGTCCATGGATTCACCCCGTATGAAGCACTTTTCGGAAGACCTATGGTAACACCTGAGCAATGATGGATACCAGGAGGGGTACCACCGGATGAGTATAGACCTAGAACTGTGACGGACAATTACATAAAATCAGTGTTAAATACCATATCAGAGTGCAAAGAGCAGTGACGGTTAATTTAAAAGGAAACATTCATAAGATGGATCAAAGACTGAACAACAATTTAAAACATTTAGAGTGGAACATAGAGGATCAAGTTCTCTTTAAGTATTTTTCTGAAAAGAACCATCCGTTGAGCCCAAGATGGGTTGGACCAGTAACTGTCATCAATAAAGCCAGTCCAACAACTTATCAACTAAAATTGAAGACCGGAAAACGTAAAGTACAAAAGTGGTTTCATAGCTCACAATTAAAATTATGGAAAGGAAACATCTGACTAATCCATCTAGAACAGAAAGTAATAGGACGAGTGATGAAAAACCACCATAAGGATCTAAATGAATTGTCTTGTTTTCATCCACAGGATGCTGAACAAAAGAAATATGAAGACTACTGGAAAATTCCTGATGTATATAATTATAACTTGGTTAAGTTTATGGACCTGTAGAAGTTTAATAATTAAGAAAAATTAATACTGGATATGCAAGACACACGGAAAACTATCTTTCATGCATGACCAATGGAAGGAACTGGAAACACAAAAGGAATATACAGAACAAGGACTTGAAGAAGAGGAAAATGAGGAATATGTCAATGAAAGAATCAACACTCCAATAAGAGGAATGGCACCGCCTGAAGCCCCTACAAAGCCATTTCCAGAGGATATTTACAGACGCCGGAGGAAACGGGATCTATCATCAACTTGCAACGTAACTCTGAAAGGAAGTAAATTCTTTCCTATTAAGATGAACGAATATCTAAGATGTCAGGTTAACCCACAAATAATATATCGATGGAGAAATAAAATCTCACCAATTGCAAGAAGACGTCAAAACCAAGGAAAACAACAAGAAAGCGCTACAAAAAATAGTACAACAAAGGTATCTCGAGCGACTACTAGAAAACCAGTTAAAGTTTTCAGAATCGGACATCAAGGAAGAGGGAAAAGAGAGGCAAACAATCATAAAAATTGGGAATGGGTAACCCTTAGAGCCTATAAGGTAATGGAACGTTGCTACCTAGATGTTTCTGAGTATTCTCAGACTCAATCGGTTATATTACCTGACACTGTTACCACCCACAACCCAGTACAGCGTTTTGGACCTATACGTCCAGGATATGATTATACATGGAGTATGCCTGAAGTGATGTTTGACAACTGCCATAAAGACCTTTATCTATGTGTTATATTTGACATCTTATCTCTTTCTTTAGTTAAACCCGGAAAATTGAACATATTAATAAAAATGTACCATCAACAGGCCCATATAGATTTTGTAAATATGTCCATAAAACCTCCTAATCATAATACTACTATATTAAGATTAACCTGTAATTCCTCTTTGTTGGGCTATAACATTTCATTGAAACAACATACTACCTCAAGATATTGTATATCGGACAACGACATGAATGAATTCAAGGAATTGTGTGCAATTAATTATACTATAAATGTTATGGTCAATCACTCTGGACTATGGACTGTGAGAGGCCCGCTGGAGTTGGAATATACAAAGGAAATACATGTGGTAACGCCACCTCCCATTTATCATGTAGGACCACTAACCATTAAAAAGGACGTAACCAGAACTTTAATGATAGATCCTCAATATTCAATCAAAAGGATTATCATGCCTCTACAATTATCTATAACATCAGTATATAATCAATGTGCCTTATATACAGAGCCACTTTTAGTAGGATGGAGAGCCTGGGTTCAAGGAGTACTCCCTCCTTCTTCCAACTCGTCTACTAGGCAGAAACGTGATGTAGTGGCAAAGGTGCTAGGAGGAGTTGGAGCTGGATTAAGCATATTAAAACAGTAGACCAACAAATACTAGCAAACCGAATTGGTCAGGTAGGTCATGATGCCGCCTCCCTCGCTGAACCACTGACTTCTGTATTTCACGCTTTAGGAACTACAACATTTGACATCACTAAAATTCTTCCGTATTGGCTTAAAATTCAAGAGCAAGACCACCTGCGAATACTGGGAGCATTGGATATTCTCCAATCTAATATTTCAGAAGCCCTAGCATGTGTAGAAGCTCAGCAATGGTTGATAACGGTAGCTAAAGCGATCATCAGAGATGGTTTTAACCAGCAGCTACCTTTAGAATTGAAAAAAATCATCTACGAGGATGCCAATGATTTTGAGAAAATACATCACCAACAGTGCCAATTATTAACGTTCACTTACTTCCAGCACAACGATACGATCATGGCCTTGATTCTTATCAAGCTAATCAGCTAATCAAGAAATGAGCTAATCAAGAAACCATATATCCTCTTGTTGCTTTGGGGATATATGCTAACCAGTCCCTACTAGTCCCTATAGAAGAACATAAATGGGTACATATTAACGCTAATAATTCGTAGGTCCCTATAAATCTGCAAGCATGCGTCCATCAACCCAACCTGGGATATACCTGCACTACCCAAGTGTGGGAGGAGGATTCCACTTGCCTAGACCCTGTAGAGAGAACTTGCTCCTATGAAGTGTTTCACCATTCCCTCAGTAGAGCCTCTGCCATAGTATAAGTGGATTCTGATTGTTTTTGTATCTGGAGTTTATCTCCATATTTCTTAGTTAATAATTTGTATAAAGTTACTAATTCAGGAATAGGGAATTTATGTATATGTAAGGTCATACAGTTAATGGGTTGTGATATCAATGTATCTGTACATACTGTATATATTAAAGATGTATTCAATGAATATAGATTGTACAATACGTTGACACCCATCCATGTTGGAGCAAATCTGGAGACCAGCCCAGCACTCTGCAGCTGCCCCCAACTTCTAAAAAAATCTTGAATGTCTCACACCCCCAGGGGGTGGGTGCACCCCAGGTTAAGAACCACTGCACTAAACTGATAAGATCTGCATTTTAATTTAATTTTAAATGAAGTTCCTAAACATTTTAAAACCCTTGTTTACATACAATAGTTTAGTTATATAATATAATCTTAGAGAGAGACCTTCTAAAAACGTTAAAACGTATTACTGGCACACAAAACCTTAAATTAAAGTGAATAAATGAAGACTCGGCACACCACTTCTGAAAGGTTGCCGACCCCTGCTGTAGATGGCGGTGGTTGGGGCCAGAATATACCAGGATCCAGCAAGATCCAAGTACCATGAGCCAGATGTGTTTTTCCAGGGGTTTTGTACCAGGGTGTGTCAGAGTTTCCCAGGCAAGCAGAAGTGGCTCCCCTTGCTTTCTGCGTTGTACAATTCAAATGGCCCAAAGCTGCCAGGAGCAGCCAGGGTCTGGCTCTTGAGCCGGGATGCACCTGCCGTGGCTTTGTGCAGCAGGAGCTTGTCCTCTGTTGGGGAGGGGGGCAGGGGGCAGCGCCCCTAACGTCGGGCCCGGGTTTTGCGGGGGCACTGCACCGGGGTGGCGGTCCCGCATCTGGCTGGACCAATTCCGGCCCGGCGCTACCCTTCCCCGCCCGCCTCCAAGCAGCCGGGGGCCGCCGCAGCAGCAGCCCCGCGTTGGCGCGTGACGGGACGGGAGGCGGGCCCGGGCCAGCCCCGGCGCGCGGCCTGCAGGCTGCAGCAGGATGCGGGCTACGCGGAAGCGGCTCTGCTCCGCGCTGCTGGCCGCCTACTTGCTCTTCTCCCTCTACGCCGCCTACAGCGTCTTCCTGCGGCCGCGGCGGCCATCCGCCTCCCGGGGCGGCCCCCGGCAGCCGCGGCTCTTCAGAGGTAACGCGGCGGAGGGGCCCGGCCGGCGGCTGCGCTGTCACGCGAGCCCGGGGAGTGAACGGGGGACGCGCTGGGCGCCAGCTGCTGCTGTCCAGCAAGGGGGGAGTGTGAGGGGACACTGCGGTCCCGTCCGGCCCCTTTGGCTTCTGCCCTGTGAAATATCCCCCCCAGTGCCGAGCCTAGCGCCCGAGATGCCGGTGACCGGGTAGCTAATGCCCGGTGCGGGCGGGGCAAGCCTCAGGGAGGCTGCTGGCGATTGGGCTTTCATACAAAGGGGTTGAGGGGAAGCTTTGCTCCCACCCGGCGGCGGCAAGAGGTGTCGCTTATGTAGCAAGCTGGAGAAGTGGGCAGCCAGCTAAGCCTTTTGGGTTGGTGGGGGTTAGCTAGTAGCCGCTCATACGGTCTGAGGTGAGGTGCCTGTCCCTGGCATCTACGTGTTTCAATTGCTAGTGAGAGGCCCCTGCCCCCAAAAAATCGGTGTGTGTTTATGTCTACGCTTGGAAGAATTAGCTCTTTAGCAGTAAATGTCAGTAATGCCAGCAGCACAATGAAGCTTTTGTTGATAGGGTCCACTTCTTTGATGGCATGTACATGATCCATGGTGCCGGTTTGTTCTGAAATTTTCTCCTTTTAGAGCTAATTTGTTTTGAATATGTGAGGTTTTACTGTAGTAGCAGTTGTTCTTAATCTAGCTATCAATTCAGAGGATTAAATACAGGCCTGGCTTCTAGAGCTAGTCACTCCCCTAACTTTGGTGACAGATTCTTTGTATTTTGTCATTAGTGAGACGTAACTTTATGCACATGAGTCACCTGGCTGGAAAATGCATATTTCCTGAGTCTTCAATATAGTTACTATAATATGGAAAATACAGGTCTCTCTTGGTTGTTTCGTCTCCCCCCGCTATCTCCCCTCCACCCCCCTTTCAATCTTTCATTGCAGGAGCTGCTTATAGGAACTTCCACAAAGAAAATTCCTCATGTCCTGGATTAAAAAATTCACTATTTATTGTGGTAGCACCATAGATACCCAGTAGGGCTCAGGATAGCATTGTGCTAGGTGCTGTACAAATATAGGCCCCAATGCTGCGCAGGCAGGCCTGACCCCTTTCTTCCACTATTGCTACCTGTGGGGAATTAGAAGTCTAATTTTTGTCACTGTAGACTAGCCCAATGAGCACAGATGCAAGCTATGCTGTAGCCATGGTTGGGCATAAGTGTGTTTTGAAAACAGTCTTGTTTGGACAGTACCTTAAAACATCTACTAAAATGAGACCTGTTATTTCTGTAACAATTAGGAGTAGACTTGTAGACCTAAGGTTGTTAATGCAAAATGTGTGTCTTTTAAACATAGAACGCTCATCTTTGGGAAATGAAGAATGGAATCCTTGGGAAGGAGATGAAAAAAATGAGCAGATTGCTTCACAGCAGAGATATGAAACTAATCTTCAAATGTTAAAAAATTTGAAATCCCAACAAGAACAAACAGACCTTAAAGTGCAGATCTGGGGTAAAGCAGCCATTGGTAAGCATTTGTGATTAATTTGTTTAATACTGCTAAGTGACTATGGCAAGTCCCTTAACCTTTCTGTGTCTCCCTTTTCCTTTCTGTAAAGGTGAGTATAAAAGTGTTTGCTTACCTGTTTAAAGTACTGTGCTATCTTTGGATGGAAGGCCTGGTATAAGTGATAAGTATTTATTATTCAGAACTGTATAAACAACACAATGAGAACAAACTTCAGTTCTTCGGCATACTTTGCTCATTTGCTTATCCTGTACTGTGGTCAGGGACTCTCTTTGCTGGATTATCCTAAGCAAATTGTGTAGTGTTGCATTGTTCATTCCAGAGCATATAGTTTGATTCAAAAAACTGAAGAGTCCTGGTGAATACTTTTCCATGCTGACTTCTAGATCAGAAGTTGAGAGAAAGAAACAGTATGCGGGTTGTGCAGATTTGTTCCCTTCCCAAACTTTTTACTAAGAAGACTCACCAACTACATTGTCTTTTCTTTTCTTTTCTTTTCTTTTCTTTTCTTTGTGACCCACCATTACATATATGCACTACCTTCTGCCCTAGTACTGCAGCCCTAATCCCTGCCCAGTGCAGAGGGGAGGCCAGGGAAGTGGGGAGAGTTGGAAAGTGAGCCTGCCCCTGCTCACCTTCAGCAATGGCTCCTGTCCCACAGGGCTGGGTGAGGGCTGCATGGGCTGGTAGGATCTGAGTAGAGCTGTGGCTCCATGTGCCATCTCCTAACACCCAGAATGCCTGCCCTACAGGACAGGAGCTGCTGCTTCGGCGTGAGTGTTGTGTGGGCTTAGTCTCCTCTGCCCTCCTAGACCTCCCCTCTGCATTAGGCTGGGCAAAGTGTATGTTTGCCTAGGCCAGGGCCTACTGGTTAATATTGCCCTGGACACAGCAACACATCTAGAACCTTCCCATATGTAACTTAAAATACTTTAGGGCTCATATTGAACTGATGCATGTAACTGTTTGCAGGACTGGGGCTTTAATTATCTAAAAGTGAACACCCTTTTCTTGGCACTGCTAGCAATTCACCTGAAAGTGGCTCCATTTTAGAAGGTATTGCATTTCCTCTATCCGTAAAACTCCAAGAACCTTGACCGTCTTAGAATGTGAATGGAACTTTTGGAGGAGTTTTCATTGAAACTGTAACAATACCATCTTTAGATGGGGTTTTTTATGGTGGTCTTTTGTATTCATTGACATACTATACGTGGGTATTTTTCCATTGTAAAAATATTCCATGTTTCCAGGGGAGAAACTTCACCTCTCTCTCGTAACTTCAAACGGTGTTGTCATTGGGCATGACTACACTATAGTGCCCCCTCCTTGCCAACTGTGGCTCTGCTGAGGCCTGCCTCAGTTTCCCCTTCACTCAGGGCCCCTTAAAAAGACAACAGTCCAAATTCAAAGAATTCACTTTCAGGGTGCCAATTTATTTATTCTTTCAAAATAGAACTCAAACTTAAGTCTGCATTCCAGTTTATTTTGGGGGGGTGGAGCAACCAATCCATGTTAAATAGGAAAATTTGACATCCACATCCCACTATCATTGCCACACAGTTCCTGAAACATTCCTTTTGGAATGATTTTTACAGTAGACAGGAGATGCCATGTATGCACCAAGTACTCCAGCCGCTCTTCATTATTTATGTAGGTCTTTACCTCTGGCAACATATTCTTGAAGGTCTGCTTGAACCTGCTGATGTGACTGCTCAGTGGAGAGAAGGAAGCATAAAGGGAGGAAAAACACATTTCAGGTACCAGTTACATGACATTGACCTTCTCTTGTGTTGACTTTAGCAGTCTCTGTTGAAAACATAAACACTGTAGGAAAAGGTGGCCAATTGTATAATTTATCCCTCCCACTCCAACAATTGTAAATATTTTAATATGTATAAAGGGAAATGGTATAACAATAATGCTTGTTTTGGTGATTCATTCTGACCAACCATGAACATATTTATTGCCATACTTAATTTCAGACCTTGTATTAAATATGTTCTGTATGACAGTTTGATGTTTAATTTAAAATGTAATTTCTAGAAATTACAAGAACAATCCTCAAAAAGAAGAACAGGAGTACTTGTGGCACCTTAGAGACTAACAAATTTATTAGAGCATAAGCTTTCGTGGACTACAGCCCACTTCTTCGGATGTATATAGAATGGAACATATATTGAGGAGATATATATACACACATACAGAGATCATAAACAGGTGGGAGTTGTCTTACCAACTCTGAGAGGCCAATTAATTAAGAGGAAAAAAAACTTTTGAAGTGATAATCAAGCTAGCCCAGTACAGACAGTTTGATAAGAAGTGTGAGAATACTTACAAGGGGAGATAGAGTCAATGTTTGTAATGGCTCAGCCATTCCCAGTCCTTATTCAAACCGGAGTTGATTGTGTCTAGTTTGCATATCAATTCTAGCTCAGCAGTCTCTCGTTGGAGTCTGTTTTTTAAGTTTTTCTGTTGTAATATAGCCACCCGCAGGTCTGTCACTGAATGACCAGACAGGTTAAAGTGTTCTCCCACTGGTTTTTGAGTATTTTGATTCCTGATGTCAGATTTGTGTCCATTAATTCTTTTGCGTAGAGACTGTCCGGTTTGGCCAATGTTCATAGCAGAGGGGCATTGCTGGCACATGATGGCATATATCACATTGGTAGATGCGCAGAACAATCCTATTGCCCATCACTGCTTAAAGTCAGAAAAATTAGGTTTTGTGCAAAGAACTCAGTGGAAGCTGGCAAGGTTGGAGTTACCCTCTTCTGTGGCCACTCTTCCTGCCTACAGATTACAGTTCTAGTCTCTACAACCTTATTCATCTGCACAAGGACCTGTGCACCACTTAAGCCCCCGTTTAAGAGCTTAAGTGATGTTCAGAGCCTTGCATGGACCCTTTGATCTGAGGTACAGTCTCACAGGGTGAAATTCATCAGTTTTTTGGTTGTTGTTTTTTTTTTTCATTACAGAATATGACCGTGTCGCTTTTTTAAATAAAGTCATATATACAGGTTGAAATAAACACCTGATGATCCACATGAGAAATTCACCAGGCCTAATTTTACACTAGTCATCTTTGTAGAAGTGATATTAATAATTTCATAAGGCCAGAAAGAACCATTATGATCATAAAGTCTGATCTCCCCTCTAACACAGGTCATATAACCTCACCCTGTAATTTCTACATCAAGCCCATAACTGAGCAAAAGCATATATTTCACAGAAACATCCAATCTAAGTGAAAATAGATACACCATGTTCTAAGTAAGTTATTCCAGTGGTTAATCATCATCACTTTTAAATAATTATGCCTTATTTCTAGTCTGAATTTGTCTAGCATCAGCTTCCAGCCCTTGGCTCTTGCTATCAAAAATCTCTTCCCACCTATGTACTCAAAGACTTTGATCAAGTCACTGCTTAATCTTCTCTTGGTTAAACTAAATGGATTGAACTTCTTTGGTCTCACAACTCTTGTTACTCTTTTCTGAACCCTTTAAAGGTGGACACAAGAACTGGACACAGTATTCCAAAAATGGTCTCACTAATGCTAGATGCGGTGGTAATATTGACTCCCTGCCTCTACTTGATATTCCCTGGCTTATCCGCCCAAGGATCATTTTTGCCCTCTTAGCCCCCAGAGCTCATGTTCAGTTGACCATCATGACCTTTAGATCAGTTTCAGAGTCACTGCTTTCCAAAATACAGCTCCCTCATCTTGTAAGTGTCATGTACATTCTTTGTTCCTAAATGTATGACTTTGCATTTGTCTATTTTAAAAATGCACAGTCACAAACACTCCAGCTCAGTAAGGTAGATAGAAATAATACAGAAAGTACATCTGCACATCATATTCACACCATCCCTTGCAGAACAACCTGAAATATTAGCAATTATATTCCTCATCACCATCACCATCGCCTTCCTCATCTTCACCAGTAGCCATCATTCTGACATCTCCCAAGGGATACATCTCTCTCTCCTCCTGCCCACAGGCTGGGATGTAACTTTTATAATACGTTACGCTGACGCCGCTACGTGTAATGCATATTCAGTAGGGGTATTTCCCCTCTTATTGTTTTTCCTCAATCTACTAGTTTTGAGGTGTCCTCCTTCTATAGGTCAGTATATTAATGATTTGAACTCATTGTCCTATACATCAATTCGTTGCTTTGGCACTCGTATGGCTGGATGTTCTTTCCAAAACTTTCCAAAAGCTGGTGTTAGTGCATGTTTCTGTGGTTGGCTGATGTCATTATGGACAAAATTCTCCCTTACACTCTACTTCCGGTTCCCCAAAACATAGTGGTTACTGTTGGGCTGTTTATCTGTGCCAAAGTTCATAGACTTCAAGCATCATGCTAACTGCTGAAGCCAATGTCTTACAGGATACAAGCCGTTCCTTGCATTACTGCTGAATATAATAAAGGCAAGGCAGAATAATAAAGGCAGTGTGTCAAGTTTTGTATAGTAAAATGTAACAGCATTCTTCATCTGGCACATAAGTGTTTAAAACTGTTAAACTATCCTAAACATATACATAAAATAGAACATCAAGCTAATGGTGTTTTCATGGAAGTGAGTAGTTTTGCTCTTTTGCAGCATCTTTTTATTATAAAATTAGTAAACTTGGTTTGGGACACTCTTGCTGTTTTTCAAAAATATTTTTTAAAGTAAGGTTCTCTTTAGAATTTGTGTGTTCATACTGTAGTTGTACTTTGCTTTAACCCAATCTATAGAATTGCCAGAAATAGCAAGTTCAGGGTAAATGGATTCATTGTGAATCATAAAATGCCATCCTTCCAAGTAGTATCATAAAAGATTTTTTTTTAAATTACACCTTAAGTTTGACTTGTCTAACCTACTATTGCACTTTGTTTAGAATAGCCAGTTTACAAAGTATGACCCTTAGTGCTTTTCAGTAGTGTAATGATGGTGGTTTGTTTAAGCCTTTTAAATGCTCAGAATGGCTTTTGTATGACTCTAAGGAAAGAGAAAACTCTTCAGTACAAAGTATGCATTTGGAGCCTGATCCTGCAAGTGGCTGAATGCCTTCTGAGTGATGCCAGTGCACTTTGAGAAAGCTCTGAGTAACAGTACATGAACTGTCCATCTGCAGACTCAGGCAGACAGCACTGCATCCTTTTATCTTTGAATGGAATGGAAGTTTGGAAGGTTTTCTTTTCATGAATAGAATCTTTTTTAAAAACCAAAACTTAGAATCAGTATAAACTAATTTCAGTCTCCCAGAAAAGTTTCCTATTTGGTGTGAACAAGAAAATATTTGTCAAGACTTGACTTTAACTAGTGATAAGAAATATTTTGCTACACTTATGGATGGGTTTTTAGAATCTTGACTGGTTAAAAACATTTTCTTCTTTAAATTATCTGTCAGTTTCAGGTGAATAATACTTAACAAAAAGTTTCTTAATGTGTATCTCATTGGGTGAAAGGACTTCTTTACTGGCATTTAAATAGGCTGTCTTCTGGGTGCAACCAGATTATCCTAACCTCTTTAGAGGAGAAGAGTTTGCTAAGTCTCCATTTTAAGCAAAATCTATTCACATTTTAGATACTTTCAAAATAGAGTTAAAAAGTGAAAGTACCAATACAGCAGAAATTAAAAATTGGATAGGTTAGTTATAATCTATTACATCAAGTATAAAAATGTGAATGCTCTCCTTCTATCTATGATTAATCTGTTTTTCCTTAATCCGAAATAGCCCAAACTTCATGACTTCCAGTCACAATACAAAATCCGCTTGTTTGATAGGATTTTGTGGGGAAGGATGAGGATATGTTGTTAGGTGTGATGTGGGAATACGGAGGGTTTTTCATTTTTATTTATTGGCTGGCTGAAGTAAATTGTTATCTGTATTTGACTATTTAATGTTGCTGGCTAATGGAGTTTTTGTGCATTATTATTATAGTCTGTAGGCTGCTGGGAGTGTGTGTGTGGGGCGTCTTGCTATTGTTAATTATTGGTGGGGCACTGAGACCTTTTTATATGGGTATTTTTTAAAAGTATTAACTCTAAAGACATAATTGTCAAAATACCCGTTAAAATGGGCATGTAAATAAACTCAGGGTATTTCTTTGTTCTCATTGATGCAGAATACGGTGGCATAACAGGACATGATATATCTACCTCAAAAATTTTTAGAGGAATAATTTAACCTCCCTAGAACTTTCAAATGTAAATTAAAAAAAAAAAAAAAACACTTTGGAGAACACAGTCAGATTTGACTTTAAGAATAACCCACCTTCCCAGTTCTAAGTTACGCTCAGGGAATTTTTAGAACATTAACGCTGAATTGCTTCCCAGATTGTTTGCAGGATCAGAACCCAAGTATTTACGGACATGTTTAACTTCACATATGTGTGTTGTCCCATTTACTTCAATGAGACTACACACATGCATAGGTATGAGGGGGTAGCCGTGTTAGTCTGAATCTGTAAAAAGCAACAGATGGTGCTGTGGCACTTTTAAGACTAACAGAAGTATTGCAGCATAAGCTTTTGTGGGTAAATGCCCACTTCATCAGACTTGCAAACACCTGCTCACATGCATAGATGTTTGCAAGGTCAGGCCTTTGGATGGTTAAACGAAGGTGAAGTGCAGTATCTGTTTAGGCACTGTAATGATCCCCATTACTGTAGTAACTGAGCACCTCAAAATTTATGATTGAATGTATCTTCACAATCCCCCTTCCCATTAGAAAAGTGCTATTATGCCCATTTTACAGGTAGGCAAATGAAGCACAGAGATGAAGGTCACATAGGAGATCTGTAATAGAGCAGAGAATTGAACATTGGTCTCCTGAGTCCCAAGCTAGTGACCTAACCGTTGGACCATCCTTCTTTTCATACTAGTGTCTGTCATAATACAGTACTACAGATTTCTCATTTCTCACATGAAACTGAAGGTTTTCAGTCCCTATGGTGGTATTTTGTATTCTGTTGTTTTTTGAAAAGAATAAAAGTTTATGATCCATTTCACAGATGACAAAGCATACTCTAACTAATTATTCTAGGGATTCTGTCTGGTTTCAATGAGTTCATTCAGATTTTCAAGAATTTTCAATATTTGAATACTAAACAGATACTACACTTCACCATCGTTTAATCATCCAAAGGCCTGACCTTGCAAACACCTATGCATGTGTGTAGTCTCATTGAAGTAAATGGGACAACACACACATGTGAAGTTAAACATGTCCGTAAATACTTGGGTTCTGATTCTGCAAATATACCGTGTTTGCAATTAATTTTTAATCTCTTTATTGTTCAGGTAAAAGGCCAGTGTGAGCTTTACTGAAGTTTAAATTGTCATTTTAGACTCTGTACATCTGAAGTTTGTCACAATAGCAAAGGTACTTTGCAGTACATAATGTCTGTTTTAATGAAGAGACAAAATCTCTAAACACTGCAGGCAGATTGTTTGCAATGCAGTGAACAGAATATGCATACAAGTTGGTAACATATCTCAGAAGATGTTAAGTGTTTGTGTTTTATTATTCACAGTTTCATCACTGGTCCAGCCGTAGTCCCGGGATACTTTTCAGTAGAAGCTGATAATGTGGTTCTAGTTCTGAATGGAAGAGAGGAAGCAAAGATCACTTACGCCACTCAGTGGTTGCATTATGCACAAACTTTAATACAAACTCGCAAGCTGAGGCATGTTGCCATTGTGCTGCTTGGAAGTGAACAGTGTAACAATGAATGGATTCACCCATACCTGAAAAGACACGGAGGATTTGTGGAACTACTTTTTGTAGTATACGACTGTACCTGGGTAAATGAAGAAGATATTTTCCAGTGGCCTTTAGGAGTAGCTACGTAAGTGTTAAACATAAACAAATTACGCTTAAGGAATCAGTTATGCATGAACTGTACATGCCTATTGTTTTTAGCAGTTATATCTGTAACATTATGTCTGAAACATTTTATATATAAAAAATTGTATACAATTTCTGCTGTCTAAAACTGTTAAGCAAACTGCGGAACTTGGCTTTGGTTCATGCTGCTGGTTTTGACTATCTACATTAGGCTTCAGAAATTTTAAAGGCAAAAGGTAATTCAGAAGTTAAAGTACAGCTATGTTTTAAAAAGTTAGTGTGTTCAAGGGGTACCGTATTAATTCAATAATTTGCTTCTTGTGACTGTTCAGTCAAATTTGCCATATCTGCTGACATTACTAACTATTAACATTTACATTAGGATTAAACAACATTAAAAATGATATAGCTTCCCACAGTTGGGTTGGGGGAGGACTAGCGAAGAAACGTTAATATGCCAATATAAGTCATCTTGTATGTTTTTTCACACTGAAAGGTATTCTGAACACATAATAAGAACCAGAATAGCCTGGACTAGAATTTAGTGGCAAAAAGTAAGTGTGGTGGATTACTCACTCTTTAAGATGAGGGCAGGCTGGGACCCTTATCCAGGGTAAAAAGAAGAGATTTTTCAGAGGAAAGTCAGTCTATGGAAAGCTCTGCTGCAGGAAAGAGTTGGAGGAACTTCAGTAAGTGGCTTGGGGCCTAATAAGGGAATCCAGTTTGGACGTATTGAGAGTACTTTTTTTTTTTTTCCCCCTGGGGGGAGGTAGGTGGGGCATTGAGAGTAGTGTTTCTTTCTCTTGTGGCTAATAAACTGGGATTTGATTTTATACCCCTTGAATTTTGTAATTGGTAAACTCTGGGATCATAGTTAAATAAATAAATAAATCATGGAGATATCCTATCTCCTAGAACTGGAAGAGACCTTGAAAGGTCATCGAGTCCAGCCCCCTGCCTTCACTAGCAGGACCAAGTACTGATTTTTCCCCAGATCCCTAAGTGGCCCCCTCAAGGGTTGAACTCACAACCCTGGGTTTAGCAGGCCAATACTCAAACTACTCAGCTATCCCTCCTTGGGATAAATGTTTACTACATTTTAATCCTGTTAGTGTTGTAGAGTGGATACAGCTATGGGAGAGTTATCTTCAGTCTTTCCTGTCTTACTCCTGTCTTAACAGAATTATTCCAACTGCAGAATCTCTATTATCAATGGTAATAATGCAAGCCAGAAAGCTTAATTTTCAGATCCATGTTGAATTTGCAATGCGGGCCATTAGAAAACATGTTTTTATTGAAACCAAAGGAAATTTGCTCAGGATGCCATTGACAGAAAGTAAACATGAAGCCTCCACAGTGGCAAAGAATCAGTGTTTGTAAGGAAAGATATATTCCGTTCTGAACATGTTAAGATGATAATGAGACAACTAGGAGGAAATGCCCTAGAGGTAGTTGGGATGCAGGGGTAAGGGAGTGAGAAAAAGAGGGAGAGGTCAGAAGTGGAAAGGTAGATTTGCAAGCATTTATGTAAAAGTGGAAGTTAAAGCCATGTAAATGGATGTAATTACCCAAATGAAGAGTGGGTGAGGGAGTGACAGAGAGAAGTGGAAAGAAACAAGTACAAAGTCTGGTAGGTAACCTACAGAGAGAAACAAGGGCAAGGAAGAGAGAGAACCTCTGAAAGAAGTGCTGAATTACTGCCCAAAGAAATAGCAGGGGAACTAGGAAAGGACAGAGTCATGAAAACACCAGGTGGGGGTGGGGAATAAGATGTTCAGAAGGGGAGCGTATGATCAACAGTACCAAAGGCAGTGGAGAAGCCAAGGAAAGTGAGGATGGACTAAAGTACTCCTGAGGGCATTCTGCGCCAAAAAATTAAAAATTCTGCACACAATATTTTAAAATTCTGCAAATGTTATTTGTCAAATAAATGTGGAGACTCCAGCGTGGCATTGGGGAGCACAGGCCACTGGCTAGACAGAGCAGGGAGATCACTGTGCAGCTCTCCCCTGGGACATGGACCCAGCGGTGAGGCTGCACCCAAATCTGACACAGAGCAAGGACCAGGCCTGCCCCTCCAGGCCAGGTGTGGGCAGGCAGACTTAGCCTGGCAAGATCCAAGTGTGGAGGGGCTCAGTGTGGGGGGATCAAGGTGTGGGTTGAGAGGGTTCTGTTTGGGTCAGTCTGGGTGAGGCTGCTCAGTGGGGGATCCAGGTGTGGGGGGGGATCTGAATGCACAGAGGCTTGTTGGGGGGAGGGGGGTATGGGTGCAACAGTAATGGGACTTTGAGGGTGGGTCTGACCCAGCCAGGACTTGCAGTTGAGCCCAGGGCAGGGTAGGATCCACCAGCTGGGTCTTCCCCAGTCCCGCCCCCTGCCTCACAGTGATTTAGCTCTCTGCTGGGTGCCCTGGGCACCTAAAACATATTGCTGGGGAGGGTCACATGACTGCTCTTGTGGCTTCCCTTTGCTTCCCCCATCAGAAAGTCATTTTTCTCTGGGGAAGCAAAGAAATCTGTGGGGGACATGAATTCTGTGCATGTGCAGTGGCACAGAATTCCCCCAGGAGTAAGACTAAAGGCTTGTTTTGAAACTAGGAGAATTTTGTGATCAATGTATGTTTTTTTCCAAATTGTTTCCTTACTGTAATAATATAGAAAGAATATAGAAATAGAAGGGAAGCTAGCAGTATTATTGACCCACTCTCTAAAAATAACAAAGTTAGAAAGAAAATCATAGCTAATTTTGAGAATGTGACAGTTGTAAGAGGGACATGTAATTTAATACTAACATACAAAAGTGTGGTAAATTAGATCTAGATAATGAAAATGACTCTGCCAGCCCTTTAGCTGAACCATTGGTGCTGTTATGACTAAAATCAGTAACTTTAAGTGTAATTCACAGATTAAATTGGTGAAGATGCACAGGTTGTAGGGACCAAGTTGAGTTTTCATTTGGCAGTATACCAATGGCATGGTTTTTACAGCATACACTTTCAGCTGATTCAAATAACTGAGATGTCAACTCCAAAGGAACCACTAACCCAGCAACTTCAGCCAAAATAAGTGGTGGTATTGAGAACAGCTGCTATTGAAACAGAATGTTTTTGTCTGATTCACGCCCTAGAAGATCCCTAACTTCTTTTTGTCAGCACCAAGTGGAATTATGTTCACATGCTACAGAATGCTCATCTAAAACCAAAGGGATAATGATAAATATTATCCATCAGTGTTTGGCTATCTTTGTTTTTTTAAATTCAGTCAGTAGTTAAATATTGGAACTGATTACAAAGCTATTTCAGTTCTTAAAATCTGCTACATAAACATGAAATGGTGCAAAGACCCATCTTTTTCCTTTGACATAAAAATATTTTCATCTAATGTATGCATTGTTGTTACAGATATAGGAATTTCCCCATCGTAGAGCCCAACTGGTCAATGCTACGTTCTCCAAGATCATATCTATGTAACTTTTTAGGAACGGTGTATAAGAATTCATCTAGGGAGAACCTAATGGAAGTTTTGAAACAAGATGGGCTTGATAAACTCTGTTGGATTGCAGCCAGAGAACAGTAAGAGCTCTGATTTACTTTGTTACTGTATAGTTTGGTAGCTGAATTATTCAAAGCCCCTTGCCTAGATCATTGATGACCTAGGTCATCTCTTTTAAAATATGTTATAAATAAAATAGTATAAATAATGACAATGGTCAAACTTAAAACAATGAAAACCTTGCTGAGCTGAGATTTTCATACAGATCTTGGATGCCTTATCACCTTGTGTGCTGCAGTACTTTACATTGTGGTTGTGACTTGAAATAGTTTGAAAAAAATATCTAACATAATACAGCCAGTCCTGTCTCCTCTCACACATACCTGTTTTGGTGGAAGTGGCAGTGGGTATTCAAAATCTGTGTCATACATCCTGTGGATATTATCCACCTACCAGAAGAGGGAGACATGAAACCAGAGCTTTATGTCATCAACCGCGTATAAAGATGCTGGCTTCAGCTAAACAATATAGTTTATTTCGTGTCTTCAGGAGGTAGAACGGATCTTCTGACTAACTGAAATAAGTTCTAATGGTTCTTTTTAATTTGCTTTTAACAACTTCTACCTTAAACCTTGGCAGGATTCAATAGGTATTCCCTTAAAGAGGAGGAGATGCTTTTAAAAAATCTAAACTGTCTTTCATCAATTATTTAAACTCCTAATAAAGTTTTGTACAGCTCCTAAAAGGAGAAAGGGTGGACTGCAGGAAGGAGTGACATGGCTGTCGAGGCAATTGAGGGATTACGTTTGATCACTTGATACCATCTGAAAAAGAATTATTTTCTTTTTTGAATTTCAGATTTTAGAATTAAACCCACAGGCCATTTTAGAATTAACATATATAAGCCATATAGGTTTACAAAAAGGATACTCTTAACACGGAGATTTTCAGGGTTCAAATAGGACTGTAGATTAAGGTGCCAGTTCTGTCACCCTTAATGGAATACTTACTCCCTTTAAAATATAAATAATACTAAGAGTATTTTTAATGTGAAAAATTATATTTTGATTGTTTTCAGTTTTCCATATTAGTGTATGAATAATAATCTCTTTTTTAAGATGGGTTAATTTATTAGAATAGGTGGAAGAATATAAAACTAGGAAGAAGTCTTCAAAGTTGCAATTCAGACTGTCAATTAATTTCAGTTAACTTATGCGATTAACAAAAAAAATTAATTGCAATTAAAAGAAATTAATCGCGATTAATCACAGTTTTAATTGCACTGTTAAACAATAGAATACCAATTAAAATTTATTAAATATTTTGGATGGTTTTCCTGCATTTTCATATATATTGTAGTCTGTGTTCTAATTGAAATCAAAGTGTATATTTTTATTACAAATATTTGCACTAAAAATGATAAATAAAATAAATAGTATTTTTCAATTCACCTCATTCAAGCACTGTAGTGCAATCTATTTGTTGTGAAAGTGCAAGTTACAAATATAGGGTTTTTTTTATTATATACCTGCACTCAAAAACAAAACAATGTAAAACTTCAGAGCTTACAAGTCCACTCAGTCCTACTTCTTGTTCAGCCAATTGCTAGGACAAACAAGTTTGTTTACATTTACAAGAGATAATGCTGCCCTCTTATTTACAGTGTCACCAGAACATGAGAACAGGCATTTGCATGGCACTTTTATAGCTGGCATTGCAAGGTATTTACGTGCCAGATATGCTAAACATTCGTATGCCCTTTCATGCTTCCGCCACCATTCCAAAGGACATGTTTCCATGCTGATAATGCTCATTAAAAAAATAATGCATTAATTAAATTTGTGACTGAACTCCTAGAGGGAGAATTGTATATCCCCTGCTATTTTACTCACATTCTGCCATATATTTCATGTTATAGCAGTTTCAGATGATGACCCAGCACGTTGCTCATTTTAAGAACACTTTCACTGCAGATTTCACAAAACGCAAAGAAGGTACCATGTGAGATTTCTAAAGATAGCTACAGCACTCAACCCAAGGTTTAAGAATCTGAAGTGCCTTCCAAAATCTGAGAGGGACAAGATGTGAAGCATACTTTCAGAAGTCTTAAAAGAGCAACACTCCGATGCAGAAACTACAGAACCCAAACCACCCAAAAAGAAAATCAACCTTTTGCTGGTGGCATCTGTCTCAGATAATTAAAATGAACATGCATCGGTCTGCACTGCTTTGGATTGTTATCGAGCAGAACCCGTCATCAGCATGGATGCATGTCCCCTGGAACGGTGGTTGAAGCATGAAGGGACATATGAATCTTTAGCGCATCTGGCACATAAATATCTTGCAGCGCTGGCTATAACAGTGCCATGTGAACACCTGTTCTCACTTTCAGGTGACACTGTAAACAAGACGCGGGCAGCATTGTCTCCTGCAAATGTAAACAAACTTGTTTGTCTGAGCGATTGGCTGAACAAGAAGTAGGACTGAGTGAACTTGCAGGCTCTACAATTTTACGTTGTTTTATTTTTGAATGCAGTTTTTGTACATAATTCTACATTTGTAAGTTCAATTTTCATGATAAAGAGATTGCACTACAGTACTTGTATTTGAAAATGTAGAAAACATCCAAAAATATTTAAAGTGGTATTCTATTATCGTTTAATAGCGTGATTAATTTTTTAATCACTTGACAGCCCTAGTTGCAATGTATTCATTGCAGTCACTAGCTGAGACTGCAATGAAGGCAGAACCAATAAAGACATGGGCAGAGAAATGTGCTGAAAAGAAGATGACCATATCAAAGAAGAGACTGGAAAATAGACATAGAAATAGAGTGCCTTTATTGGTTCTGCCTTCATTGCAGTCTCAGCTAGAGATACATTGCAACTAGAGCCGTCAAGTGATTACAAAAATTAATCGCACTGTTAAATGATAATAGAATACCTCTGGTTGGGATGCCAGAGGGGGTCAGGGGTGCAGGCTCCAGGCGGTGCTTACCTCAAGCAGCTCCCAGAAGCAGCAGCATGTCCCTCCTCTGGCTCTTACGCGTAGGGGCAGCCAGGGGGCTCCGCACACTGCCCTGTCCGCAGGCGCCGCCCCTGCAGCTCCTATTGGCCGTGGTTCCTGGCCAACAGGAGCTGCAGGGGCAGCGCTTGGGGCAGGGGCAGTATGTGGAGCCCCCTACGCATAGGAGCCGGAGAGGGGATATGCCGCTGCTTCTGGGAGCCACGTGGAGCCGCAGAGCGGGGCAAGCCCTGGACCCCGCTCCCCAGTGGGCGCTTCAGGGCCAGATATGGCCCCCAGGCTGCAGTTTGCCCATCCCTGGGGTGGACTCTCATCATGATTAAACCAAACCAATTAATTCTACTCTTAATTAGTTTGTACAGTTGTTCTCATGGAAGGTTTAAAAAACCTTTATTATAAATTTTAAAAGGCATTTAATAAAACTAGAGGCAATGTAATGCTTTTTCTGAAAATTTTGGACAAAAGAACTTGAGAGAGGCTAATATAGAAACTAGAGAGAGATTATACAGTATCTATGGCCTAGAGTGCTGTCACACAAAGTACCTCGGACCATCTGAGCAAATTGAAGAGATTGACAATTGCTGCCTTACATTCTCATTTCTGAACAATAAATCCCTCTGCTGATTTTAAATATTTTGGAGGGGGGGAATTATTCTTGCTTCAAAAAGTCTGTCAGAACATTCTATCTCCATATTCCTATTTTTGAGCCACTTAATAACCTTCCAGTGAAGCTTATGAAGTAAATTGATAGGGGCTTCCAGTACAAAATATTTAAAAAAAAATATTTTTCTTTGGGTGCTTGAAGTATTAATGATTCCTTTAAAGGCCCTCAGTTGAAAACTGTTCTTATAGCATTTATAGCTTACAGGTGAACTTTTCTATAAATACCTGAAAAAAATTATTTAGGAATATGTGGATTGAAACATAAAACCTTGCTGATTCTCAGATCTGTTGTTACAAACCTTGCAGCTCTGCAACATTTATATATAGTAAAATTATAACACGGATCTCTATTTTTCATTGTAATACATCTACCCTTGGAGGGAAAAAGTAATGTTAATTTTCAACTTCTTTATTTTTCTAGGTGGCAGCCTCAAGAAACAAATGAAAGTTTTAGAATCTATCAAGATGCATTGCTGCAGAGTGATCTCACATTGTGCCCAGTGGGAGTAAATACAGAATGCTATAGAATTTATGAAGCTTGTTCATATGGCTCTGTTCCTGTTGTAGAAGATGTAATGACACCAGGCAAGTGTGGAAATTCATCTATATACCACAGTGCTCCACTGCAATTACTAAAGACCATGGGGGCTCCATTTATCTTTATTAAAAACTGGGAAGAACTTCCTGCTGTTTTAGAAAAAGAGAAAAATATGAGCTTACAAGAAAAGATTCAAAGGAGAAAAAAGCTTATAGAATGGTACCGGTACTTCAAAGCACAAATGAGACATAAATTTATTAATATCTTGGAAAATTCATTTTTACCAAATTATAAAGGTTAATTGCCTCCTTTGAAAATCAAAAATAGATCAAAAGTTTAATTTTCACTGACCTTCAAGTAAGCTTTTATATAAAAATAAAAAATAAATGAACCACTTCCAGTGCAGGTGCAATTTCTTTGAAGTCAATAGAGTTGCACCAGCTTACCGAGGGCTGATTTTCACCCTTCTTTCCTAAACTACTTTCAGAGAGGATGCAGTCTTACAGGATAGTAGTCTGGATGGATGACATCAACTTTATTATTATTTTTTGCAATGACCATCTCTCATTCTTAGCAAGTCAGTACTTCTGTGTTTTAATCTAGATATGGAAGCATTTCAGCAAATACATCACCCAAAGATAAATGTTTCACAAAAAGCATAATAAGTGGTGGCTCCACTACACTGATATTTATACCTTAAGCATTCTTTCCTGAAAGTCTCCTGCTATCATTTTCCTTATTTTAAAATATAATTTTATTATAGTTTTCGTTAACTGAGGAAAAAGAGAACTATGGTCAAGCAAGCCTTGAATGGCAGAACTTTTAACAATATCAAAATAAAGTCTTTAAACTATTGCAGATAATGAGAGCTCTCCTCCCATTTTTGGCAGGTGCAAAATGAAGCCATTTAATAATATGGGCTCCTCCCATTTGTCTAGTGTCTTAGGGGGAGATGTTATGTATTGAAAAATTTCATTTCTGTGATGTTATCAAGAGAACTTTCCTCTCCAAAACTGGCCATTGATAGATGGAATATTCCCTGCTACCCCACTCATCCTCACCACTGCCCACTTCTTTGACTAGCTTGCTACCATATACTAAAAGTATCTTCGACCATCCTGGAATAAATGGTCATTAAATCTTTTTTCATCCAAAACACTTCTGTAAAGGAACGTCCTCATATTTTAAATATGTGTCTAAACTCCTTACCCATCCCTGTTCTACCAAAAAGTAACAGTTTACCTTTTATTGAAAGTTTTTTCCTTTAATGTTTTGGTGATTGTGCATGATGTTGTCAGAGTATGAATACAGTGTGTAAAGATGCATTTGGGCAACGTTTTCAACAAAAATAGAGACCCACTTGTTCAGATAAAGTTATAAACACAATTGTGCTTCTATCACAGGGGTCGGCAACCTTTCAGAAGTGGTCTGCCGAATCTTCATTTATTCACTCTAATTTAAGGTTTAGCGTGCCAGTAATACATTTTAACATTTTTAGAAGGTCTCTTTCTCTAAGTCTATAATATATAATTAAACATTTTAAAAACCTTATTTACTTTACATACAACAATAGTTTAAGGAGCTTCATTTAAAATTAAATTAAAATGCAGAGCCCCCCAGACCAGTGGCCAGGACCTGGGCAGTATGAATGCCACTGAAAATCAGCTTGTGTGCCGCCTTCGGCACGTGTGCCATAGGTTGCCTACCCCTGTTCTATCGTATAGCTTTGAGGCCAAGAGTTTAGAAAGATTCAAAAAGGGATTGGGAGTAAAAATGTTCAAATGTGCCAGCATGATCTAAGAGCCTGCTTCCCATATCCTTGCTCTTTCGTCTGAAGCATCTGGTTCTAACCACTGTCAGAGACAGAACACTGGACTTAGTGGACACCAGTCTTCTCTAGTGAGGCAATTCTTGCATTTCTGCAATTGTTTGTGATTGCACCTACACGTGGCCATTTAAGGTTTTGTTTTTAATTTGGTTCTCCTACAGTAGAGAGGGTTGCACTCTCTGCTTGTCAGATTCTCCACATGTGTGGGTGACAGGGCCGGCTCTAGCTTTTTTGCTGCCCCAAGCAGCAAAAAAAAAAGCGCCGCCCCCCCCC
>NC_048298.1:59791187-59948700 GCF_013100865.1 Trachemys scripta elegans
CCCCCCCCCCCCCAACCGCCGCCGGCAACACCCCCCCCCCCCAGACCACCACCCCCCCCCGCTGCACCCCCGCCGAGTGCCGCGCCGCCGCCGCGCCCCCCCCCCCCCGCAGAATGCCGCGCCGCGCTCCCCCGCCGCCCCTTACCAGGTGCCGCCCCAAGCATGTGCTTGGGTGCCTGGAGCCGGCCCTGGTGGGTGAGGCAGTGTGCAGTGTCTCTTACTCTCATCTTTTCCCCTGTGCAAGGATCTGCAGAGCTTCCTCCACAGAGTAGTCTTGGCACAGGAGATGGCAGGATGGTGAAGGGGTGGCACATTTTCTACTGTGTGACCCTGGGTAGATCCAGGAATGTAGGGTTTCTCTTCCAGGTGCAGATCTATGGATCACTATCTGCTCCAATAAAAATGGACAAAATTAATTCATCCTTATAGTATGTCATTTGTCTGTCCAATGAAACTGCTGAAGACTTGAAGCTTCATAACATTGTAACTTAATCTTTCCATAAATAATGGAAAAGTTTAATTCAGGAAGAAGAGAGCATACTAGATTTCCAAAGGAAAAGTAGTAGATGGTGGTTCTTAGCTCTCAAAGAATATTTTTAAATAAAAAAGATTGTGTGTGTAGCTTCTTTTATCCAACATCGTAGCACTATCAAAGGATAACAGGAACTGGAAGTTACATGGTGCAGAATAACTTGATTGTGAAGAGATGTAAATAATCTATGACCATTGTAAAATAGCCAGGCTTTGGTTATTGGTGATTAAGATGGTAGATGTGTATTTTGAAAATGCAAACTTTCACTTGATTGCTATGTTTGTTATCAAGGAAACTGCTCTAAAGCTAATTAAACGTGTATTGTATAAAAATGGTGTAACTGTATTTGAGTGTAGAATTTCTGATCCTTATGCAGAGACTTCTGAGAAAAAACTATATCTGGTATCAGATTTTTACCCTCCATTTGAAAGAATCTTCTCTTCATTCCTATCTAATATTGGGGCATAACTTTGAGGGGCTGAGCATCTCTAGCTCTCACTGGACTTCAGCTGAAGTTGTGAGTTTATCGGACCATAAGTGTGCACTTTCATGTGGTAATTTTGAGCATTTTCAATATCTGCTTAAGTTGTCAACATTCAAAGGGGATTTACAAGTATAATACTGTCTAAATAAAGAGCTTTGAGTATTTGAGAGTAGCCAAGGAGCTCTGGTACTATTTTGCTGTGTAAGAAGTATTTAATATGAACTGTTGTAATCATTTCAGTGAATGATATGGCCTGGGCTGCGCTATACCACCCTCAGTACTCCCGTATTTTGTATGTAGTTTAGTCAATTCTCTAAATGCTGTTCTGTCTCTAAATGTAAGAATGCCTTATAGTATCAAGTGCATGCATGAATTCAAGAGCCAGTTCAACTCTGTGCAACTAAATAGTAAGACGTGTACCATAATATTGTCTTTACTGTGATATTTTCTGTGTTTAGACTGTACCACAGCAAAGCAATTTTGCAATTGATATTCACTTTTTAATGGTCCCCACAATAGCTTTTTCTAGATCCTCTCATATAAAAGTGATGAATAGTTTGGCTTAGTAAGTTTATATTGTGTCATAGAGTCTGTCTACTAGAATTTTTTTTCCCTACAAACCACAGAATGAGATGCCAGAGAGAATTGTGTGTGTATGTAAGTGTTTTATGGGAAACATTAGTGATACCATTTTTCATAGGAAATGGCTATTGATACATGGGGGATGCAGTCTATAAGTAGAACCTCTAAGGATCATCTTGTTTTCAAAGCAAATTGGATCAGCTTTTAGCAAAGGTGTCCATAACTGCCAAAATGAGTCAAATTTGCTTCAAGAAGGTTTCATGCCTTTTTTGTATTTAAAAATATCGAAAGTGTGTTCTAGTTGGAGGCTCTCCAGCAACCTACTTTATCATAGCTTTCCACTCAGCAAGTAGAGAAACTGAAGGGAGAATGAATTTCTGTCCATTGCTAGTTATTTACATTCCTAACTAAAATAGCCTGGGAACCCCATGGAAATAAAATCCAATTATTTCCTGGTAAATAGGGTTACCATATTTAAAATATTAAAAAAGAGGACACTCCATGGGGCCCTGGCTCCGCCCCCAGCCCCGCCCCAACTCCGTCCCTTCCCCGCCCCTTCCCCCAAAGTCCCCTCCCTAACTCCGCCCCCTCCCAGCCACGCAAAAAGGGCTGCCCGAGCGCTACCAGCTTCACAGTTTGCCGGGCAGCCCCCAGACCCTGCGCCCCTGGCCGGCACTTCCCCAGTAGAGCTGGAGCCCGGGAGGGGAAGCGCCCAGCTGGGGGCGCAGGGTCTGGAGGCTGCCCAGCAAACCGTGACGCCGGTAGCTTCGGGCAGCCCCCATGCCTCCGGACCCTGCGCCCCCATACGGGCACTTCCCCTACCGGGCTCCGGCGGCTGCTGTGCTCCCTGAACTCCTGGGCTCTGTAAGCGCCGAGCTGCCCGAGCGCTACCGGCTTCGGGCAGCCCCCATGCCTCTGGACCCTGCGCCCCCGGAGCCCGGGAGGAGAAGTATTTTTCTCGGACATATTCGGCTTTTTGGAAATTCCCCCCGGACAGGGGTTTGATTACCAAAATGCCGGACATGTCCGGGAAAAACTGGATGTATGGTAAGCCTACTGGTAAAGCTTCTTTATTTTCAGTAGACACAAAATAGCTGGGTAACAGTGTACATACTATAGCTTCCAAAAACATTGCCAGACATTGTGTATGGAAGTGGAAGAAATAAATGCTTATTGAATAAGGTTAAATTTGTTTCTTCGGTATCCACAAAGACTGACAATGGAGAGATGCTACTGAAAGACTTGAGAAATGCAATTCCAACTCTATCTGAGGCAGCTCTTGTTTCCAAGGACATTGCTATTCTGAAAGATGGCAGAACTGGTGTTTTCCAATAAACTTGAAAGGAAATCTAGATGTTGGTTATATAATGCTGCGAGTGTACAGGGTGCTACATAAAGGGTAGGATGAATCAAGTAAAGAACAGAATGGCCTGACCTGATGGAACCCTGCCTAAAGGCACGCCGAATCTAGCACAGATCCCAAGGCTTAAAGTGTTTTTATTGGTCCAGATAACAGCAAAGTTCAAAAATAGTTTTCATTTTAGGTTATTCTGAAATCAGCCCTAAATTGATCCCAATGCCCAAAACTCCATGTTATCCTACAAAAATTAGAGCAGTTCTAAGCTTGTTTTCTGTGCTCTCATCACAGATGTATAGGCAGAAAGAAAGAATTGCATAGATTCCTTGTTAATCAAAAGTCCATACATCTTGGCTGGTAATCCTCCAGATAAGGAAGCTGCTTGCAGAGGTCAGGCAGTTGATCATTTATCATTCTTAAACACAGTATGTCTACACAGAATTTTGTAGTGAGCCTCCCAGCCTCGGTCGACAGACTAGGAGTAGGGGCTTGTGCTAAACTCTAAAAATAGGTGTATAGGCTGTGCTTTGAAGTTGTGGCTCAGGCTGGATCTCAAGTTCTGAAGCCTAGGAATGGGGGGGATGTAGACAAACCTGCACATGGAGATGCTGCAACAGCCTTGGTGGATCAGGATGGGTGTGGGTCAGAACTTGGGGGCCGCAGGTGGCGTTCCAAAGTGTAACTCTGAAATCATGCCTGGGCTCATTTGTTTCCTGACTGCCTCCAAGCAGGAATTCTTGATGACACGTAGTGAGTGTGTCTCTAGCCCGGCTCAGGAAAAACAATAACCCCCCTCTTCTCCTTACTCTGCTCACACAGCCAGTTGTCAATGTGGATGGATAAATCAATAAATGCATCCACGCCCACATGAGTCTCCACACAAGCTAATTTAGCTTTAATCTCCTCACTCAATCCTACGTGGAACTGATGCAGTGGGGCTGCCTCGTTCCATTTCATGTCTGCCATCAGCTAACAGGAAAGTGCAACATGACTTGTGGCTGACCTCTGCCCTCGTTGGAGCTTCTGCAGGGCAGCTTCAGCCAAGTGTGTGTGGTGAGGATCATCAAAAATTGTGAAGAAGGTCCAGAGGAAGTGTGATGCTGAGAGACTGGAATGCTTATCTTGTTCCAGCAAGGGAGAGGCACAGTCCAAGGCTTCTCTGTTTAGTAGGCTGAGCAACAGTCCCATCTTGGTCCAATCAGTGGGATAGGTCCAGGGACAGAACATAAAGAGTAGGCAGCACTGATTAAGGAATCCCCTGAATTTCTGATGGTTCCTGTAGAAACATTTGGGTAAAGGCACAGTGGCCCCCTGTTCCAATGGCAGGGAAACAGCCTAAGCCTGGAGTGTTGTGTTCCCTGCTTCCAGTTGAGGTAGCTGTTCCCAGAGGGCTTGGTTCTCTGCCAGAAGTTACATCACACAAGCGCACAGAACATGGTTCTTTGCTTGGACATGAGTGACCCGCTCCTGAAAATGATGCTCCTTGGGATTTGCTGGGCAACAGGATACCAGCTCCCTCCCTAGAGGGCTCCAGGTGGTCCGAGCAAACTGTCGTGGCTGGGTCATGGGTCGCCAGGTCTACTGGGTGGAACCAGAGTGAGTAGGGCTGAAGCCATGGGTCAGAGGCAGAGTTGGAAGCCAGGAACCAGAGTGAGGTAAAAGAGCAAGGTTTTTCATAGCAGCTGGCTGGAGATCCTCTTAGTTGTACAGACAACTTCTTGGTGTCCCCTCCTGATTTAAGTAGTGCACCTGGAACCAACCAGGCACCCAGGAGCACTGCCAATCAGGCCCTTTGTGGCTGGCACATTTGTTGTGCCTGGATCCACAAGGCTCACAGCCCATCAATCACTACTCTGCCAGAACTGTTGGGTGGCAGCTTGAACATGACAATCTGTCAGGGATTAGCAGACTCAGTTTCTAGGCTCTGAATCCCCCCCCCCCAGTCATTATATTAAGGCTGTATTGTGTGTAATACCTGATTTACAGGGAAACTATGTATATTCTACTGGTAAGGGCAAGAGATCAGCCATTGTGGGGACACACATCAATTTGTTAGTTATAGCCGTGTGCCAATTTTCAGTCTTTCCTTGAATAGCAGGGATCCGACTTTGGCTCCTCCTCCTCACTTCCCCCGCCCCTCAAAGCTCAAACTGAGCTGGGCTATTGTTATCCAGCTGACGCTCTTTCCATGTGATTCTCAGACTATAAAAACGTCCTGTAATCTAGTGGAAATAATATTCCTTGTCCCTAATGAGAATTTTTCCTCGCTAGTCACTCAGCGTAAGTGTAATTAGGCTTTTGTTGAATTTCTGCCGTAGTGCAGCTCTGGCTGCTATATTGCTTGCTGTCAGAAAGCATCTCTGTAGGATATTAGCTCATCAGAGTGCCTGCTTCTGAAACATTTCTAGTCTATGCCTCAAGGTTTTTAATGTTTGTGTTAAAATTTTGGTAAAATAAACTGTGTTTTGGGGAGCATAAAATAGGCACAACCTCAAATGCCCAGATGTCTTCATTTTTCAGTACAGGAAATGCACTTCATGCCCTGAATGAATGAAACTTTACATAATATTTTGGTCATGGATATCGGAGGACAATATATGCTATTTGGTGCCCATCTATCCATTTTTGGAAATCTAGCTCCGTACTGGTAAATTTAGCTTCCTCAGTTTCTCCTATGTCTTATCTTCAAATTTTGTTGTCCTCCTTTGTATTTTCTCTGCTTTTTCTATATTTTCCCTATTCTGTGGAGGCCAGAACTCCACCCAGTATCCCGGGGGGAGGGATGCTGGGCTTCATTTTAGGGCAAGATATTACTAGAAACAGACAGAGATAAAAGGAGGTTCCACCATACTGGAAATAGAAATATATGACCAGAGGAGGTCAGCTAGAGAGGAATGACAGTCCAGTGGTTCAGACAGTAGCCTGGGACTTGAGAGACCTGGGTCAGGTTCCCTGCTCCACCACTGGATTCGTGTGTGACTTTAGGTAAGTTATTTGGTCTTTCTGGGTATATCTACGCTGCAAGTAAACACCCGTGGCCACTGACTTGGGCTCAGGCTGCGGGGCTATAAAAATCACAGTGCAGATGTTCTGGCTGGTTCCATGTCTATTTCCCTAGCTGTAAAATAATAATACTGCTACTTGTCTACATGACAGCTGTGGTGAGGCTGACTTTGTTAATATGTGTACAGTGCTCTGAAGAGTTAAGCTATTGCACTGATTATTAGTATTAAATCCATGCACTGGATGACTGTTTTAAGATGTTGAGCTTCTGAGAATAGTTTTTCTAGTGATATGACACTGATTTATTCTGTCACTTTGTAGCTTCCGATAGGGATTTCATATGTGGCTCAGAAATGAATTAAAGGTGCACTTTCTTGAATAGACCTAACAACGGAGCAGGGTATTGTTCTTTCCAATGCTTAAACGACGCACTTAGTGATGGTCTATACCTATAACCAACAAGAAATCTCCGCTGCCTATGAGAATTGTCAATCCTCTATCTTTTTTCTTTGCTAGTACTAATTAGTAACTCAACACTTTAGCTATAGATTGTACAAGGAATTTCATCCATTCCACTTAGTGTTTGAAAAGTAGATCATTAAATTACCTTATCAGAAGATGAAAACTTTCCCCCCGTGAATTCATAAGCTACTAACAAACAATTATCTAGGTTGCAACACTCCTGGGCTTGGGTTAGTGGTATCTATTTGTGCTGCAAAGCTTGATCTTGGTCCAGAAATAGTTCCTAATCAATGCAACTGTTCAATCTCTCTGTGAAGTCTTTACCACCTTCTTCTAAAAATTATGGAAATAAATTATACTAAAGGAAAGCATTATTTTGTTATGATCCACACTCTTAGAATGAATATACGTAACTTTGATATATCCATTCTCTGTATGAAAGAGTACATCTTTCAAAGAGCCTATTACAATTTCTCAGCTGCTTAATGTAGCAAGCATAATGTAACTTTCTTGTGAAGGGTACATTAGATGATAAAATAAAAACAACATGTTTGACTTATAACAGTTCAGGAGGCAGAAGAGAGAGATAATATACTTACTGATTATTTTATGAATTTGCAACAGAACTTGACAAAGAAATATCTGAGTTGCTGAGAAATATTTTTAGTCACAAAATAAAGATTATGTATAAAATATTTTCTTTTGACCACCCATGTCCAAATACATGTTAATATTCTGTTTTGATTACCTTATTCCTAGTGCAGATTTTCCTGTCTATCTGCTAACATTAGCCAGGGGGATACACTGAGCAATTTCCTATCCTCGGTAGCTTTCGGGACAGAGCCTGTCTACTTGTGATTATTAAAGACCTCATGACAGATTTCTAAGAGTAAAGGTGTTAACTCATGTATCTTGGATACATTACTGACATATTGTGATGGGGTCTGTAAACCCCACACTGAGGCTGAGGAGGGGAAAGGCTGGAGCAGAACTGGGCCAGAAAACCTCTGCTCCTCAGGCACTGCTGGGAAAGGAGCAGGATAAAGAGAGATCCAGCAGCCCAAGCAGGGTGGGAGGAGAGAAGTCACTTCCAGGAGGAGGAGAAGCTCTTACCAAGGAGGTCTGATTGTGAGTCTTTCCCCTGACTCCTTTGGGACCTCACCCCGGGCTAAGGAGAATTACTTGCTGGGCCACCAGAGAGTAATCTGTATCAGCCCTGAGACTCTGGGGTTTGGAGCAAAGGATCGTAATTAAATAGTAGCCATGCCCAAAACTGAGGGAGGGGGTTGGGTAGGAAGTGGCCTGGGGAAGTTGAGCAGGAGGTGGGCCTCCTGTCACACCCTACCCTACACTGTCACACTTTCAGGTCTCAGCCAGGACGTGGTGGAGCAGGAGGGCCTGGATTATCCCCCAGCTAGCCCAGATTCCCCTGTGCCTAGGGCTGGGATGGGCAGGACTGGGAAGGAACAGACCCAGCTGAACCCTGTTCAGCTGAACCCTGATACATTGAACTAAAAGAGAAACTGGAGCAGCAGGCCCTGACCACTAGGCCAGCTGACCGAACAGACAACCCCACTATAGCTACCTCAGCTAAACTACAGTTCAGTTGATTACATTCTACGTTTCTCCCCATCCTTTCAGTCCTCTAAACAATAGCTTCACTTCCTGTGCTATTACGTAATGTTGGCAGGCATGATTAGTCACGTTGCATGTATACCCCAGAAGTTGCTGATTTTGGTGGTCACTGAAGTGGCTCCTAAATGAAAAAGTACATCATTAGCAAAGAATGTTTGAGAGAGTGGTGTGGTCTAGTGAGCTGGCACAGAGCTGGTTCTTCCAAAATGTTGAGTTATGCAAGGGGAACAAGATCAGGTAGGGAAATATTATGTCTAGATGATTATCTGACACTGGAAACAAGAGGAGTCTAATAAACTCCCTGAAATGGGAAGCACAGCAGACCTACGGTATTTCAGTGCTAGCTAAGTTGTGCCAATAAAGGGCAAGGAGCACAGACTTTGCACCAGAGAGCCGCCACACAAAAAAGTACTTGTAGTCTGATTTTTCCTGTTATGGTGTTCTGTTTTCTCCTAGCATGTGTTGAATAGCAGTAATTAGGCTTAGCAATATTCTGTTTTGTTAAGATAATTTATACATGATGAACTGTAGTGATATTTTGTGCGCTTGCAGATTGCTTTATCCACAACAGCTTTAAATAGAAATTAATTTCATCCTTCCTTTTTTGATGAGCATGGTCCCTTCGTTCACACTGCAGGTGCCTAAAGCCATTTATGCATATTTGTTCCAGTAATTTTCCTCTGTTGATTACATTTACCAATTTTTAAATCCTAAGAAACTAATGAAGTGCCTTCATTAGTGTATGCATTCTTACAGTATTTTTGTGGAGCTGAAATGGAAGCTCCCTCTGTAACTAATAAGATAAAGTACAAAATTTGTTCTAGAACTAGACTAAAGCTATACTTTGAGGGCTATTTTATGAAAGATCTTGTCGGGGTCATGAAACAACCATCAGAAGTGGATTTAGTGGAAGGAGCCATAGTACAAAATTATCTCCTTCTTTTTAGGAGTCACAGTGATTATTGGGATATCAGAATACCATTTTGCTAAGGTAATATGTGTAGGACAAAGGCAAATATTTTCTGTGATTACACGATGGTATTGTAGTGAATTATGAAAATCTATCAGAATCAGGCATTTCCTCGAGACTACTAAAGACAAAGAATACGTAGCTCTTACGTGGTGCTTTTCATCCATAGTTTTCAAAGCACTTTTTGTTCTGAGAATCTTGATTCTCTGTATATTTTGCATAGCATGTATCAACACCACCAGCAAGAAGACCAGGAGGAATTTCACACAGATAAAGTATCCAATCAATATCAGGTTCTCAGCATGGAAACCACAGAAAACAGCTCTGAAGATCCAGTTGGTGGAATGGAATAGAGAGCTGTATGGGACATAGGTGAGGATGGCTACTCAGACCAACTGCAAGCCTATCAAGTGTGCTTGTGAAGAAATTTCCATCCAGCCAAAAAAGACAGATTCTCTGCTAAGAAGAAAAAGAGAAAAAAAAAACACACTCTGCAAGGGACAGACAGACAAAAGGACTATGTGTTGTCTTCCCAGATCCATGGCATGGATGTACTGATAATTTGGATAGGCTTCTGATGTCAGCAGACAAAGCTCCACTAGTGAGGGAGCATTTCGGCACTAATGGCACAGCTTCACATGCTGCCCTGATTCTAGGGAACTCTGAAGGGTGCTGCAGGAGATGAATGTCCAAGTGACCTTCTCAGAGATCCATCCTGTCCCATGAACAAAGAAAGGCAAAAGATTCTGGAAGTGACCCACAGGTTAGATGAGTGGTGTAAGGTAGAGGGTTTGGATTTTGTGGAACTTTGGGCCATTTCTATAGGGAAGGGGCTCTATATAATTTGGATAGCCTCCACCTCAGTAAAAGAACCAATCTTCTAGGAGACAGGTTGCCTAGACTAGTCAGGAGGGGGTTAAACTAACAACAAAAGGGGAGGATGGACAGGGGAAACAAGCACTCATTTCACACAAAGTCAACATGTCAAAAACAAAATTAATCAAAGCACCAAGGGATGTAAACAGAAGAAATTCTTAATTATATACACCAATGCTAGGGGCCCGGATAATAAATGACAGGAATTGGAATTGCTTGTTTATGAGTATAAACTCAATGTAGTTGGTATTACTGAAACCTGGTGAGATTTGCATGATTGGAATGTTAAAATTGCTGGTTATAACCTATTTAGGAAGGATTGTCTAGGCAAAAAGAGTGGGGATTGGCATTGTCAAAAATGGCATTACTTTTTTTCAAGTAACTGACAACTCAGAGGCAAATTATCCTGAATGCTTATGGATCAATGTTTAACAGATAAAGCACAAGACAGGGTACTAGTTGGTGTCTGCAAGGGCCATCAAATCACACAAACAGGATAACAGGCTCCTTAAGCCCCTATCTATAATGTGTAGAGGGAGGAAAAAGCTGCATTATTGGGGGGAGTTCATTCTGAGTGACATATGGGGGAAGCAGTAGATGTGGTCTATCTTGATTTTAGTAAGGGGTTTTAATACAGTCCCACATGACATTTTCATAAGCAAACTAGGGAATGTGGTCTAGATGAAATTACTAGTAAGTGAGTGCCCAACTGGTTGAAAGACTGTATTCAAAGAGTAATTATTAATGGTTTTCTGTCAAATTGGGAGGGTGTATCAAGTGAGATCCTGCAGCAGTCAGTCCTGAGTCTGGTACTAGTCAATATTTTCACTAATTACTTTGATAATGGAGTGGTGAGTATGCTTATAAAGTTTGCAGATGACACCAACGTGGGAGGGGATGCAAGCACTCCAAAGGACAGGAGTAGAATTCAAAATGATCTTGAGAAATTGGAGAATTAGCTTGAATTCTGCAAGATGAAATTCAATAAAGATAAGGGTAAAGTACTACACTTAGGAAGAAAAAATCAAATGCACAACTACAAAATGGGGAATAACTGGCTAGGTGATAGTTATGCTGAAAAAGATTGGGGTTATAATGGATCACAAACTGAATGTGTTAACAATGTGATGCAGTTGTGAAAAAGGCTAATATATATTCTGGGGTGTATTAACAGGAGTGTTGTATGTAAGACCCGGGAGTAATTGTCCCACTCTACTCAGCACTGGTGACACCTCAGCTGGAGTGTTCTGTCCAGTTCTGGGCACCACACTTTAGAAAAGATGTGGACAAATTGGAAAGGGTCCAGAGAAAAGCAACAAAAATGATAAAAAGTTTAGAAATCTGACCTATGAGGAAAGGTTAAAAAAATTGGGCATGTTACTTTTGAGAAAAGAAGACTAAAGGGAGACCTGGTTAGTCTTCATACTGTGTCTGACCATAAAGCAGCCCAATCACTAATCAATTGAGATTAAGGTGTTCTAGTTTGGGGGTTGCTGATAACATTTTGGAGAAGTTCTCTGGCCTGAGTTTTACAGGAGATCAGACTAGATGATCACAATGGTCCCCCTTCTGGCCTTGGAATCTCTGAACATGTTAAGTGCTGTTATAAAGACGATGGGGATTAATTGTTCTCCATGTCCACTGAAGGTAGGACAAGAAGTAATGGGTTTAATCTGCAGGAAGGGAGATTAAGGTTAGATATTAAGAAAAAACTTTCTAACTATAAGGGTAACCAAGGTCTGGAATAAGCTTCGGGGGGGCTGTAGAATTCCCTTCATGAGGTTTTTAAGAACAGGTTGGACAAACACCTGTCAGGGATGGTCTAGGTTTATTTGGTTCTGACCCGGCACACGGGACTGGACTTGATAACCTCTTGCGATCCCTTCCAGCTCTACATTTCTGTGATTCTATTTTGGAGGTTTCATGCTGCCAGTATTCAAACATCCTTGGAATTACTAAAAATTAAAGAGGACAATTTGCTAACTCGAGAAGCATTGCATCCAACACGGCAATTCTATATCAAACCTCACCTTGACAAATAGAGATGAATTGATCATATAACTAAAAATTCTTGGTTGCTTAAGTACAAGTGATCATGTCTTCATGACATTTATTATGTACAAACAGAATAAAATCCCAAACAATAATTATTTAATTTATTTATATTAGTTGGTGCTTTAAAAGGGCCAGTTTCATAAAGCTGAGAACAATTATGAGCATAAACTGTGAGAAAAAGTTTTAACAAAACATGAATGACAGTAGGGACCTGCTTAAGAATATTTTACTAGATGTCCAAAAGGCACAATCCCAAACTCGACAAAGAAGGCTATATTGATTATATCTAGATACAAAAAATGTAGGCCATACTTCCAGGATGGGGGACTCTATCCTGGGAAGCAGTGATTCTGAATAAGATTTGGGGGTTGTGGTGGAAAATCAGCTGAACTTGAGGTCCCAGTGTGACACGGTGGCCAAAAGAGCTAATGCAGTTTTGTTATACATAAACAAGGAAATCTTGAGTAGGAGTGGAGAGGTTATTTTAGCTCTGTATTTGTCATGACTGCAACTGCTGCTGGAATACTGTGTCCAGTTCTGGTTCCCACAGTTCAAGAAAGATTTTGATAAATTGGAGACGGTTCAGAGAAGTGACATGAGAATGACAGATTGAATCTTATTCTTCAATCTTAATAAAGAGGTCAAGGTGTGATTTGATTACAGTCTATAAGTATCTACATGGGGAACAAATATTTAATAATGGATTCTTCAATCTAGCAGAGAAAGGTATGACATGATCTAATGGCTGGAAGCTGAAGATAGACAAATTCCGACTGGAAATAAAGCATACCTTTTTGACAGTGAGGGTAATTAATCGTTGGAACAACTTACCATGTGGATTCTCCATCACCGACAATTTTTAAATCAAGATTGGATGTGTTTCTAAAATATGTGCACTAGGAATTATTTTGGGGGATTTCTATGGCCTGTGTTATATTGGAGGCCAGACTACATGATCACAGTGGTCCCTTCTGGTCTTGGAATTTATGAATCTATATATCAAAAGTTAGTTGAAAGGTTAGTAATGTTGCAGTTTTTATACTGGAGACAAAAACATGGTTTCTGTGTGTTTCAATCATTCAGATCTGTTTGCTAAAATCCCAGATGGTCTTTTACTTGCAAATATCATTAGAATCACTCCTTGACAGAGACAGAAATGTACTAGTTAATGTATTCCTATGCACCCATGGGATATTGCTTTTTGCTTCTCCTCCTGATAATCTAGACCCATCAAAGCATTTTAATTTTAATCCAGTCAGGTGGAAAAATTAAAGCAGATATTTCTGATCAGCCTCCAAGCCTTACTTGCAAATAACCAGGAGAATGCTGGCAGATACCTGTTCTGCACACAGAAAGGCAGATCTAAAGTTGCACGCAGCTGCTTACAGACTTTCAATTTTTGCTCAGCTGGGTCTCCCAAGTGACACTGCAGGGGCAGAGGGGAAGGATGAGCAGGGAGAATCAGTTTCCTACCAGATTGGACATAAGCCGTATTTTTCCAGTTTAGTGGAACACTGGACATTTTTCTCGATCACTGTGATTAAAAAGTGGTAAGTGTCGTAGTGCATTGATTTTTTAAAAAATGTTAATAATTTAATAGCATTCACTTTTGTGCCATTTGCTTTGTTTGCTCTCATTCAGCTGATGATCATGGAGACATGTCCAGCACTCTTAATTATCTTAAAACTCCATCATTATTAACAGCTCTAGTAATGCTTGTTTTGTGTTTTATATTCAAATAAAGTCATAGGCCACAGTCCTGCAAATGCTTAGGCATGTGAGTAACCTTCCCATGTTAGTTGTGATAACTAACTCAGTGGTACTATTCACACGTGTACAGTTACTCACTTGCATACATTTGTAAAAATAAAAGGTATTCTTTACTTTTTAATGATTCTCAATGTGCCTGATTCTTATCAACTGTGTAAAGGACAATTTCAGTTTCAACCTTAATAAGTATTTGTCAGAGTTTAAAACTACCTAGGAGAATCATAGAAAATTGGAAGCTAAAGATGAAAGTTTTTTTTATGAGAACAGTGTCGGAGTATTTGCTAGCCCCTTTAAGGGAAGATACTGGCCCAGCACAACCCTGTTCCCAGTTCAGCTGAAAAATAAGGCATTCTGGGAATCATAGTTGCAGGGGCTGATCGGAAATGTAGGCCTCACAGTAAGGAATGCTGGGAAATAAGCTGTGTATATAAAAACTCCCTTTTGCTTAGGCCTGGTCTATACTACCCGCCTGAATCGGCGGGTAGAAATCGACCTCTCGGGGATCGATTTATCGCGTTCCGTCGGGACGCGACAATCGATCCCCGAATCGGCGCTCTAACTCCACCAGCGGAGGTGGTAGTAAGCGCCGCCGACAAAAAGCGGCAGAAGTCGATTTTGCCGCCGTCCTCACAACGGGGTAAGTCGGCTGTAATACGTCGAATTCAGCTACGCTATTCACGTAGCTGAATTTGCGTATCTTAAATCGACTCCCCGCTGTAGTGTAGATGTACCCTTAGTGAGATGAGGGAGACTTAAATGAAATAGGAAGTGCTGTGGGGTCTCTCCACTTCCTTTTGATGAGCCTGGGAAGAGGAGAGGTCTAGGGGGACAGCCACGGAGCTAAGGAAAATACCCCAACAGGAAAGGCTGGTGGTTTGACCACTAATACAAAGAAAACCAAGCCCCAAGTGTGAAATTAAAGGACTGTCACATAAACATGGATAGTTTGAGGACAGATCAGACAGCCATTGTTTAGGGCCCTGCTTCTGGAGCACATATATAAGGGAGGGTCTCTTTGCCTCTGAGGGATCATCCTGGTGTATCGTTGTGATACCCTAATAGGACCTTAAAAGTCAATAGGTTTATTGTTACTGCTTTCCAGCTGTTTGGAACTATTATTCTTGAATGTAACATTATAGGTGATTTAAACAGTCATCTCATCTTGGAAATATTTCTCATGTTGCATATTTTTCTTTAGAAACTAGTACTACATAACAGCAATAAGACATGACAGGATATGTATAATCTAATAATGACACCTTGTTGGTTAATAGCATTTGACCTCCAGCCTTGGGCATAGCAACTACGAAGCCTGTTTTTAGATCATAGTGCGCTGCCCATCACATCTTAATGTTTAAGGGCCTGAAACAAACAATAAAGCTCCCCCCCCAACTGTTGCCATTGAAAAGATGTTTTCCATTTTATTGCCCAAGATGAAAGGCCAATGAGTTCAGAGAAGAACAGATTATAATTAATCAAATGTATCTTTTTATTAGCTGAGCATCTGGGAGAGGAAGATCTGTCCAGTGAGTAGGGTGCTAGCATAGGAGTTGGCAGACCTGGGCTCTGTTTGCTGCTCCACTACAGATGTCCTGTGACCTTGGGCAAGTCACTTTGTTTCTCTGTGCCTAAGTTCCCCATCTGCAAAATAATGCTGCCCTATGTCCCAGGGGCTTTGAGAGGATAAATGCACTAGGAGATTATGAGGTGCTCAGACACTACCATGATGGAGGCCATATAAGTACTTTAGATAATACATACATAGATGGGAACACTGTACTGAGAAATTAAATGTTTTCTGCTCCTTGTTAACTATCAGCAAATCACACATATATTTTAAGCACTTTGCCCCAGATTCTCAGTGGTATTTAGGCACCTAAATCCTATGGGGAGTTGAATGCCTAAATATCTTTGAGGATCTGGGCTGGTCACTATCTGTGGTAGGGCCACAAAAGAATGAATAGGACTGTATACTCCCCTCCACCCTTCAAACTACACAGCAGGAGAATGCAAGCCTCCTGAAATGCACCTCTCTAGAAGAGATAGCAATCTGCTTCATCATCCAGCAACTGTGTGGATCCAGGTACTGATACAGGCCTGTGATTTTCAGCGATACAAATGGAAGACTCTTTGACTCTCAAGCTATAAGGAGGAAGGGGAGTCCCTTTCCTCCTGAGCCTTCTCTGACACTACTCTCCCATGACTGTCAGCATGGCTCACAGAGCTCTGCTTAGTACTCCTGTGCTCTAACCTGTCCTGTGGTCTTTGAAAGCCATGGAGTGGGAGTGACTGCTGCTCTGGAAACACAGTTTACAATGCAAATTGCATAATTTTTGCTGCTGTTGCAAAGTGGGATATGCCACACTGAGTGTCCATGCCCTTGCCCCCTCTTCCACATGGAACACAACAATCCCTTGTGGGGACCAAGGAGGGAAGAGGGGTGGCTATATGATGGAGCAGCAGAATCTATTTCAGTGATGGGGGTGTATGTGCCAGAGTTGGGTAGGAAAGGAACAATTATTCATGAAGACGGCCTGGGATTCCAGGCTTGGAATAAACAGTTGGCAGTTGGGGCTTGTTAAACCACTGGGGAGGTGAAAGAGAGAGCTGCACCCCATCCTCTGCTGAAGTGGAGGAAGCAATAAAAATACAGCACATAGATTGTGGGAGAGAATGAAAAGTATTCTTAGGAAGGAACAGGAGCTGCTCTCTGATCTTTACCTAACCTAGGAGACTCCTGAACTAAATCAAAAACAACCTGCAGAGTCGTACAGGGAAAAGACAAGTGTAAAGATGATAACAGTAAATGGCTGCTGGGATAAAGTGTCACCCTGTATGTTCAGTCTGGAAAAAGCTAAAATTTCATTAGGGTATTAGTATATAGGACATAGCACTTTCCTTCTCATACCTGGTGCTGTGAAGAAAATCATTCACATTTGTCCTCACTCTACTATTTATCTACAAAGAAGAGCTTATCAGAGGTTCTAATAATTAACAACACCCACACAAAATAAGAGTTTTGCACAGCATGCCCCTTCCTTCAGCAAAAGCTAAAGTTGGAGAAGTATCCTTTTGAACACAGCAGCATCAAACTTACTAGAGGTTGAGCACAAAGGATTTCCAGATTACTTTGAAACCACTTGAGTATCTCTTGCAGAGAATAAAGTTGCATTTATGTAGGGTGGAGTTTCCCATTACTAACCCCCAAAGGGCGTTAGTCAAGTAAGAAAAATATGAAATATCCATTTCAGTTTGCTAAACTAATCCTTTGGTGTGGAGACTTCCAGTGAGGTTAAGAGAGTGTGTTTTTGAGATTGTTTGCTTCCTCGGTTTTCCAAATTGTACTGTAGAACATTATTCCTCTTGCACAATAGCTTTTTATCATCAGTTTTAAATAACCCTTCAATATGTGAAAATTACAGAGTACGCTGGCATGCAATATTGCCTAACAACTTTGTCAGAAGGATTGTAGGCAAAGCTGCTTCTCTTTAATTTTTAAACATTCAAATACCTTTCTTCTCCTCCCCCCCTCCCCTCAAGCATATTCAGAGTTTTCTGACCAAGTCAAGTAGCATTTTTGAATCACTTTTCATTTATTAATCTTACCATATTCAAATTGGATTTTAAAGATGTGATACTACCATATGGTCAGAGTTTCCTCCTAACTAGTTGCATTGACAGTGTCCACATAGCACAACCACCTACATACTCTCTGCCCCCTCCCTCAGTTCAACCCTGGTATTTTTGGGAGGGGCAATTAAAAAAAGGGGTTATGAGGGTTCCATGTATTTTTAGAGGAGTTCTTCACCACTTTCCAGGCTCTCCACTTTTTCCTGTGTAATCTTCTTTTCGTGGCATGACTAAACTGTAATTAGAGTTTTAAGTACTCTAAAGCAAGAATGAAGATGGCAAACTTCAGAGGGTGGTGAAGGTTTTAAAAAGGCACTTAGTGGTCTATGTTAAATATAAAAGAATGTGCTTTTTAAAAAAATACATATACCAATCAAAATAAAAATTATATGGCTTTGGCATGACAAGACAAAGTGACTGTCCACTAGCTTAATATTTTTACTGGTTGACAGCACAGCTGAAGGTATCTAGGATCTACCCCCAAAAATATTAACTACACAGAACATTTAGGAATATAGAGCACCTCTTACCCAAGCATATTTTTTTTCTTAACCCACATGTTCCCTTTGATTCTGCTCCCACTGAAAACCATTGGCTTCATCTTCCATTGGCAGAGCCAATTGCAACAAAATGTCCAGAGTTTGAATAAGTACATAATATACAAACTTCTGAATGTTCATTTTCAAAATAATAATCCCACAGTAAAAGTTCATCTGATCTACTGAAAAGGTTAATCAGAATGGTATTTCTGACTGTAAGACTACAGTGTCAAATGATGATTGTATATAGATTTATTTTATTTATTTATATGAAGTAATATCAAAACACAGTTTCCTTCCACTTTTCAAGTATATACATAGGAGCTAATAACTGTTATAGAGCATTCATATATTGATCCTTTGCTAATAAAAAGACCAAAAGCTAATAAAAGCAACATGATTTTTTTTCCAATATCACCTTCTTTTATTGGAAGGGTGATGGAAATCTGGCAAAATTATACTTCCCCATGGCAAGTAATTTTTTTGATGTGTGAGTAAAATATCATTAAACTTTTTCATCACGGCAAACAGGCCAAATAGGTTTTTGTGCCTCGGCTTGTAAATTTTCATTGCATCTTTGCACAGCTGAATGATTCATATAATGGAATAATGCTGGAGATTATTAAATACTCCTAAGAAATGTAGTTAGCAAAATATCTATCTCGCCCACTACTTCTGTGACATCCATTCTGACCTGATATAAAGCTCCCTGAAGTCAATAGAACTATTCCAATTTATTTCAACAGGCTTCAAATCATTCCCATAATGACTAAATGCAATACTCCTTTAAGGGTGGTATCTGTTTTGTATAATGCCTAATTTGGGGTGGGGGGGCTGATCTAGAAGAAAATAAAGTTTCTTAATAGTGAAGTCAGTGGCATCATTTTGTCCTGCACTACATCTGACCAAAATGGAAGAAAACAAGGATTAAACTAAGGGAAAGAAGAGAAAAATGAAGATATAGAGAAGAAAGTATAGCAAAGCAAATATATCAAATAGCAACATACTGTCATGCAGAAGAAGGAAAAAGTTGTTAATTGCACGGATCATTGCTACTATCAGAAGATCATGATGATCATCACAATACTACACTAGCGTCTGGTAAACTGCAAGAACAATCACTAGTATTCCTGTGGAGCCTACCATGAGTGCAGAGTTCTACAATGTAAACTTGATTTGTGGTTCCCTGAAGTGAGCCATCCTGTGCAATATGTCCAATTTTAATATAAAGACCTTTTTATTACATCACCTACAGGTTAACTATTCAATAAATAGTTGACACATTTCTATTTGGTGGTAATTGCCTTTCCTGACTTTTTGCCTAATTAGCTCAGATTTCAAAGATTGAAAGAATTGGGCATGGTTAGTGTAGAGAAGCAAAGGCTGGGGGGGGGGTGCGTGATAACAGTCTTCAAATATGATAAAGGTTATTGTAAAGAGGACAGTGGACACTTGTTCTCCATGTCCACCAAGAATAGGACAAGAAGCAATTGGCTGCATTTACAGCCAGGAAGATTTAGTTTGGATATTAGGAAAAAGTTTCTAACTATATGATAGTTAAGCACTGGAATAGGTTTCCTGGTGATGTTATAGAATCCTTATCCTTGGAGATTTTTAAGAGCAGGTTAGACAAACACCTGTCAGGCAGGGATGGTCCTGCCTCAGTGCAGGGGGGATAAAATAAGTAATTTATTGAGGTCCCTTTCAGCTTTACATTTCTATGATTCTACTTCACTATCCTGAATTATCATGTATTTAATGTGGTGCATGTTAGTCCCCAAGAGTATTTTAATTATCTCTTTATCCTTTCACCATGAAAACCATTCTAAAGAAGTATCCTCTGATAATTAATTACTGGCTTAACTATTGATTACAACCCAAATTGGTTTCCTCTGATCTGCATGTGAAAGGGATCCTGCAGATCTCTGTGGAAGGATGTGTCAGCTACTGTCATGGCACATCCCCTCCTACTAAGGTATCACAGGGCACATGGTGGCAAATGGGCAGCCCTGGGTAGAGCCATTGTCTCCTTAACAGCTTAGTATATCTTACCAGAAAAAGGTAATCCATCTTCAAGCTTCATTATCCTTTCCCCAGAGTCCCAGGAGAAGCTGCAGTCAGGGGAGCCCCCAATGGCTCCAGTGAAGCCAGCTTGCCTTAGTGGGCACCAGAGCCAGTGCTCATGGTCTTAGGGATCTGCAGGGTGTTCCAGAGGTTCCTTCCACATCTCTCCCTCTCATTCCCCAATGACATGATTTGGGGAAAATTCCATGAAGGAATCCCAATGTAGCCTTCCTTCTCCCATCCCACCTCCCATAGCTATTTTCATAGGAGAGGGTGATCCAGCTGTCAATTATTTGAGTGTAGGCCAACTGCCTTAACAGCCATGTAATCATGAAGGAGCAAACTCCCAGTAGGGACTCAGTACACAAGACAGACAAAGGCACCCAGCAGATCATCTTTTAAAGCAATTCCCTCGCCTCCGAAAGAAAATTAAATGGAAACACCTTAACATCTGGATTTTGTCTGAGAATAGTTTGTGCAAACCACATAGATGGTTGGTGACTAGGTGTTAAAATAATGTCTCTTCACAGATATCAGTAGTTCATCTCATTAAAATATACATAGGAATTTTAATTCCAAAATACATTTTGCAAAAATGTTCAAATGTTTTGTCTTTTTTAAGCTACTGTAAACTATGTCTAGTGTACAAGTACTCTCGGCCATTGTACATGTAGAGACTAACTTCTCAGAAGTCCTTAGCTCACAACTCCAATTGAAGTCAAATGGAATTTTATTCTTAAAATCAGGCCCATAACTTTCATAGGTGCTGTGACCCCTAGCGCAGTGGATCTCAAACTTTTATATTGGTGACCCCTTTCACACAGAAAGCTTCTGAGTGCGATCCCCCATTATAAATTAAAAACACATTTTTTTATATTTAACACCATTATAAATGCTGGAGGCGAAGTGGGATTTGGGGTGGAGGCTGACAGCTTACAACCCCCACATAATAACCTTGTGGCCCCCTGAGGGGTCATGACCCCCAGTATGAGAACCCCTGCGCGTGTTTGGAAACCAACCAGTAGAAGGGAGGACCCTATTAAAGACAAGGAAGAAGAACTCAAACTAGGAAGTTTTCCATTTGTGGAAGTTATTTTATACTTTGTGCCTTCAAAGAGTTTTCCCTCCAAAACTGAGTTACAGAGGTCAGATCCATATGAATGATACCATACATTTAGCTATTGAGATGGGACAGGGACAACTGACTTATTCACGTTGCTGCTTTCTGCCTAGAAAAAGCGGGGTCCCAAGCCACAAAGATGCTTGAAGAGCAGCTTCTCATTTTTGCACTCTGTGAGTAGGAATATGTGAGCAGAAACTGATGGAGGGGAATAAAAAAGGAGCTGCATCCTGTGATTACATGAAGAACTTTATGTATCCTATGATTCCTGGAATATTTTGTGTGAAGAAAACAGCTGCTGGAGAGTTATGCTGGAGCTGCACTATTGTAATTAGGTACTTGGAACAACAGCTGAAACACTGGATCTTTGCATGAGAAAAGGTATAGATGATGTGTAAATGAAAATTATTCTTTCAATAAATGTCATTTTTGAGGTGATCAAAGGGATTGGCTGTTCTCACGCTTGGGGTCATGTCTCTGTGGTACCCACAAAGACAATTAAAAACACTTTAAGTTGACAGAGCTGTGAACAAACATGAAACTCTACAGTTGCCAGGCAACATCCCATGTACACTGAGAACATATACCAATGCACATGAGTTATATAGTGCTGGTGTTGTCTCCCCTGCTGCTGCCACCATTATACCTGACTCAAATTCCCATATGCTGAGCTATTGCCTAACTACAACATTTTCAGCCCAATATTCTGCATGGAAAATTGGGCCTTGAAGGCTAGCTTGCCTAGTTTACATACAAGGCTTTTAGTTAAATATTCTCATTTCAGGGGATTGGGGAAAATCAGCTACTTGAAGAAAAAGTCTCCAATTATTTTCATTTTTTGAGATTTGTGGGAACACTCTTCTGACATGAGCCCACTTCCATTATCTTTCCACATGAGGGAGCTGTGACACCTGAAATGTATGTGGGAGAATATGAACATACCATCACTTGGCAGTTGTACTGTGGTTCCACAGAAAATATTTCACAGATAATAGATCTTGTACTCTTCTGAAAACTATGGCTATTGTTACACAGATATTGTCAGTTCAGATACGGCCCTGAATTTAGACTGGATAACATTAAGGCTTAACATCAACGGAAACGTGTGTGTGTGTGTGAGAGAGAGAGAGGGACAGTCTAATGAAAACGTTTTGCTGGAAATTAACTACCCCCTATAATACTACAATGTTTGGGTTGCAAATATCAGGCTAGTGAACACCAGTAAGGGGAAAAAAAGGCAAAACTGAGAGAAATTTAAACATCATAAAAGATTAAAAGAAAATTAGATACTAATTCTTTCAGTTTTAATCTAAGGCAGAATGTAAACTCTCTGTGGAGAGGAGGGACACATTACATTTTTAGTGATGAGCCATGATTATGAAGTGCCTTTGTGCCTCTCTCCTAGCTCACCATTGTGGTGCACTGAATACTGAGCACGGGAGAGAGTTATTTTCTCGTGCCCTCCTCCTGTTTGCTGCTTAGCATCCCCTAATGGCAGAAGACAAGGTACTAGAGAAACAGCTTTTTCTTCTCCACTCACCGTGCCCAACAGGTAAGCCCAGACAGCCTTAGGCCAGGGCTCAGGCAAAGGGTAAGCCCAGATACTGACTCAGAGAAAAGATGGCACAGCTGGGTCCATCATTTATAGCAGTGCAATTTTTTAGACTGATAGGCTAAGGCTGCATGCACTCCCTCTCTCCTACACTGCATCCCACAATAATGAATAAGCACAGTAAGCAGATATTCCTGCTAAAATGAACTATGTTGACATTGAAAGTACCATCATTGGGCTTCAGAATTAATACCCCATTGGGATAAATTAGGATGGTTCACAATCCTCCAGCTACTGTGGTGGGCAACAACAGCGCTACACTGGTTCACATTCAGAAGGCTTTCTTCACAGTTATAGTAGATAGAAAGCTGATATTCTGAGGAATCTGAATCTCTTCGGAGGACTTCAAGTGCGAAAAAGTCAGCCCATAGACCAGGAGTTTGATCCTCTACCTAATGTCTTGGCACATTCCTGCAACCGTTATTCATGCAAGCACTTGAAATGGAGTCTGGTAATGGTAGCATGATGGAGCCTTTAGTTATCTACATGGTTATTAATAATTCTTTTAAAATACATCATTTTTAATGTGTTGGTGTTGCTTTGAGCACATAGGGTTTTTTCTCCTTTAGAATTTGATTTAACTTTTAATGTTCACATCCCAGAACCATTAGCATCACAATGTTGGGAGGACTGCTAAGCAGCAGAAGTTTTTCATTTTTAGCTGAGAACTGAGGAAGCAAACAAAGCAAATGGAAAATGTAAAACCAATGGCTATTATTAGAACTGTAATTACCTGCTCATCAGAGATTTGAATTACTGCTAACATGGCCCATTAGGCTCATTTGGAAGAGCTCAAAAACTCACTGTTCTCCCATTAGGCCTGGGATGAAAAGCTAAACCAGGAAGATGCCCATGCCTCTATGTACAATCGAGTTGTTTGAGAATAAGGCGAGATAAAGAGCCAAAACAAGGCATGAACATTTAAGTGCTTGTTTGTCTACTAATTTTTATAGTATCAAAATACAAATTACAATATTGAAGTTCCAAAGGCACACAGCATGAATTGAGGAGGCGTGGGCCAGCAGCACAGAATGCAAAATGCAGTTGTGAACACAATTACTTGTACATTTCAAATGGCAAGGTTGCCTCAGTCTGTTGTTGCATGGGGAGGAATTATTCAGAAGCCATTCCTCTCTGTAATTACTAATGGGGAAGTGAATAGAAGTGTTGTATGAAAAAGGAATAATATACTTAAATACATGAAAAGTGGTGTGAATATCTTATGCTTTTTATTAGGTCATTAGTCCTATTAGCGCCACTTAAAGTGAACAAAGTTAACACTAAACTACATGTTACAACTGGAAAACTAAATATCAATGTACCAATTATGCTAAATTTCATTAATTTCCTCAGACAAAAAGCCCCTTAAAACAAATAAAATATGCATCTTTTATTTTAAAACAAACTTAATGTTTATATGAAGTACCAGTTTGACAACCCTGTGGGCTGAAATCCTCGCCTACCCACAGCAGTAGGATCTTCATCTCAAGCCAATTACATCCTTGGCCTTTTCTGAGGAGGATACTTTCTGTGATGAGAACCGCACTCTACTACACTAAAACCACCAGTTCATTTTACGTGCAGTAGGTCATTCAATATGTCAGAGGGAAACTACTTTCAGTTATTTTCAGTTTAAACTCTACACAAATTCCTACTATTAGAAGGCTTTGTGTCCCACTAGCAATCTCCTGAATCAGTCAGTCCTCACAGTAAGCATCTGTGACATTGGCAGACCAGGTGACACCTCGTGCCAAGGCCCTAGGCTCCACTGAACACTGACAAATGCATAGCTGTAAACTAGTCTGGCTCACCTGTGTGTTAGTATTGTTAAAATAGGTATTCGATTTATAATAGTTTGTTTAGTGCTTAGACACTATAACTTTGTGAGTTGCTATATGCATTAATCTCACTGGCAATATCTGTATCCCACATTATAAAGGTAATATGTAAGTGTTTGCTCTGTAATTGTGTAAGTCATCAAACAGGAGAGAATCATTATCAAGTGTGAAATACTAATTTACCAGAAGAGGTGTCATCTCCTGCCCAACAAAAGAATGTTCAGACATCAGACAAGCCATTGTGGAATATCAATGGAGAAAAGACTTCATTGATTGCCCACCCAACATCCACGAAGAAGAGACCTGCACAAGCACTCATCCCATCAGCTTGAACTCTGGGGAAAGGAAATCCTTGTCAAGAAGAAATTATCTCTATGCTACTTGAACACTGAAGCATGAAGATTTCTAAGCATAAGCAAGGGATCCCCAACTGTTTGGCCTGGTTTAGCCCTAGAGAACTTACAGAGCTTGCATATTACAACAGCCGCTATTACCTTTTGGAACCTAAAACTGTAACTCATGTGTGTCTGTGTTTACCTGCCTTAACCTTTTAATAAACCCATCTTTTTTCTATTTAATAAATATTTAGTTAATTTATTACAAGATTGGCTTCATGTGTTGTCTTTGATATAGGATCTAATGGTCATACTGGGTCAGACCAAAGGTCCATCTAGCCCAGTATCTTGTCTTCCGACAGTTGCCAATGCCATGTGCTTCTTGTGCAATTGACCTGGGATAAGTGGCTGGTCCGTTGGGACTCAATATTATGATTTTTGGTGTAAGGGACCATTTATCACACGGCAAGATAGCCTGGAGTACTCAAGGGGTCTGTCCGTGACTCCATGTTAAGGTCATTATAGTACTTAAGGAGTTCACACTTGTTACTTGATTGTAAAATCTAAGTATAAAACTCACAGCCTGTTTGGGGTTTGTGCCCTACTTCTTCACAGTCTGCCCTGAAGCTGGTACTCACTCTCGTGAACCTCTCTAGACAGCCTGACACCAGGGTTGACGGAGGGGGGCGGGGGGGGGGGAAAGCCGGTACAAATTGCCAGGGCCCGGGCGTCCAGAAGGGAGCCAAGGGAGGCCAGATTTAAAAAACCCCCATCCTAATGGAAGGCAGGTTGTTAGCCATAATTATAGGACTCCTAGCCATATAAAGCCAAATTTGCACTAAACTTAAGGTAACCCGACAACTCACACTACCAAGCATGAGGATTTTCAAGGAGATATTTTCTTAGACAGGGACGCCAGAACCGGGGCATGGCCCCCCACACTTTTAAAAGTGGGAAGGCCATGACCACCTTTTTAACATGGTATCGTTTGGGAGGTCAGAGGGCCATGTTGCCCCCCAAAACTGCAAGCCTCAGGCCGGAGTGGCATAGGCAGGGGCTGTGCTTCGCAGCAGGGGAGCTGATCAGTGGTAAGAGCTGCCCAGGAAGCCTGGCCCACTGTAGGGAGCCTTGAACCCTCCATCTGCCCTGGACAGGGTGCCAGGGTACCAAAGAGCAGCCCTCGGCCTGTGCCCTCTCCCACTTCTACTGAGGTTCCAGCGTCCCTGGTTGTAGGCATTAGAAATCCACTTCATGCTGATATTTTAATACATAATGATATTTTAGCCATGTCTAAGCAGGTTAATGTCATAACTCGCAGCCAGAAAGAGTATAGCTCCGCCTCATCTGCTTTCCCTGTGAACAGCAGTCTGGGAAATATCCTCAATCCTTTGTCAGCTGAAGGCAGCAGCTTGTCCTCAGAGGAGAGGTTTGAAGATTCCACTGCCTTGCCAGAGTCCACTCTTAAGTGGGGTTCAAAAGGAGTCTGAGTCTCAACAGGCTGATCCTTCCCTGGACAAGGAGAGGAATGAAGCTCAAAATAATATCCCAGCTGGGAAAGGATAGATTTTTTTTTTTCCCTAGAAGCAGGTTTGTTGTAGAGAGAGGCTCCCCAAGGGAAAAAGAGGCATCCTAGGAAGGTTTGCAAGTGGGTAAAAAAACAAAACAAACAAACATCAAAAGCAATATGGATTAGAAGTTTTTTGCCTAAGTCATTTCTCTCTCTACATCTGAATATTCATCTAAACCTAATGTCTCTGAATACACTTCTAGGACCTATATAGACTCTTCATTTTCCCTTTCAGTGTATTCAAACTTCAGAAGCCTCCATGAATGTTAATTCTCTTTATACAGATTATAAATCCTATTGTACAATCATAGGGCTGGACTGCACAAGTGGTACTTATCACTATACAGCATCAGTCTACTCACTTTGTTTTTTGTTCTCTCCATCAACATTTATTACACTTTTTGTAGGCAAATGAGGAGGGAGAAAATATGGGAAAATGGAGCCTGTTCAATAACACTTTTCCCAAGTCCTCTTTTAAATTGGTATGCTAGTAGGAATGCTTTCCAGCAGGATCACAAACAGGAAATTGGTGTGTGTGTGTGTGTGTGTGTGTGTGTGTCATCCTGACTCTGCTGTGGCCTGCCTCCATTTCCCCTCCTTAATGAGGTAAGGATAAGGTCACTTAAACAGCCTTACCAAGGGAAGCCAACCATTCTACTTTACAGCAGTATATTTTCTTTTAATAAAACCTTCTGAAAGGAGCATTTACTCAAGGGTTTCAAGGCTCTTACCTCAGAGCCCAGATAAAACTTAGAAGTCCCAAAACAAAAATCTCTGGATACCAGCAGCAGCTCCTTCTGCTGTAAGGCCTCCGGTTTCTCCACTGTCTGCAGAGCTCTGCAGCTTGCAGCTCACACCTCCCTGCCTGCATAACTTTTACAATCTTTCCCCTCCTTCTTTGTCTAGTGAACTTTTGGCTATAACATGCTTCCTAGGAGCTTTTGCCAACCAAGCTTTCCTAAACTTTTTTCTTTTTTAGGCCCAGGTGCTCCTTACTTATTTAACTGCTTTACAGCTACTGAGGCAGTTAACTGTCCCCAGGTGGACCTGGGTTAGCTCATTCCATTCAGGGGAATCTGACATAACTAGGCTGGTCATCTGATTTCCTTCAAGGGACAGCCCTGTGACCGTGTTTTATGTAGTAAGCAGAATATTAAAATTAATAGCCATACTTTTAATAAAACCCACACTGATTTTCAGAATATTTACATATCTACCAAAACAATGCTTCAGTTAGGTATGAATGCCCCCACTTTACCTACATTTAATTAATTCAGCATTTTGTTATATATTTTCCTCTTCTAAATGTGTGGCAGTTGCAGTTTCATGGGCTTATAGATTTAAAGGCTAGAAGGGATCATTATGCTCTTCTAGTAAGATCTCCTATACAAAATAGGCGAAAGTATTTCACCCATTAATTCCTGCAGCAGGCCCATATCTTATGGTTGCCCTAGACTAGAGTACAGAGTTCTTGCCTGTTCCTCATTTCAGAGCCTAGTTTTAACTTCACATCAGTCCCTACTTCCACTCTATATTATTTATTAGTTAATTGTTAAGAGTCTAATCACAACATTTAGTACAATAGTATTACACTATACCTGTTAATGTGGTGTATGCATATAACATGTGTTGGCTAACAAATGGGATTTTCATATCCACACTTTGCCATGTAAAACAAGTATGTACACACCTATGTACTGATATGAGCATCCAAATACAGGATATGGACTTCTTGTTAAGGTTCCCATATTTGAACATTGAATTTTGTGACACTCAGGACCTGAGATGTGCTTGAAACAAAAAATCTGATCAGAGTACCAGGAGTACCAGATCCTAATTTTGTTGCTTGGGCCATTTTTATAAAAGGCTAATTGTATGCTTTGGAGTCTGTTTTCTCTTGTTTCTTCTGGTGTGAAATTCTAGCCCCACTGAAGTCAATGGCAAAACTCCCATTGACTTCAAAGGGGCAGGATTTCATCCCTAGTGTCTGCAGTATTTATATACATACTGTGCAACATCTGTCCCACTCAATGGGAGGACAGGAAATCTTGCTAGATTTAAATCTTAAACAGAGTTTACTGAAATAATCTCACTTGCAAGTAAATACAATTTTATTCTCTACAAATGCTCATCTTATCTGTGACAAACATTAAACAAGCTCTCAATTTAACACTGCATCTAGACTGTCATCATTTTTGCAATACCCCTCAAATGTTTCATTGTTTAATTCAAGCTTTGTTCTTTCATTTAGAGACTATGTCCAACAGTAAGATGATTGATTGAGTATAATTTTAAAGCATAATTAATTATTTCTGTCTCCTTTTCAGTCTAAAGAAAATTAGTGTCCGGTTTTGTTACCGAAGGGGGTTAATGTGTTACATTTTGTATTACACAGAGAATATTGCAGGGATCTTCCACGAAGAGCAATCAGCTATAGGGTCTATTTTTGTTAGTAGCACAGGCGAGCAAATACTGTAACCGTTCATCAGGACATGCAAATGAAATACAATAATGAAGTTTTCAAGCAGACAAAAGCCAGAGTGCCATGCTGTTTTTCCTTTTTTTTGTATTTATATTCATGAGGTATTGTAGGAACTGCTGTCTGTTTAAACACATCTTTGCTTTACCATACAGATGTGTGTGTTTATTCTAGTAATTAAAAAAACCCAGTTCTCTGTTGGAGTAGATTAGTTAATCCTATATGTTTAGGTGGAAACCAAGAGCACAGTATACAAGTATTGTACCAGTTTCCTACTACTGCAGCACCCTACTTTATTTGTATTACTAATCCAATGGTGTGCTTTGCAACAATATACAGTAATACTTTTCCATAACATCCCCCTTTCAAAGATGTAAACACACCTTAAAAATATTAATTTAGAGTCACAGCACCAGTGTTGGGAAGCCAAATTCTACTAACCCCATTTGACAAAACTGGGACAAAGATACATTAAGGACCAGATTTTGACACTGAAGTCAATAGTTTTTCCAGCTTTACACCTATGTCACTAAGAACAGAATCTGGTCTTAGTTCAAGGTGAAATCCAGATCCCACCAAGTCAACCTGTGGCAGAGATGGAACTAGAACCCAGTATCCAGAACTCCCAGTACTGTGCCTTAATCTGAACATCATCTTCCTTTTGCCTTCCATTCCTCTGTCACAGCCATAAAAAATAATATAATAAAAAAGTTCTAAACATTCATCATACGACACATAATCTAAATCTCATGCATGCTTTTGTGTAAAGGTAGATAATCAAACAAGTAAAATTAAAACCTTCCACAACCCAATTCATCAAAGAGCAACCAGAAGAAACCAGCAGTTTTACCTAATATTTAATCAATCCAAAAATGTCTCTGTCTCAGTTGCAAAGGCAAAATTTGCGACAGGGCATTGGACAGATGGCTTTTTTCTGCTCTCAGTTACATGAGTGTAAATCAAGTATAAATCTGTTGAAATGTATGGAGTTACACTAGTTTTACACCATGTAAGTGAAAGCAGAATCAAACCTACTGTATTTCTAGCCATGAGCTAAACCAGTGCCTGTTCTTTAGAGAATTATATATATACACACACATTAATATTGGAACAAGCATGTTAAGTTTATCAAATACAATGTTTAGAAGAATAAAGCCGGAGTGTTCTCTCTGTCTGACAACACCTAACCATTATCAAATTAATTTATGGGGGACTGTACAGGGGGCAGTGAGAAAACCATTTTATTGTTAATGGTTGAAATAAAAAAATGCCATGTTCAAGGAAAACTAGAGCCCGATCCAGTTTCCATTTAAATCAAAGGGAGCTTTACACAAACTTCTGTGTGAGTAGGATGAGGCCCAGAGATAGGTTAAAAAACATGGAGACTTTTTTAAAGGTAGCATTAATTTAGAAGGCTACCTTCAAAGCCCTGTTTCTTTAAAAACAGCTTTTCTGTAATAACCTGCTACTCCCTTTAAAGCTCCTCTCCCATATTCATATCTGGTATTATAGAGCCCATGCTAACATAAAAGCCTAAATTCTGTGGGACTTGCACTCTATGATTGAAGTCTTTGCAGTGGGATTGCATGCCATGTAAATCAGTGCAGAATTTAGTCCAGACTTGAGCTCATTGACTCCCTGAAACATCTTAAAAGAAGATTACGCCCATGTAATAACACACAATCCTTTCCCAATCCTTGAAAAAAAAAATCAAGGTTTTCGGCCAGCTCATGCTGGTTGCCCTGGAGTTCCAGCATAATTCAGGAACCAAAATTTATCTCTGCAGCTCACAAAGAGCTCTGACTCCTGACTTTGGCAGGCTCCCCGGCCTGCCGTCGAACATGCATACATATATCTCTCTATGCCCATATATGGAAGGTGGCTCCCACTGCTGACACACTAGCAAGTGAGCTAAGCATACTGAATTAACCAGCAATCATCTTGACACATGGGAGAGAGATCTCTGGAGGCAGACTGTGAAATTTGTATCTTCACAGACAATTGCTCTTTAAGAGAAACACATGTATCTGCTTCTGTTTTAACAGATACGTCCATGGGCTTTGTCTTGTCTATGCTAGAAAATTTTGTATCCATTTTCCACGTACTTGTGTTAGCAGTGTTTTAAATGGTAGTGTAGGCAGGGCTCAGCTTTTTTTTTTTTTTTTTTTTTCCTTCCCTACCACATCATGAAGACCTGATCTGACCAGGTACATCATTGCTGGAAAATTGGTACAAAATTTTCTAGTGTAGATTCATCCATGATTGTCAGCTCCCTCCAAAACACACGTATGCACACCCTCTATGCAGTCCCACTTCTATCCAAGGGCTAACTGTGGGCAGCAGCTAGGTGACATAACTTCTGTAACGCCTAGATTCCAAACCATTTCTCAGGCAGACCTTGCATTTACAGTTTCATTCTTGACTTTTCCCAGTGAAAGTGCTTAGAGCTCCTCATTCTTTCATGGCTGTTGTTATGCACTTTCTATTGGTAGCAGGGCCGACTCCAGGGTTTTGGCTGCCCCAAGCAGCCAAAAAAAGAAAAAAAAAAGCCGCCATCCGAGCCAGAGTGAGGGACCACCCGCCGAATTGCCACCAAATAGCTGGACGTGCCACCCCTCTCCGGAGGGGCCGCCCCAAGCACCTGCTTGCCAGGCTGGTGCCTGGAGCTGGCCCAGATTGGTAGTCTATCTGGGTGTGATGGGGCGGGTGTACCTTGCCCCTCTGTGAACCAAGAATGGGCTTAAAGGAGTCTTCATCCATTTTATCAGTGATCAAATAGATAGGAAAGAGTTCAACCCTTTCTTGGGGCAGAAAGGAGGAAGCTAGCCCTTAAAGATCGCCTGAGCTGTTAGACCTGGAGATAAGAAGAGTTTCAAACTGTGGCAAACTACTGAGCAATAAAACTGACAGCTCTGCCTTGTAACAAGGCATGCAAAGGAACCAGAGGCTTCCAGAAGTAGAGACAGGTTGAGCGGATAGGTGGGCCTAGGGGAAGGGAGTTATTTTTCTCCCCTGAACAATGAGATATATTTCTGCAGGAGACTGTAAACACAGTAAGAACTGGTGCTTTTGGTGGGGTTTTTCCAGCTAGGCTCTTGGCTGTAGAAAGCAATCCTGTGAGTGTAGACACTTGGAATGGGTCAAAGGAAGATTCTCTCTTTTAGCTGTGGCTTAGTGTGGGGATTAGGGATTTTTTTTTTATTTGGACCTTTGGTAAAAGGAGGTATCCAACTAATGTTGTCGTCCTCTGGTTAAGATAGTAATGTTCTTGTTAGGCTCTAAAAGTAGGGAGAAAAACAAACTAACAAATTGTGACTATAACCCTCTGAGGTGTCTGGTAGCCCTATTACACGGGGCAAGTGTTCTTCTGTGGGGCTGTGTCCACCTAATTATTTGGGAATGAGGCTGGTGCATAGGCAGCTTACATGACTATGCAATCGCAATATCTTCAGGCTATTTTTTTGTATTATGGTTCGACACCCTCTCTGTTCCCCAAGGAATTCCTAGATACTTATGACAACATAGTCCATCTTGTTGGCAACTATATGTGCCCTTGAACTCTTTATTGTTTTTTTTACTTCATTATTACTATTTGTTATTTGAGAATTTGAGTGCAATCAGGTGTGATCAAGGATAGAAAGGCTTTTGGCAGCCATGAGACATGGCTGACAAATAGAAAGGATGGACTTCCTGAAGAAAAGACAGCACTTGCGTAATTATGCTATCTTTCCAGCTAATCCCCTATCTGTTAGGCACCCTATACTCTAGTGAATCTGGCCTATCATTCTGTGACTCAGCATGTCATTGACTAACAGATGGACATAGCTACAAGCAGCCACTAGACAAAATGTGAGCATCAAGTGTGTTGAGGAAAATCAGGGCTAGGTAGCAACTAACTGCTTTTGTGTCTCTTTTTGAATATAATTTGATATAGGATATAATTTGTAGGTCAAACCCAGAACTAAATTAGCTTCAGAAACAACTTTGAAAATAGCCTTCACTGTGCTGAAAGGGATGTTTTAGCTAGGCTCCATCAGGACTGACAATATGCATAAAGTCTGGGTAAGATAACTCTCTGGTAGGGGGAAAAGAGGGGACATGACAAAGGTTTGGAAAATAATGAATGACATAGAGAAGACAGAGAGACAAGATGGGTGAGGTAATATCTTTTATTGGACCAACTTCTGTTGGTGAGTGAGACAAGCTTTTGAGCTTACACAGAGCTCTTCTTCATGTAACCTGAAGACCTAGGGCCAGCTTCCAAGAAAATTCTGCCTCCAGAGTTTGTACCAATAATCTAAAATTGCACCAGTCCTATAGAATGTAGCCCTCTTGTAGGGTTACAGAGGGTGAACCAGCTTCCAGTCCCCCCAAAACTTCAGCAATTAGGACCAGAACTATTCCCAAAAGTGGTAGAGGAGGGGAGATGAGGTATCTTCAGAGTCTGTGGACACCAGTGATGTTAACAAACCACATACTTTAGTTTGAACTCTGGGTTTTTTTTATTTGTGGGCCAGTGGCATATTCTCAATTCCTCCCACCTCTACCCATCTTCTCTGTTGCCAGCGGTTCTTCCTTTCCTTTAGATCTTTGGGGCACTGAGATACAATTTCTTCTAAAGTTACTAAAAAGACTTCTGTATTTCCCCTCTCTCACTTGGTGGAAGCTAGGTGCCTATGGCCTTAATCTGCTGCAGAGATGTTCCCACCATAGGAGCTGACTCTGTGGGTGCTCCGGGGCTCAAGCACCCACTGAAAAAAAATAGGGGGTGCTCAGCACCTACAGGGCCAGATTAATCGTTTGTGGGACCAGCCACCCAGACCATGGCCCTGCCTGGCCTCTCCCCACTTTCCCCCTCTCAGGTCCTGCCACTCTTGGTCTCTTCCCCCAGAGACCCGGTCTGCCACTCGCCGTGGAAAGGTGGAGGGAGGGATTAGAGAGGAGTACCTACAGGCAAAAACAAAAGTCAGCACCTGTGGTTCTCACCCCATCCATTAAAAAAAAAAGTGGTGTATTCTTCTAACCTGCCAAATGACGATTTATGTTAATTCATATGTTATGATTTGAGTTGGCGAATGCAAGTGCTTTCCCATCTCTAGTCTTACACCTAGATCCAGTGGAGTGATGTGGCTCTTGCTGTGAATAAGCCGTATCAGAAAGGCAGCAGCCTGATGAGACTGAGGTTATAGAAAATGTTGTTAATGATACAGGAAATTAAACCGTTTTCATTCAGCTCGCAGGTTTTCTTGGGCTCCTCCTAGCCCTCCAGTGTCTCGTGCTGCCCGACGTTTGCGGTACTAGGAGTGGAGGGGTAGAGGGCGTGACCTCTACTGAAAACGAACAAGAAGAAACAATGCTTTACTATGACTGTAGCGGGGAAGTAAACGTGATCCTCAAACTAAATGGTCTCTTCCCAGCCTGCCCACCTTCCTCCTCCCCTCTACATATGGCTCCGCCGCGACGGCGGCTGCTGCAGCGTGTGGATTTAACTTTCCACGCCAGGATCAAGGGCTTTCCATCACCTTATCTCCGTCTCACACCCCTTTCCCCAGCTCACACCCGCTCACCATATGCTCTCGGGAGCGGACACCGGCTGCAGCAGCTGATCCGACCCTGCCAAAGCCGAGGCTGGCTCAGCAGCCTCCGGGGCTGGGCTGCTCCACGGGAGGCAGCCGGGCAGCCTAGCTTGCTGGGGCCTCCCCCTTCCCCTCCATTGGGGGGCCGGGAAGGCGTGGCGGCTGCGGTTGGCCGCCAGAGGCTTCGCTCTACGCCGAGAGCCCGGCGCTTGCTCGCCCGGGGGGTAGCGTGCGAGCTTCCCTCCCTGCCCATTGCCGGCGGGGTGGGCGGGTCGCTGGCAGCGGCGGCTGTGGGCTGGCGGCGGAGACGCAGTCCGGGTTCCTGCCCCAGACCAGCAGCAGCAGGGGGAGCGGGCGCCGCGGGGCGGGAGAGACACGCCGGAGGCGAGAACTTTATCCCCAGGGACGCCTCTCCGCCTCGGGCCCGGAGCTGGGGAGTTGCGGCGCGTGGGGCTGTCGCCTCGGGCTAGTCAGCTCGTGCTCTCCCAGCCGGCGGCAGCAGCTGGAGTAACCCGTGGCTGCTGAGGAGCTGACCCGGCCGCCCCTACCCTTTGTCCGCCCCACCCCACCTCCTCTGGTGCGTGGAGACATGACAGCGGTGCGGGGCAGCAGTGGGACTCGGCGCTAGCCCCGTGCAGAGGGAGCGGGTCTTCCGCCGCGGCTGCCTCCCACCCCGCCTTGCCCCCGGGGCTGGGCTCTCTTTGCCGTGGCTGGAGGAGATGGTGCCCGCGCCAGGGTTAGTCTAGTCGCCACCTACCCACCCCCAGCTGCTGGGCTAGCGCGTGTGGGCGCCGCTCCCCTCGCTGCCCGCGGGGCTCTGCTTTATGACCATTTGACCCAGCTTCAGAGCTCGTCGGAGAAACGCCGCCTGGATAATGTCCACACCAAGCAGATTCAAAAAGGACAAAGAGATTATAGCGGAGTATGAAAGTCAAGTGAAAGGTAAGTGGATGTTAATAGAGGGGGGAGGGGAGAGAAATACCCCCTCCCTTTGTGCGTGTGTGTGTGCGCGCTGCCTGACACTGTTCCTAACTTGGGCTCCCTTTGAGGCTCATCACAAAATCCAGAGCGATCACAATGAGTAGGGAGGGGGAGGGTAAAGAGATGAGTTTCAGTTGAATGAGCTGTACTGTACATGCTGATCAGAGTCATTCTGGAGTCACACTACACTGGGGGTGAGGACCCATTTCACACGCCCGGATTTGCACTTCAAACAACGGAGTGATTGCTGAACTTAATTTCCCTTAGCAGTGTCATTTAAGATAGGGGAAGGCAGACGCCGCTCATGCCGCCCTTTATAATTTGTCAGGAATCAGTTTGGAGAAGGGCGGGCGGGGGACTGATTTACAGCTGGAATGTTTATGAACTGTCTGGCTGAGATTATACACCTTTCATTAATCAGTGAGGTTTAGTAACCTTTTAAAAAGCTTGGCAGTTAAACTGAAGAAAGACAATAGCAAGCCTTGCCCTTTTCGTAATGCACATAGCTGTATTTCCCAAGGATTGCTTTGTATGTTGTGCTGTAGCTGCTTGATTAATAAATGAATCTCTTCAATATTATAAATGTTTCAGCTTCAACATTAGCTACATTTTTACATCCAAGAACTGTGCTGAGAGCAGTGCAGCTGGAGTCTTGGTTTAGCTGCTAATATTCCTTAGACCTTCAGTGTTCAAAAGGAAAGGAAACCCGTCTCTTTTTGTAAAAATATGTTTTGTGGAACAGAGGACAATAAATTAATGACATGGGGGTGTACATGTTCCTTGATGCATATTGGTTCCTTTCCATACTGACATGGTGGGTGAAAACTTGTGCTGTTCAATGAAATGCTTATACTACTCCAGTGGATATGTGTGCCAATGGATAGCTACAGACTTGTCTTAACAGCTCAAAATGCTACATAAGCCTTTAACACTGACTATATTATAAAGACAGTATGTAAGCAAATACTAGCTAGGGCCCTGATCCTGCTATGTGAAATGCTGGGCAGAGCCTGCCCTCACATGGAACCCCGCTATGTGAGTGCAGAGATTCCCCCCACATATTCAGGATTGGGGCCTGTGGATCCAAATGAGGCTTTGGAAAATGGGGAGAGTACCTCACAACTGTTTATGAAATCCAACAGAATTATCAATAGTTGCATAATCCATCTTCTCTTTTTACTTGATCCTGCAATGAGATCACGATTATGATATCTCAAGTTCAGCATTTTCATGGCAACCAACTGTGATGAAATAAAAGAAAACCGTCATTGTGTTTAACAGAATTAAAAAGATACTGTGCTTTGAGGGGAGGTGTTGTCTTTATCCTTCTCTGCCTGATCTCCCCACCTCCCCCCTCATTATTAGCTAAATTTCAGTAAAAACAAAGACTGGGGTAGTGAAGGCATCTGGTTATAAACTGTCTCCTCAGGCGTTACAGTCCCCCTTTATAATTGCCACTACTTCACAATGCATTTATAAACCTAATGTATTAGGAATTTTGATTTGTTCACATTGTTCCCTTGTGGTGTCTCTGAATGTGTACAATGGTTGTCTTGACACTGCTGAAGTGATGACGCCCTTAGCAAAGCTGTTTAGAAAGATCCACTAGGACCTGTGGATGTAATCACAGCCTCTTTTTCAAAGACCTATATAACAATTTAATTCCAGATTACAGGAAATCTGTTTTCCCCATTCTGGCATCACTTTCTTAATACTAACTGAATATTTGTGTAATGTCACAACAGATCTCCAAGGCCAGATAAGCAAATATAAACACAAATTACAAACAAACAAACTAGAGTCAGGTCCTGACCCCCAATATGGTCTCTTTTCACTGGAGAAACCCAAAAGGACTATAAAGGTGCCCTAGTTAGATAGCAAGGTAACTGTCAGGTAGTGTAAAATCAACAAAGCCAGCTCTGTGCCACTTGTCCAGCATAGATGTGTCAAGGCATGCTGGGAAAAAGGGCCATGGCCCAAGCACCTTTTCCTCCAATGATATCTGGTTAGTGTTATGACCCCTAGGGAACTGTTACTAGCAACATAAATTAAAGCTGCCCTAGAGATATGGGGATTAGAGCAGTCCCTAGAATATAGCATGCACAAAGCTGGCATCTTTTGTCCTTTTCCCCCCACCAAGGTCCTGTGCTGATTACAGTTTGGTGTGACGCAGGGATCATTCTGGTCCCTAAATGCTGCAGTCCCAAAAGCCATAACTTCCAGAATTTGACAACTCAAAATGTATGCATTTGTGTAAACCCAGTTGCAAGACTTATCTGAATATGTTATTGGAGCAAATGGGCTTCTATTATACATTGCTAGTAAAGTGTGTTTGTGTATGTGGTGGTGCCACATATGGAAATGAAGACTTTCAATGTCCTACTTTACATATCTTGCTGTGCTGTTAATTCCTTGACTAAGAGTCAGTTCTATTAGATATTGTGCCAATTAGTTTCTAGCTTATGTGAGCTGAAAGTTATTACTTGCAATACTTTTCTAGTTGTATGAGTAGACTCACTCATTGTATAGGCAGTTCATACAAGAACCTCAGAAATACAGATAGAATTACAAACTAACAGAAATACAAAGGGTACATTTCATTCATGGGTGGAGCATGTGAACATACCACTCCAGTTTCACCTGATCCCTCGTCTCACCATGAGAAACTTGGTCTGCCAGTGATTTGTGTTGTTCTTAAAGACTGCTTTTGTCACCAGGAATAAAACTATCACATTTGCAGAAAAAAGAAAATATTTAAAATAAGAATCTTAAACTCTAACAAGTGCAAGGCTATAGAGTCTTTGGTCCTGATCTTACAGTTAGAGCCACTTGGGTGGACCCTTGTACCCATGCTCAGCCCTGTTGACTTTGGGGATATTCCATGCCAGGTGCAAGACTTGACCTAACTGGGTTTGATTGCAAGGTTGGGGCCTTAATTTGTAGGGAATAGTTGGAGAAAGGCCACTTGCATATAAACCTAAAATTCAGTGATTCATTGGAAGTGTGAGACTTGAGTATAGTGAGCAATGCTGGTTGTACTGTAACTTTGTTGTTAAGAATAGATACTTTTGTTAAACTGATTAGCTGTGTCACTTTCTAATTTAAGTAGCCTTTATGAGGGCTCTCAGGATTTAGTTTATTTCAAATCCATTTTTGACAGTTGTTCTTAAGGACAAGCTTAAAATTGGTAAGGTAGTGTAGGGCATGTGCCTGACAGATCTCTTTCTTGTTGGATAATTGAATGAAATGACTTGGAATCATAGAAGGGACCTTGAGAATTCATTTAGTACAGTTCCCTGCACTGAGGCAGGACCAAGTATACCTAGACCATCTCTGACAGGTGTCTGTCTAACCTGCTCTTAAAAACTTCCAATGGTAGGAGTTCTACAACCTCCCTTTGTAAGCTATTTAGTACTTAACTAGCCTTATAGTTAGAAGTCTTTCCTAATATCAAACCTAAATTTCCCTTGCTGTGGATTAAGCTGATTATGTCTTGTCCTACCTTTAGTGGATGTGGAGAACAATTAATCACCATCATCTTTATAACAGCCCTTAACATATTTGATCGCTATCAGGTCCCCCCGAGTCTTCTTTTTTTCAATACTAACATCCCCAGGTTTTTTTTTTTTTTTTTTTTAAGCTTTCCTCATAAGTCAGGTTTCCTAAACTTTTTATCCTTTTTGTTGCTTTCCTCCAGACCCTCTCCAATGTACCCACATCTTTCTTAAGGTGTGGCTTCTACAGTTAGACACAGTTCTCTAGCTGAGGCCTTACCAGTGCTCAGTTTAGGGGGAAATTACCTTGCGTGTCTTACATGCAACACTTCTGTTGATACAGCCCAGAATATTAGCCTTTTTTTTGCAACTATATTACATTGCTGACTCTCATTCAATTCGTGATCCACTGTAACCCTCAGATCCTTTTTATCAGTACTACCACTTAGCCAGTTATTTCCCATTTTTGTAATTGTGCATTTGATTTGTTTTCTTTTCTTTCTAAGTATAATACTTTTCTTTATAGAATTTCATCTTGTGGATTACAGACCAATTCTTCTGTTTGTCAAGCTCATTTTGAATTCTTGTGTCCTTCAAATCAGTAATAATTACAATAATCTGAATAAGTCTGTCAACCTGATTTGCACCTTCCTTATATTAATTTCATCAAAATGGAGGAAGAACCTTAGAGGGGGCCAATTGTGTTCATTTATACTTGCTTCATATGCCATTCAGTCTACAATTCATATATACTCTTATGAGATGTCATCTGATTGTAAAATTTCAAAACTCTAGTCTTGTCTGCTTTTTGGGTGTTTGGAGAGCAAAAAGGCCTTCTAAAATGATATGCACTCAGAGATAGCTAGAATTGTGTAGTGTTGGAGCAAAATACATAAAGGTACAGCATAATACTGACCTTCAAAAGTCCTAGACATGTCTCAATTTTCAGTTTAACACAATATTACATGTTTTAAAAGGAAACAGGAGTAAGTTCTATTTAGCTCAGCAGCTGAGATGTACTCTTGGCTGTACCAACTGTATTATTATCCCTCTGGAGCATCTGAGAATGAATATACCTGCCTATCTGAGAATTATGTGTAGCACTCTCAAGCTCAAATGTACTCATTCACTTGATTGTCTACTTCAGCCTGACTCTTGGTTTTATTCAGAGATCAACTGGTTCCTGGCACTGTTCTTAATGTACTAATTTAAAGTAAGACCAATTTGATGGATTTACTGAGGAACCCAGAGAGTTAGACAAATAGTAGGACATATCCCTTGGGGTCTATATTGGTATCTTTTGTATGGTGACTGATCAGTTACTGAGATTTTTGAACATCTGACTTTGTCTGGTTTTAAAAAAAAAAATTTCCTTTACAAGTAGGGATGTAAAATTGAGCCCTGTGCAGAGGACTGACACAACACCCGTGCAGCACTTAAATTCCCTATAAGCCTTTAAAATAGGCCTAGGCACCCTTTAAGTCCTATTAGGGTATGTCTAAACATCAAGCAAACACCCGTGGCTGGCCCGGATCAGCCGACTTGGGCTCACGGGGCTTGGGCTATGGAACTGTTTAATTGTGATATAGAGATTCGGGCTCAGGCTCCATCCCAAGCCCTGGGACCCAGCAAGCGGGAAGGGTCCCGGAGCCCGGGCTCCAGCCAGGGCCCAAATGTCTACATTGCAATTAAACAGCCCAATAGCCCAAGCCCGAGTGGGTTGACACAGGCCAGCCGTGGGTGTTTAATTGCAGTGTAGAAATATCCTTACTGACCCTCCACAAAGTATAATTCACTTGGTGTGAATAGGAAACATGCTTACTAACTACCTGATCCAAGCACTTCTGTTGTAAGATTGTGAATGTTTGAAGCTGTGTGTCTAATGTTAACTAAGGATTGGAAGTGGAGCTGGTTAAAAACTTGCCAATAGAACGTTTCTCTGTTGAAAAATGCCAATTCATGGAAAGCAAAACATTTTGTGGAAATATGTCTGCTTGAATTAAACTTTGTTTTGAAAGAAAAATTGAAAAAAGTGGTGTGTGGTCAAAACATTTTGTTTTGAAATGAAAATCAAAGCATTCTATTCCTACTTAATTTTGTATTTATGTATTATATTAGAGCTATGCAGAGGATGGAGGTTTCATTTCACAAAGGATTTTAAATTTGGCTTCATTCTGAATTGGAATGAAAACCAAACATCAAAATTTTCCAAAGAAAATTTTTGAAATGTATGTTTGTTTTTTATTTCAACTTTTTTATTGTATATTACAATATATTTTATAATATAAAATAGTTTCAAAACCAAACCCCATAACAAAAATTCATTTGGTTTTGAAAACATTTTAAACGAGATATAATGACATAACCCTTTTTCAGTTTTCTTTGAAATTCCTCAGACAAACTCTAGATATAAAATTTAGAAAGGAAAAATTGAAACAGTGTTTCAATTGACCTTAAAAAACCATAAATTCTGACTCTCATTTTGCTGGAAACTTGAAATCTGTGGGACTTTGTTTCATTCTGAAATTGAAAAAAATTGAAATTGTGGATTTCCCATGAATGGAAAAATTGATTCCCTCTCAACTGGAAGGCATCAGGAAGAATTTGTCATGGCTTTCAAAGTACAATCCAGGACACTTCCTTAACTTTCTTGTATCTGCAAAACAAAACAAAAACTAGCAAGAGTAGAAACTAACTGAAAATTATCATTTTGGTAATTGGGCACTTCGATAGGCTTTATACTTTGCCCTTTCTTACACCTTTTAGATCGTGTGATTTATCTGTACTATTGTTCTGTGACCTCCATTTAAAAATAAATGCTTATTTCTGTTCAAAGCAGCTGTTCAGGAGACTCAGAATATCATTTAAATGTAAATTTAAATATTACAAAATGAAGGTCTTCCATCTTGAGGGTTTTGAGATGTTTTAAAAACATGTAATGAATTTTGCCTTTTTACAGATAGGAAAACTCTGTTTCAAAGAAGATAAGTGGGTTGGCCAAAGTCACAAAGGAAATCTGTTTGGCAGAGTCAGGAATAGGCTCAGGACATGTGACTCCCTGTCCTGCATCTTAACCATGAGACCATCCTTTTTTCATTTCATATCTTTTGTGTTTCAGTGGACACTTGGAGCGAATGGAATCTGGGTCACTTCAGTACATGTGAACAGACAACCAATAATCATGAATGTGGCGGGTCTTACCTGTGTGTGTGTGTGTAAAATAAGTGATACCATAATTATCTTAAATATGGTGATTGGCTTTTGTCAACTTAATCATTAATAGTGAAAGATATAACTTCCCTCTTAATGTGCTCACATACCTCACTGAAACCAATGCAATTTGGATCCTGTACAATGGTCTCTTCTGATGTTCTTTCCAAGTGTTTTCTCCACAATATTTCAGCATTGCATAGTAAAGTTCTAAATCATGTTCAGGTTCATTTAATTTCCTACTATTATCTTTTTATTGGTCACTTTTTATGAAGTAAAGTATCAGTTGCTAATAACATCAGACTGATAGCTCGGAAATGGTTCTGTGGTCAGACGGAATGGCTTCTCAATTCATCTTTCTGCTTTGTTTTCCTTAAATTAATTTCAGATTCCATGAATACCAGTTCCCTTGCCAATCAGAGCAGCTCCAATGGCAATAGGTGTCAGCATTGGAAAAGGTTGGCTAGCAGCGATAAGACTGTACAGCAGAGGTGGGCAAACTATGGTCCGCGGGACCATTCTGCCTGGCCCCTGAGCTCCTGGCCGGGGAGGCTAGCCCCCGGCCCCTCCCCTGCTGTTCCCCTCTCCCGTAGCCACGCCACCATGTGGGCAGCGCTCTGGGCTGCGGGGTTGTGCGCTCCAGCTGAGCAGCACGGCAGCGTGTCTGGCTCTGGCCGGGTGGCGCGGCTGCCAGACATGGTGCTCTGAGTGGCTTGGTAAGGGGCCAGGGCCGGGGGGTTGGATAAGGGGCAGGAGGGTCCTGGGGGACAGTCAAGGGACAGGAAGTAGTTGGATGAGGTGGAGGTTCTGGGGGATGGGGGGGACAGGTTGGATAAGCGTGGGAGTCCTGGGGGGGCCTGTCAGGGGACGGGGGTGTGGATGGGGTCAGGGGATGGGGACCAGGGGGGGTTGGATAGGCGTGGGATCCGGGGGGGGGCCTGTCAAGGGGCGGGGATATGGATAGGGATCAGAGCAGCGGGGGTTGGATAGGGGGTAGGGTCCCGGGGGTGGTTAGGGATGGGGGGTCCTAGGAGGGGAGGCGGTTAGGGGACAAGAAGTGGGGGGGTTGGATGGGTCGGAGGTTCTGAGGGGGGGCAGGAAGTGGCAGGGGGTGGATGGGGGCAGGGGCCAGGCTGTTTGGGGAGGCACATCCTTCTGTACCTGGCCCTCCATACAGTTTTGTAACCCCGATGTGGCCCTCAGGCCAAAAAGTTTTCCCACCCTTGCTTTACAGTAAGACATCCTCTGCTGACCCTTATACAGGCTCTTAGCATTGACCCTCTGCTGGCAGTGTGGCATCTGCATGTTGGACAAGACTGGTCACAGTGGTAGGGGACAGCCACATCAAGCCATGTGCAAGTGGACCAATGGCATGTTGCTGTATTAACAGAATGTCAGTGGCCCACCTCTGACCCCTGTGCTCCTAGGAGTAGAAATTAATGCTAACTGAGTTTGTATTTAATCTAGATTAGTTTCTAATAATCTACCCTTACTGCTCAGGTTTCAAGGAACAATCTAGCCTCTTCCATCAATTTGCATAACCATACTCCAGTATCAGGATTCTTTTATTCTTTTTTTTTTTCTGATGGAAACAAGCCTCATAGCCAGCTTCTCTCACTTTGTCAGTTACTAGTCATAATTTACGTTACGCCCTTTCTGTACTGCTTACCGTAGGCAACAATCTATTCTAATGTGTTTTACCCCTGTTCTGGAAAGACCATTCTTGGGGCAAGAAAACTAGCTTAGTCACCTTCTCACCTTACCCTTTCAGCTTTTAGACAAAAATGAATGCAAACTCTGATGGTAGTTCTTATGTGAAAGCTGGGTTACAAGGAAGAGGACTGTTACCGCTTTGCATAGGTCATTAAACTGGTTCAAATGATAATGGCAATTTTCATCAAATCACAAACTAGAGATGGAAAAGACCTATTATATACATGTGTGCACACGCACAGATTCAGAACTGCAGGGGAGACTCTCTCTCTCACACACAAACACACTGGGGGCACTAGGCCCCAGGTGGTGTCTCATCTTCCCCTGGAACTCCTCCACTATGTGGAAGAAGGAGGAGGAAGAATGCAGAGAGGAGCCAGCTAGAGACTCCAGAATCAGTGAAATCTAGAACCTCTAGACATTCAGAGAACTTTCAACAGTTTTTACTGGACTTTTCTCTGCCTTATGCTGACTGGCTGTTTGCTCAAACCCTCCCCCTCCCTCAGTGTCTTCACCTTGACTTCACTCTGTACCTGCCCCTCTTCCCTTCCCTTTTTCTTTCCATTTAGCTAAACCCAACTTAAAAAGTGTCACTAAAATGACGTTCTCTGCCAACACATTGTTGACTCTGTGTTATACCCCTTTCTCCACCTTGTCTGTCTTGTCTAATTAGATTGTAAGCTCTTCAGGGCAGGGACCATTTGCTTTGCTGTTCAATGCCTACTATAATGCATCCCCATGCTTGGTAGGCCCTGCAGCACTATAGTAGTAAATGTGACTAGATTGTTGACAAATAATACATCTGCCAATGCAGGATTATTCACTATAGTTCATTTTTGTTATATCTTCAGTCCCATTTTAAATGACTGTAGTGATTGGGCTTCCATCAGTTGTCTTGAGAGATGATGCTACAGCCTGAGAGGGGTATCCTTATCAGGAAGATTATTTTTTTTATACTGTATTTCAGTTTTCCTCTTCCATCATTATTGAGCCAAAGAGAACTTTCCTTTTCCCGTAACTTATCCACTGAGCCACCCAATGCCTCATGAATTAATATATTCTTCAGTTTGTGAAAACTAACTGCAATGTGGTCAGGTCAATCAGTCTTGGAAAACATCTAAATATAAAAACACCCACCAGATACATGTTGGTGATATCCATGTTGCTTGTCGCATAACTCAGCAATTTATTATCTATCTTGCTTTTTAATCTGCCCACTAATCAGTGTGCTTCAGGATTGCTTCTAATACTCTTGAACAGTTTGAAGTAGCTGCTATTTTTTTAAAAAGGAAAGCAAATCTCTGCCCTCTTGTCCCAATCTGACAAGGATATTTCAACTTTTTTCTCCCAGAAATGTGGCAGTTCCACCCAAAATTATACCAGACGAATGTGGAAGGTGGGTGGTATCTGTCTTTGAGTAGTAACAAGCTTAATGTCAAGTATCTTGCAGACCACTGGAACTAGAAATGGGAACTTTATACCCCATTGGAAAGGGGAGGTACCAAGTATTTGCATCTAGCCCTGCTAAATCCTGAGGTATTGGATCTCAAAATAACCTTTGTATAGGGAAAAGTTACATTTGATTAATTTGTAGATATTTCTGAAACATATTGATGATGTTCTTCCTTCAAGGCCTACCTTCATGGTGTGAAGGCAACCTGATTTACAGTGCTCCTGCTCTGTCAGCGAGCTATCATTCAAAGTTCTCTTAGGGCTGGTCTACAGTGGGGGAGAGATCGATCTAAGATATGCAACTTCAGCTACGCGAATAGCGTAGCTGAAGTCTAAGTATCTTACATCGAATTACCTGGGGTCCACACGGCGCAGGATCAATGGCCGTGGCTCCCCCGTCGACTGCGCTACCGCCGCTCGCTCTGGTGGAGTTTCGGAGTCGATGGTGATCGCATTTGGGGATCGATATATCACGTCTCGTTAAGACGCGATATATTGATCCTGGATAAATCGATTGCTACCCGCCAATACGGCAGGTAGTGAAGATGTACCCTTAGAAAATTTGGCATGTACAGAGTGCATTATGATGTACTACTGTGATATAAAGGTGTCAACAGTATGAGCTGGGATGACCTGCATAATTAGTTTATGGCTTTGTTACTCTCAGGTGACCATATCAAAATGATGCTGAGGAAATTTCTATGCTACATTACATTATCTATATGTAGTTACATATGCAAATATTCCTTGATTATACTTCCTCCGGAAAAAGCAGGTATGTGTACTCATGCATAGCTTAAATTGTGGGACTTCTGGAGGTTGTGGGTTTTTTTAAATAATCTTGATAGTGGGAGAAAATAATGGAAGCTTGTTCTTTCTCTGTCATGAGAGTTATACCAGGATTGTCTAGAAACAGGTATTTATGCATACATTTTCAATGAGCTTTTTTCTTGTTTATAACTTGTATGACTAATAAAACTTATTTGAGTTTCAGTTGTAATTTCCTGAGATTTTTCCCCTACAAATGCATAAGTAGTAGTGAGTGGGTAGACTGTGGAAAGGTATTGCTGTTGAATATAGTATATTAAAAAAAAAAAAAAAAAGACCACCTGAAAATGTACATAAAATGCCTTTTTTTCTCTGAGAAACATAAGTATATTTACAAGAATTAACAATTGGAGCCGTTATGATACAGTATTTCTTGTAAGTCATATTTGGAATAAAAACAAGTGTAGCTGACTTACTGGATGATGACTTCCAGGAAGTAATGATTGTAACCCTTTATGTAATTAGCCAGCATGGAAAAATAAATGAGTATTGCAATTTCATGTAAATAGACTGTCCAGACTGCTCAACTGACTCAGTCTTTGTTCATTTGAAAGATTCAACATGTGTTCTGTTAACAGTATATTGCTGCTGTAATGTACTCGGAAGCCTTGCTGCTTTAATCTACTTTTCTCTTTTTGTTTGTAAATCCACATAAATGGAGCAATACATAGTCCAGTATCCAGGCAAACTGGAAAGAAAAAACTGTAAGGAAATGCACTGGTATATTTTTAATTGCTTTTGTAAATACAGCTTATTTAATTCTTTATCTTAACAAGGCAGTGTATCTGAGGAGCAAGAAATTGGAATCATTGCTTTTTTTCCCCTCTATCTAAATAATCTGTTTCCTTAATCACAACTAAAAATTGAGCTGCTCAATGGGGCAAACCAATAAAGAACTCAGGGCTGTGACAGCCAGTGTTCATGTATCAGCGCTCTCCCTGTTCATTAGAAACAATGTAATGTGTATGCTGTGAACCAAAACAAACCTAGGATTAATTTAATCCTGTCAACTTTACCATTGTCCTTTTTTAACAGCATATAGATATATTTTCAGAATATGTATGAAAATAGGGAGCTTCTAGTTTCTCATTCCTCTGTTAGTGGATATCTAAATTTCACAAGTAGCACAACACACTTCCCCCTTCACAGTGCATAGAAGTAATACATCTTGTATGGTAACTGGATTGCCAATGAGGTGTTAAGAATTTACATATTCTGATTCTTATTGGCTTTGCCATGAGTAGACTACTGGGTATTAGATATCAATGTGAAAGGATTGTATATAGTATGTGGTTTTATTCAGAATGGTTTTGTATATTGATGTCTAATTTCCAACTAACAGTTGATTAAAATTAGTCAGACCCTGAGTGTCAAGACAGAAAATAGAACAAAAGTGTTATTAATCTCAACAGATACTCTTAAATTAAAATCTTAATGAAGCTCCAAGTGGGAAAAGGTCTGCTGCATAGAAAATAGAAAGACTAGGGAGTCCAATATAGTGGCTTGCTGCTGTATATCTGGCCACCAATGGTCTCCTCTCCAATATGCTCTTATCTCCAAAAGAGAAGGCTTTTCAACAGTTATTGCTACCTTCTCCTCCTCCACTCTTCCAAATGATTTCTGTTATAACAGTTCCCGATAGGAAGATTTTTATGTGCACCTTCTTAGTTGAACTTGTGACATTGTAGTTGACTTTATAATCCCTTCCTCATCAACCATTTGTGCTGTCACAAACTAATCATTATGGGTCAAATCCTGAAGTTCTTACTTGGGAGAAAATGATCAGTAATATCAGTGGGTGTTTTACTCAACTTTTAGTCAGGCAAAACTTACAGCCCTATGACTTAAGGCAAAAACTAAGCAGTAGGAGCATCTTGGCCATTTCTCTCATTTAATCAAGTTACAGTATTCACTTGAGACAAAAAACTTCCATTCATACTGATCTGCTGTTATCTGTATGTAACTGCAAAGTATTGCCAAATATTGAATCTGGGTTTGGTTGTCAGGAGCGGGGGTTAGTAACAGTCTTCATTTGAGGTTTTTAGCCATTTGAAAGTGTGACGTTGTCGGAAGTTTGAGCCTTCGCAGGTCAAGAGCTCTGAGTAGAAACCAACAAGCCTTAAAAAACAAAACTTCCATTTTCATGCTGATGTGCATAGTAATGCAACTAAAGAGAAATATGAAAATAAATACATCAGAAGAAGTATTTTCGAATACAATTTCTAAAAACATTTTTTCTGTGTGGCATCAGGAGCCCTTTAAAACACTGTCATTTAAGAGGGAGCTTAGCTCCAGTGGGTTTTGGTGTCTAGTAATATGTAATCAATCTTAAATACAACAAGTTGGCAAGCTTTGTTCTTCCTTTCCATTATCAGACACATTATTTCTTTATTACGATAAACATGCTGTCATCAAGAAATCTGTTTACATATGTTGACAAGTTGGTCACAACTACAACATTCATATTGCAGAGATCAGGAGTGCCTCCATAATGAGAGATGTAGTACAGCTTATAGAGCTAGTCATTTACTGGTGCCAATGAAGATAACAGTAGCTAATGTGTGCAAACTTACCTTTTAGAATGGTAACAGCAGATTTTGCCCCTCTTGCAGAGAGGAGCCCTGCTCTGTGAGACCTTAAACAAAAGGTGCTTATGCAATTGATTTGATAATACACTTCAGGCAACCTCTCTAAACAGCTCAAGAGGGCAAAAGAACTGCAACATGAAGCAAACGATAGAGATTTGAAAAATTAACTCCTTATTGTCAGTTCAGCGGAATGCTAACAACATAGGGGCAGGATGGCTCAGGAGATTGGTAATAGAATATATAGCATAGTTCCTACAGATTGCCAGCTGGAATCCAGCATAGGTTAGTAATGACTAAATTGATGCCACCTGAAAGCTGCCAGGTGACCTATATGGTATGAGTGGGAGATCTTAGTTCAGTTTAAACGGAACAGGTAGGCTTTCACTTTACAAAAAGTCTTGTGGCTGGCAGGCCTGCAAACAAATTCACAGGCCACGGACTCAATAGGCATTTGGGCCTAGATCTAGAAAGGTAATTAGGCACCTCACTTCCGTTGAAATCAGGGCCTTTGAAATTCTGGGTCCTGGAGGTTGATTTGCCCTTGGAGGTAGTTCCTCTACAATGTGATAGACAGACACACATTTGGCATTCTATTACTGGAAAGTATGTGTGGTTGCTCTACTTATTCTCTGGATAAATAAGGGAACTCCACTCTCCACATGCTTGTACTACTTTTTAAAGTAAAAACAAAATTGCTTTTATAAGTAATCATTTGTTTTACTAAATCAGTTTGAAAAAAATCTAGAGGATAATTTTTTTGTTCAGCACGCTCATTAAAGTAGTAGATATCTTCAAGAATAAATAACAATGGGTATAAAATCTCTAGAGAGGAACAGTCGCCCTGAACTAAAATAGCCTGATAATGCATATATCTGAAGACTGCATCCAATTTTAACAAAAAGAATAACTTCTGAATTGCAATATCCTTGTTCCTAATGTGTAAGCTATTATCTTTCAACAAATTTTTCTGTTTGAATTTTCTACAAACAAAAACCTGAGGTTTATTCAAAATTAATTGAAAGGCTTGTGCAACATACTTCAGTCCTGAGCTTTTGTTTTGAGTATTCTATTTGTACTTTGCTATTCATCCTGTGTAACCAGTCATCTAAAGATGCATGATATTTCTGCTCCCTGATTGCCTGACTCCCAGGCTCTCAAACCTTTCACAATGGCCATCTAAAAACTTTTGCCACAAAAATTTATCCCAATGAATGTTGGTGGAAAGTAAGGAGGAGAGAGGAGAAAGAGCTCACAAATAGCACCTGGAGCAAAACTGAAGCTTTTACTCAATCAAATAACAACAAATGTTTGTTTGTACTACTCATCCAGCTCCAATCATAATATATTTAGTGGGAAGGAGGAGAAGTGAGTTGAGTTCACTTATGACAATTAACCAATCTGTCATATTTCATCTGCCTATGATGAAGTGAACCTCACTTTGTAAGCAAGCTTGACTGTACAGTTGTATGCAAAGTACCATAGCTCAGGTGTGTGCTTCAATATCAGAGGTAAACAAGAAGAATGAAACTGAATGTCAGAAGACTCTGATGAGCTTGTAAAGAGGGGTTTGAGAAGACACTTCTGGTATGTTTCTGAAGGGCTGCTTAAGATTTATTTTGTGTTCAGCAAGAGAAGGTTCACTTTCTCTCTTACCCATATCTAATTGCTGATTTCTAATATTTTAATATTGATTGGGCATCTTTTTTGTCCTGGACAGATGCAGTTCTTATTTTACAATATTTTTAAATATTCCTCTGTCTCGTTTTCATCCAAGTAATTAAAGGGGTATATTGTTGTAGGGGTGTGATTAATCTCCGCGTTTGTAAACTGTCTTTACATGAATGCACTCAAACTGTAAGTATTTGCATTAACACATTTGGTTTCTAAACTGTGGTACATGATCTGCAGTGCACCTGCTAGTCATGTGATGTTGGCTTATCCTCCTTGTTGCCACCTGCTCACTTGCATTAAGAGAGCTGAAAATACATTATTTCCAAATATGAATTTTCCAGGCTAGCAATTGCTGCAGTTGCCACAGAGGCATTATTTGATTAATGGGAGGTTGATAGTATGTGTGATCATGGAGAAGTGATCAAGAAGACTATCCCCTAATGTCTTCTGCATCATGTAGTATGGAGGAGAGGCTGCATGGCAACTTTTGCCCTATTGGCAGGTATATTTTAAGTTCCTTGGAACAAGGAAAATCTTTATGTATTTGCACAATGCCTAGTACAGTAGGGTTATGGTCTATGACTGGCAATCACAGGAGCTACTGCAATATAAATGGTAACAATGTTATAGGAGGTGAACAACAGGACTGACTCTGGTTATAAGGTTTCTGGTCCTGGATGATCAGCTCTGCTACACTCTGACGAAAGCAAAACTCCTAATCTGTCACAGATGTTCAATCTCTCCCTTCCTGGTCCAAGTTCAGGACCCAACTTAGCCCTGATGTAAGCCAGGTATAATTAAATTGATTTCAGTTCACTGTTGACTTACACCAGGCCTAAATTAGAACTGATTGCCACTAGTTCTACTGAAGGTTTGGAAGAAGCTATTAGAAGGATTGTGGCACAGTGGAAGTGCTAGTTTCCATATAATTCAGAGTAGACTTAAGAATGCCAAATGAGGAGTGTATTATTTAGTGGTTTCCTTGGTAAGATTTGTTTTCCAGTGAGACTTTGAGTGATTAGAAACTTGCTAATGTTTACCAGTCAAGCTACCTCCCATGCTCTAGCTTTCTTATCTGTTAGTGCACAAGGTAGACCATCACTATGTGAGGGGGGTCCCATTACCATGGACAATTACTAACTAATGCAAGACTGTGATGTCACTGGCTGTTGAGCTGGACCCACTGTATGACTTGGGGTGGGGAAAGGTGGTAATTGTCTGGTTTGGTATCTGCTTTCTTTTATAAAGTGTTTGTAACAGCTGTAGGCCTCAGTCCTGCAAACAAGGCCATGCTTAATTTTACACACATGAGTATGTTGACCTCACTGGGGCTACTGACCTTCCCAGCATTACTTATGTGTGTAAGTGACTACAGGATTGGGGTTTTATTGTATCATGAAAATATACAATATGAATGAAGAGCACTACAAGTCTTTCCTCATTTGAATAGATGTTCATAACTGATTGCTAGTCCCTAGACACTATCAGTGTGCCTGCTCATTTGAGTAAGGATCTGACCCATACTTAAGACCCCCAAGCTTCTTGATAATCTACAATAATACAAATAATTATCTATTGAAACTAGTCAAGAACTACAACTTGACTTTGATAGAATTAGGAGGATAAAATACAGTTAGTCTTGGATGGATACGGTAATGGGTATGATTTAATGGTAATGGATATACTTTAAAGTTGTTGCAGTGAAGTCCTTTCAGATACATGCTATTTTACTTTTCTGTGTGTGTGCAGTTCAAACAAAATAGTCTAAACAAAACAAGCTTTAAAATGTAGAAGTGACTTTATCGGAGACAAAGATTTTATGGACCTAAAATAGGGAGGATAAATATTCGAAAGTCACTGTTGTATCTGTATCACAAAATGCAAAAAGTACAAACATACTAACAAAAGGCTGACTTCTTTGACATTTTAATCTTTTAAACCTTTGAAATATGTGTGGGCATCAAAAGACTTGCTTCTAAATCCACTGGATGGTGTTTTCAGTGTCTCAAATGTAGTGTTCAAAAATTGTAGCAGATAAAAAAAAGTGATCAGAAAGCTTAATGCAGTCAGAACATCATGACCTATTATGTAAAGTAACATTTGGCAAGGCCTACCCAGCTGCTGTAAATGAACAGTAAGAGAAATTTATCAGCTGCTTTGACTATCTTTATTACATAACCTGAATATTTATGACCCTATTGATATTTAGCTGTGAAATTGCAATATGGATGGAACAAAGATTCTATACAACAATGAAGAAGCAGAAAGATTCTTGCATCAAAAAGAAAAGCCAGGAAAATATTTAACACTTCATGGTCATGGTTGAGAAAGTTTGTTGAATCATTTTGCAGATTTAAATATTATATTATGATGTAATCATTCAAGACAAAAGGTACTTTATAACAGAATGGTGTTGCTGAACATTGATGTATACTATCTAAGTATATATAGGTCAATAAAGCAGAATGTGATGATTTATACAAAGGAATCACTGAATCCATAACTGTTAATTACCACAATTTAGCAGATATTCTTTTGATAGAAGAGATTTTTTTAATCCACTCTATCTAGATATTTATGACCCTTTCACTGTAGTATTCAAGTGCCTCTCAAGTTTTTAGAAATAGCATCAGTTTCTTCCTTCCTTCCTTCCTATTCTGTAGGATAAATAGCTTGATTAGTTCACAGGTGTGGCTAGGAGTGTTGTGAGTGAAAAGTTTAAATAAAAAAATGAGTTTTTCATCTAGTTTTGAAAGTGGTGAGGTCCTTGGTCATTCTTATGCCTTGGAAGAGTGAGTTCTATAGTATAGTCTAGATGTAGCTCCAATAAAAGTCGTCCTCCTTCGTTCACAATCCTCCCCCTCTAGTCTTATTGTTCCTGTGAAATGCAGCTATTGAGAGAGGTCATGGTTGTGGATGAACAGGGAATTGCTCATTGGTGTAGTTTGGGGGTGGTTAGTGGGGTCATTGTCCCTCCCCCCAAACTGCAAGCCTGAGGCAGGCATGGATTTTGCCCCTCCCCCAAACATGCAGCCACATTGGCCTGACTGGAGCCCCCACCCCCCCCCCCCCCCCCAAATAAAGAAATCGAACTACACTTATGGAATTGCTCGGTAGCAATTCCATGGAGGGCTTTCGATGTCAAGACAGAAGTCTAGGTTCTTACATTATGCCCAACAATTTCCTATCTGAGCATTTGGAATTCTGACTGTCCATTCAGAGTTCTGAGGTGTTCTTCAGTTCTACCTTCTCCCCTATTTTGTTGTTCAAGGTTTAAAACTTATGCATCTATGCTATTTGAGAAGTTATACTTGTACTCAAGAGTTACAGCTATCTAGAGAAATATAGAATGCAGTGGGGCCTGGCCTGGCTTGTTAGATTTAAAATTAAAGTAATGAATGGGTGAGCCTTCTGGATTATTAATCTTAATTTTTTTGTTCTTACCTCAAGTCAGTTTGTTGTAGCTATTATGGTGTTGCAGAAGGACACTCTTCCGTTTCAGGAATTGGAGATTTAAATATGCATTGTTCTTCTGGGCAGTAGTACAGAGCAGTCAAGTAAGGTTTATAATAGAACAAAGAAACCTGTAATTGGGATAGGAGTTTCAATTGTGTTCCTTTTTGCTTTGTGTAAGACAAACTTGCATTAGGTCAGCTAGATAAATAAAACAATGACTGGGGTGGAAGTAGCACATCTGTTTATAAAGTTACGTGGCAAGTTTAGACTAAACCAGTAATTTTTACTCAGGAAACTCTTAAAATATTTTTGAAATATTGTTTTTTTTCCCCTCAGAGTATTCACAAGTCCCTTCTTGAATATATTTTTCACTTAACCCCCCCTCTTCCCCCAAACTTATCTGAATTTATTTCACAAAAAGAATTTTCATGTAGCAACATAAAATGAAAAGTCTAGTGGTGTGTGTGTGGTTGTAATTTTTGTCAATATTTGCATTATAACCATGTCCCCATATCCCTAATCTTTAAATATTTTTAGTCTAAAAGTTCTAAATACATTCTGTAGCATTTTCTTGAGCAAGAAAAATGGCAGTAAATCTATTCTGCTCCATTCTGTAATATACACTGTATATAGAAGCTCTGTTTTGTTAAGGGCTTGATGTCAGTGAGGCTCTGTGTAGGCTCAAGCAATCTGTCCACGTGCAATGAACTGGAGAATTGGGGCCTACGAGAAATAATATTTCACGGCTGCAGGGGTTTTTTAATTTGGTGGTAAAGTTACTTTGAGCAGAAATGTGAACTATAAGGTTTCCACTAATCATCAAATTGTAGAGATGGGAGAACTAGCAATTTTTAAGCAATTTTTCTTTAAATAATTTTTTTTTTTTTTTTTGCATTTGCTTAACTAACATTGATTTTGATTTATTGCTTGAAATTAGCCAAGCATTATTCCATGGTCCAACCTTGATATTTTTAAAATCACTTCAAAATGAGAGGTTTGTTAAAAAATGGGTGTTGCACAACTATTTTTATATCTGTCTTAGGCATTTGTGATGTGCTCAACTCCAAAATATTTAGACACCAATTGCAGTAATTAAAAGAAATAATTGCTGATTCTCAAGCAGAAATTATTTCAATTCTTCCTTCATCTGGTGAGATCTCTGAGATGTGCTGGTGATAGATAATTAGGGAAATGGGAGATAAATACTGTCCGTGTTTTCATAGCCTTCTCTATTGAGGGGGTGGTGGCGGCAATGCTTTGCAGAGAGGTCTTGCATTTTACTCCAAGGGACTGAGCCAGATCCCACTGAAGCCAGTAGAAAGACTACCATTGACATCAGTAGACTTTGGATCAGGAGTGACAAGGGCTCAACCTGATCTCTGGAGACATGGAATTTAAAAGTCCTGTGCCAAAAATACCCCAGTCTTAAAGAACTTTCCTCTGCTCCGTCAGTCAAAATTTCCCTGCAGATTGAAGCATATGTGGTGGGAATGTGAGGTTTCATTTTGATACAAGGGAACTTAAACCTGTTTTAAGTGCAAAATTCACTCTACCTATGGAGCTGCTAAATTGCCTCCATATTATTAATATATTATGAATTTATGCTTTATTTGCTGATTTGAAATTGCTGCCAGTAAAAACTTCTGTAAGTGGCATCAGTTGCCCATAGAGGTGAAATAATTTAATGTGACTGTGTGGCCAGCCATGGATACTACACTAAACAATTCTACAGTATATTCTTTGCTTGAGCAATCAAAACTGAACTAGAAAACCTCTTTAGTCCTCCAGTAAATACAGTGATGACATGTATTAAGTAACTGTTTCATTAAAAGCTCTTTCAAAACTGTTTAAAATGACATACTAAGAATATGCGTGATACAAACTGGTTAAAGCTAGAAAACTCAGGACTAAAATCTTACATTCCAGCCTTAAGCTTTACAATCGCTGTGGGCAAGGAAAATGTTTCCATGCCAGATGGTGCCCCTTGCTCATGGAGAAAACTGCAGGAGGGCACCAAAGGAAAAGGAAGATTTCCTCTCTTTGCATTTTCAAGGGGGAGAAGACTGGAAGACTGTTCATTTGGCAAGGGGCATGGCCTCCTACCCCAAGGGATCCTGCAAATCAATACAAGTTAGGAATCCATCTCCCAGTTCCCCAATCTGTGGAAGCAATAGCTGACCTGCATCAATGGCTGCAGCCTCTGTTTTGCTTCCCTGAATTCCCTCTGCACCTGCTAATTCAGCTCCAGTAGGAGTCATGCTGCCATTAACTGGCTCCTTTACAACTTTTCTGTATCTGCCATGGAGCAGGCACACTGATAGTTAAAAAGCAGTTTTGAGTGCATTATCTGGGAGTTTAGCAAAGGACAGTGCATGAAGAGCATGGCTGGGCGGCCCTTCCCCCAACTCTGCTCCTAAAGCCCTTCGGGTCAAAGGAGGGGTGCAACTGCCTTCCCAACTCTGTGCAGATAAAGACCTACATGTGCAGTGAATACCATTGCAATTTTACAGTGCTGCGTAAGTTAAATATTGTATAATTTGCTTAAGTTGCTGTGTAAATAAATGTAATACAACTGAGACAACACACTTGAAACAATCAGGAAAGCATCTGTGTGTAGCTAGTAAATATTACCCTAATTTTAAATATTTACTGTATTAGTAACCCCCGTGAAGTCTATAATAAATTCTGTAATTTATTGCTTACAACAAGAATATCTGCTCTGTTAGATCAATGATATCCATGGATTATAGAAGCATCCATTTTTAAAAAAAAATTAACAAGACTTTTCCATAAGGGGTAAGCCAGTGTGGACAAAAAAGAGCTGTGCATCTTCCAGATTAAGTGAAATTTAGAAATTCAAAGCTTGCAAATTGAATGAAACTGCAAACGTTATACATCTTGTCAGAAAATTGCAAGCTATCAGTCACAGCCACAGTGAAGGCTAACCAGACCTACATCTGTCCTGAAGAAGAGCTCTGTGTAAGCTCAATAGTTTGTCTCTCTCACCAACAGAAGTTGGTTCTAGCACAAGATATTACCTCACCCACCTTGTCTCTCTAATATCCTGGGACCCACATGGCTACAACACTGCATGCTACAGCTGTCATGCCATTACAAGGATGCCTGCATTACAGTCTCATTGTTTAGATTTAGGGTCAGGCCTGCTGAGACCTCTCTTTATTCAGACCTGAATGTATCCATTTTCATTGTGGCTTTCAAGATTATATGAAAGTCTCAGCGGGGCAAGATGTGGTGGTGGTGAGCCTCAGTTATTTTATAAGCTGCAAGACTGTTGCACAATCACAGTTGGTCACTTCAATTGTCCACACTAGCCTACCACCAAAGTTGCTATTGAAATCACACAAAACGTATGGTACAAAAGGGCATTTTTTCTAGCCAATAAACAAGCAAGTCTACTGATGCTGTGAGCTCACTTTATTAAAGGGTTTTGACAAATCGGTTTCCGTGCTCAGAAATGCTACTCTTATTTCTAAACTCAGAGTTCCTTCTTGGGTGACTAATAATATCTGACTAATAGTACACTGGCATTTTGCAAACTATTTTCATTCAAAGTCTGGATGACTGCTATACCAGGATATATATGTTTCACACTGGCAGCAGTAAGCACAAGCTTGTTCACAGGCTAAACAAGGCATACTTCTGTTTCTGCAATTCCATTAAAGGAAAATCTCTTTGACTGTATACAATTAAAAATATTGGGGATATTAGTCACTAACCTTTTTATGCTTAACATTCAAATGCTGTTACTAGTGTCCTCACATAGATTCAAGTAGTGGCTAATTGAGTTGTCACGCCATCTTTCTGACTTATAGGAAATACTGTATTAGTGGAGTTATATGATTATCACTTGTAAAAACATTTAACACTACAGAACTTTAAATGAATTACTTTTTCCAAACACTTTTTAAATTGAAAATGATTATGTACGTACATAATTTTTTCTGAATTTTTGTAGAGAAAACAAACCACAAATATGAAACTGCTTGCCAGGCAAAGAAAAAAAACAATGACTGCAGTTTCTTGTTTCCTCCTTCTCACGCCACCAGAAGAAAGAATCCCAGCACAAATAACTTTCAGATTAGATACTAGTTTTCTGAAGATATACCATTAGCATGTATGTTAGGCTAACACCAAATAGTTACTACCTAAATGAATGAGGAAAGTGCCTAATCTCAACTGTCACCGTTTTAGGTAATTGCACCTGTATCGTCTCTCCGTGGTCCACTCCCTGAGTGCCAAAACAGGTCTCAGGTCTACAACCATCACCTATCTCTGGGCCAGGGCCCTTGTCCCACTCCATTCTGACTAGACGTTTTTAAGGCTGCCCAGCTCCCTGCCTTACACTGTGATATCCCCAGCATGCCAGTCAGGGGATAACAGCCAGGGACTGAGCTTCGCCCTCTCTTCTAGGGCTGCAACCAGTGTATTGCCAACAGTTACAAGTTACTACGCAGCTCCTTCTAAGCAAGCACATTTATTCTTGAGGTAAAAGCATTGCAGAGAAATCATAGGGATTTTTATTGTTTTTTATATGTGAATACTAAACGCTTACCAGAGGTCGCTCTTATGGGGCCCTACTAAGCCAAAGTCTTTCCAAACCTTCTGCAAGGGTGCCCCCTTGGACAGAAGTTCCTGTCCGTTTGCTGGTTCAGAAAGAAGGTCCTGAGTCCATTTATAAGAGACCAACCTTTTTTATATCAAAAACCCTTTCTTTGTATGTTGGTCTCTAGAAAACCCAGTTTATACCAGTATAGGTAATCTCCCCCCTCTGTTTTTCATTCCCGGGGGAGTTGTGGCAACCCTCTTTAGGGTTGCATACAGTCTGTGGCCCACAGTGATACATAAATAATTCATGAACTTACTACATTATGGTCCCCAAAGCTGCTGCTTGGGGTTGCAAGATTTGTCTCAGTAACAGTGGAGAGCACGTGAGTAACCAGGACAGAAGCAATAAAGATAACTGCTATATCTATTGGGGTTAATAGCAGAACAATATTGTAGACAAGGGCATCCTTAATATTAAGTTGAATAATCTGGTGAATTTTAATTACTTATTCCTGGGCAGAAACTCAACAGCCCTATACACAAAATAAATTCAGATTTAGTTTGGAAAATTGCTTGCCCAGCTGCACATGGAATTCTCATTTTAGTAATAGATATGTTTCTTTTCTCTCCTCCTACATCCTCTCCTATTGAAAGATTCCATGTAATATAATGAAGCAACATATTTTTCTTTGTTGGGGGAACAGTGGATCTGCATAGCCACTATGGGTGGTATTTTAATCCTATAGTTGTATAGCACTCCCAGGTTATGAATGCTGCTTCCTTTTATGGTTTGGTCTGTTGCTAGGAAGTGCAGGCCTCTGGTTGTTGTGTCTGAAATTTCGAAGTCCTGCATGTAGAGGTGTAGGTGAGACAGAGGGAGAGCTGGATACAATTAGGATTGCCAGGTGTCTGGTTTTCAACCAGGACACTTGGTTGAAAAGGGACCCTGGCAGCTCCGTTCAGCACTGCTGACCAGGCCGTTAAAAGACCAGTTGGCGACTCTGGCAGGCTCTTGCCCAACTCTGTGCAGCACCTGGAAGTGGCCGGCATATCCCACCGGCTCCTAGGCGGAGGGATGGCCACAGGGGCTGGGCGTGGGATGGCCACAGGGGCTGGGATGGCCACAGGGGCTGGCCCCTCCCTGAGCGCCAGCTCTGAAGCTCCCATTGGCCAGGGTTGTCTGAGGTAAGCGCTGCCCGGTGCCCATGTCCTGAACCCCCTCCCGTGCCCCAACCCCCTGCCTCAGCCCAGAGCCCCCTCCCACATCCCAACCTCCTGCCCCAGCCCAGAGCCCCCTACTGCACTCTGAAGCCCTCATTTTTGGCCCCAGGCCAGAGCCTGCACCTCCAGCCCAGAGCCTGCACCCCTCTCCCTCACCCCAGCCCAGACCCCCTTCCCACACCCTAAACCTCTCATTTCTGGCCCCATCCTAGAGCCCGCATCCCCAGCCAGAGCTCTTGCTCCCTCTTGCATCCCAACCCCTGCCCCAGCCTGGAGCCCCCTCCCACACCCTGAACCCCTCATTTCTGGCCCCACCCTGGAGCCCGTACCCCCTGCCTTAGCCCAGAGCCCCCTCCCACACTGAACCCCTTGGCCCCAGCCCGGAGCCTGCTCCTGCACTCCAAACCCCTCATTCCCAGCTGTACTCCAGTTGGAGCCCCAACCCCCTGCCCCAGCCCAGTGAAAATGAGCGACTGAGGAAGGGTAGGGGGAATGGAGTGGGCAGGGGCGGGGCAAGGGTGTTTGGTTTTCTGCGATTAGTAAATCGACAACCCTACATACAATAATTTAGAAAAGTGTGTGTGTGTGTGTGTGTGTGTGTGTGTCAACTTGCAATCCCTTCACTGGTATGAGTGGTCTTTTAGCTGCCTCAAATTGATATCCCTGTGTCAAGGATGGCATTGCAAAGCCAGCAAATATTTCCCAATAAGAAGACTAGAATGATACGGAGATGGATGTACATGGTCAGACCTGGCCAGAGCAAAGTCCAACTTTATTTTGGTTGTATTCCTTTGTTAAACAGAATGATCCAAGAATAAGATGGGGCAAAGGGGGAATATTGATCATTATGAATATTGATCGTTATGACAAGGGGGCATTAATCTGACATGACCAAGATTAATTTGATTTTCTGACAACCTAGAACTGTTCACTTTACAACTGGTTATTCTCCTCCCCACAAAGCTGACTCCTTCAGTCAAGATCCACTCACTACTTCCATCTTGTTTTTCACCATTTAATCTTGCCTCAGCACTATTTTCTCCTTTTTCTCCAGATCATATTGAAAATAAAACAAAGCAGGGGGGAGAATTTGGAAAGCAGGATACAGGGAGGGTAGAACCACACACAGGTAAACACTAAGCAAAACCTAAATATGAATCTGAAATCTTCCTTAAATGGTCTCTCAAGAACAGCGTTCCCCTTTCTCTTGTTTACTTTATCTGCCCCCATAGTCTGTCATCACTGCTTACGATGTTAGTTTAATTTAGATTGTAAGCTGTTTAGGGCAGTGACCTTCCCCCCCCCCCTTTTATTTTTAATGTAACATTATGTATACTAGTGGCCAGTGTAAAGGGACATCCCTGAGTTGGATAACATAGACCTTTCAGCAGCCCAGCTAACTATAAATGGCTATTGTAACCAAGTCACTTCTCCTGCCTTTCAGAAGCACATGTAGGAAACCCGCCAGAATTTGCTAATTGGCTGTGTTTAAGTGATGGAGTTCATAGATCAACTCTGTCAAATAGGTTAGAATCAGGAAGGATCCTCTTATTCACATATTGTTATAAGATATATTAACAAAGCAAACTCCTGTCAAGCACCTCTTCATGCCTCTATTTGGTGACTTTTTCTGTCCATCAAGGCAGAGTTTCTATTGGTAATTAAGTCTAGTGGGAAAGGTGTTGGAGCTAGGTGCGCTGATAATTGTTTCTTCCATCACGAGATAGTTCCTGCATCACCTTGTTAATGCCCAGATCTCTTTCCTTCACACTGTTAGAGAAATAATCCTTTTTGGTCTTTCTGCTGAAATGGCAAAAATTGACTATAACAAGAGCTCTGAAAATAGCTCTTAAAAGTTCTTAATATTTTTAGCTGCCTTCTTCCATCCAAACTAAGGGGACAGGGTATCCACAGGCAGCTAAAGTGTTGAATAAAATGTACTGGTTGCATAAATACACGCTGTAAATCTTACAAACAGCAAACCCTTCCTGAAAAAGCCAGACAGATGTCCCAAGTGTCCAGCTTTCCTCCCTTTTTACTAAGGAAAGGGCATCATCTGGCAAATTATCACCCTGCACAGCAGGACAAACCCAACAGCATACACGTCACTGCTCACCCTGTGAAATGAACCTCATTCACAGTGCATAGTACCATTGGAATATGTTGCCAATTAACTATGTAGACTCTCTTAATGTACTGTAGTGTGTGCTGCTTTACTTGTTTGTATTTTCTAGTCTGTTGATGTTTCCCATCATTGGCTAATTACTTTTGTGACACCTTTTAAGAAAAAAAGAAAGTCTGCAGTTTAAATCACAGCAGATTCTAAAAGTAGTTCTAACTTATTGCAGATAAGGTGGCATTTATATTTACTATCAATCAGTTTGGGTTTTTTAGCCTATGTGATGGTATGATCAAATGTATACCAATACCATTAAAAAGTGCATATTCTATAACTGAATAAAAACGTCTGGGAGCTGTTCACCACAGTGCTGCTAGAGCTGTAATTTCTCCCCAAAATAACCCCTCTCAGCCATGAGACCCTTACAGCATTGCCACTGTTCAGGAAAATGGGACAGATCTTTCCCGAGATGTCTTGCTCATCGGGGCACTTTATTATACTGAAGTCCTTCCAGCTTGCAGGAGACCAGAATTGCAATATACACCAAAGTCTCTTGCATAGTCACTAGGCCACTGTCCTAATACTGGGGCTGCAATTTCTTTCTACCTGCTCGAATCCTAAATGTCCCTTTCCAGAGCATTGTGATTATCCTATTTAAGTTTTCACCTCACATTGCATCCCACTGTCTTCTAAACCCATTGTCCTGTCCTTCTACCTGAGGAATTCTAGCAGGGCTGGGGCTCACCTGAGCCTTCAGCACTAATCCTTAATCAAATAGCCTTCACTGTTGATCATTATGAGACCAAGTATGCTGCCCTGGCATCTCCCAGCCAGCAACAATGTTATTTATTTGTGCTTTTGTGGATGGATCTTGTATTTTTTATTAACTGTATTTTTTATTAACTGCTTTATGTATAAAAGCAGCTGAAACATTAAATCTAAATCCTGTGATATTTTCCATGTGTTATTGGTTACCAGTTGGACAGACTCAGTGGTCACCAATAATTTCTATGAAAGCAGGTTTCCTTTCACCTGTTTTTTTTTTTTTTTTTTGTAAAAGAAAACCTCATTGGATTCACTTTTCCAGCTGCTTTTATACTCCTAGTAACAGTGAATAAAAGTTGAGTGTTCTTGCAGTGAAATTGATGAGCAAGATATTGCCAGAGTAATTCATTACACTTTAATGGTTTTATTAAACAACAATATTTTTAACACATGCATGAGCTGGAGATCAACAGACTGTAGTGTATTGTTAAAATTGGTTGCGTGGCTTAGAAGGTTAATGCTTTTCTATTTCCTGTTACTGGAAAAATTTGTATTTGCTTCCACATTTTAAGTGGCCTTTCTTCATGAGCTCTTAATTAAGACTACTCATAACCCATATATACCACAATGCTAAGTGTTCTAACAGCTGGAGCTTTGTGGAAAGAATGGGATGGCAAGGGTGTAGAGAAAGAAAACTCATCCAGTAATTTGAAGATAAGAGGTGGTGCAGGGGGAGTGGAGAGCAAGATTGGCCTCCGAACTCTTTCTTCCTGGAAAGATGGTGCAGACACACACTGATGACTTAACTTCTTTTGTATTTTGCGGGTTTGTCTTTCAGCATCTCAACCCAGTAAAGAACCCACTTAACTATCCTTCTTTCTTGTTATGCCTATGTGTTGGCAGATAGATGTAGTTTGAATTTCATTGCTTGTTTGGGGTTAACTTCAATATTAACTCAGTGCATTTTTAAAATAAATATTTCTGGACACTGCTTAATACAAAAATTCATAAAATAAAAAAAGCACAACAAGACTCCTAATCTGGAGCTGAGAATGCTTAAACTCTATGAAAAGAGGTATTCAGGGTTGTGGTGCAGTATTGTCTTGCATCCTCAACGCAGCTGCTTAGCAGTGATAAGGAAGCAATGCTCTATTTATGCTGACCTTGTATCTAAAGAAGCCTTGTCCTATGAACTACTGAAAATAAGGAAGAATTTCCTGTGACATGCTGCTGATGTTTGCATTTGAGGGGAATAGAATGAAATCTCTGAGCATGACAGATACTATGTCTAACCACACAGGATTTCCTGTGCTGGAATAGAAGCTTAGTACAAGCCACATTTTTTCGTCCTCTTCTTAATTCATTCAGAAAAAAGGGGTGAGCAGTGTGAATTGATATGGCTGCTGTTACTGTTAAAAGCTTAATTGAACAATTGCTAATGGGTATAATGTGATACCAGGAGGACTGCAAGACAGCATTGTTTCATTTTAATATAATAAAGCAACCATGCAGCTGATTATATTTAAAACTCTGGTAAAAGAATAATTGCGTGTGGATCGACTTCTGGAGATTAACTGTAAAAAATGTTACAACAATTAAGAGTTCTGTATCACTAAAATCTAATATTGGATTAAAAACAATACTTTTTTATCTGCATCAATTTCTGTCATTTGTTGTAATACATTGTCTTTTATAAATGTGTTACATAAATCAAACTGTTGGATATGCTGCCATTCATCATAAACTTTTTCCATTATGTGAAGATCACACAATTGAAGCAGACATTGTTAACGAGCATTGAATCTTGAATTACTGAAATTGTAAAACAAAAAACTGAGGTAGGTTGACGAAAGGAGCAACAGATATTTCATTTGTAGGAGTTTGACAAATAGAATTCCCAGTTGTTTCTATATTTTGCTATTGATTTGTAATATTAACTACTTTGCTTTTTGTTAGCTAATCTATTTCCTGTGGGATAAGTAAAATTGAAGTATATCGCTATGACTCTTAGAGACATTGCAGTTATGCAGTTGACATTGATTAGATGGAGTGCTTGGGTTTTTAATCTTGTTGTGCAACTTATTACAGAGAGGGTGAAATACACATCTATGAAGAAGGCCTATGCCCCACTTAAGTCCTTTTTGAGGACATGAGTGGGTGGTACATACATTTTGTGCTGGCCCTCTGCACAGGGAGGAATTGCATCCACAGAGTATAAAAATAGCTTGACAATTCTTGTATAGTTATCACACTTGTACTCCAGTGACACAAGCAATTTTCTAATTTTAATTGCTGTAAAAACGATTGTTCAGGCACTAAACTGCTAGTAGTTCTAAACCTAAAAATGAAATATTTTGCTACATTTGAAATAGCTTATATAATTGCCTGTAAAAGTTCTAAAGCATGCACACATCTAAATAAAATTTTGTTACAGAAATAATTGTCAGTGTTATGGTGTAAATACAGTACTTTCTGCTTTAGTCTCTGTGTTCCCCTTAAAAAAGAAAGGGATCACAAACTCCTGCCATATTAACCTTTCAAAAGTACTAATAGGCCAGATCCTACAAACTTTCTGCATGTAGAACTCTCATTGAAATTAATGGGTGATCAGGGCACATATGGTTTGCAAAAACAGACTCAAACTGTTTATCCCAAAATCCAGTGTCATTTTTGCATGTTAGAGCTATCAGTAGAACACTTCAGTTACTTATATAATATGTCTCTGCAGTTTGATTTTTACTTAGTTCTTGATTAAGTTAAGCTTTCATTTTATAAATTATATGAACCTTCCTTTTTTTTTTTAATTTAACTTATGTTAACTTATGCTTTGTTCTGTCATGCAAATATTTAGAACTATTAAGCAAATCCGTTTACATATGAATTTTTACTATGCCACATTTGGTTGTGTATTTAAATTAGAACAGAAGACACCCCCCCCCCCCCCCCGCTGCCCACCCCCCCCAAGCCACTACAGACAGATGGGTACATAAACAGTTTTTAAAAGCAAATTGTACTTATTAGTTCAGATCAGTCCTGTTTTCTTGGGTGAGCTGTGAAATAAAGCAGATCTTAAGACATTTTTAAAGAAAATGTTTTACACATTCTTCTTCTCCACCCTTCCCCCAATAATTATTTTAACAAAGATCTACTTTGTGTTGGGGCTGCGTCAAACCATAGACAGGAAGCTGATTTTTTTAAGTCTTGCATACAGTCTGTTAACCATTTTGGGGGTGGGAGAGGAGAAAGTAAAATAGCTTTAAAAATAACTATTGGTCTGAACTAAAAAATTACTGACCTTTTAAAGTTTGGCAACATGAGTATTTTATATAGATGCACCCTGGAGCACATTTTGAGGATATATCAATAAGAGATGACATCAAAATCATAGCTTTTTAATTTTATCTAAAATTACCTATTGCCATTTGAAGTGCAACATCAGCTATGACTGTAATACAGATTCATATATTGCATGTATCTTAACCCAGGTGAGACTGAGGTGATGCTGATCTGCTAGCTAAGCAATCTGACGACTTAAAGTGAAAAATCTACAAATGTTCCATGAAGTGAAGTTTTCTACTAATTCATAGTGAGAGTGGTCCTTAATGCTGTAGTTTTATTAACTGAGAAGCACTGCTTTTAGACTTCTAGGTTGTTTTCTCCACCAGAATAGCTATGCCTGACAGAGACCACGCCTCTGCCTATCAGGTGTATCTTGCTGAGATGATCAGTGCCTTCATAACTGTTTGGTTGAACTGTTATAATGGGTTTTACCTGGGACTAGCTGTTAAAGTGTCTGGAATGCAGCTGCATGCCTCTTGAATAGAGTGGAGATACACTACCTCTATGCTGTGCTTTCTTCAAGTGCTTGCTCATGTCGGTCCATTCTAGGTGTGTGCACACTCACATGCACAGTCAGCTGAGATTTTCGCTTTAGCAGTATCCGTAGGGTCGGCTGTGGTGCCTCCTTGAGTGCTGTGCTCATATGCTGGTATATTAGGCGTCGCTGACCCTACGCCCTCTCGGTTCCTTTTTACTGCCCGTGACGGTTGGTTGGCGCGCCTTGTCTTGCATTGCAAGAAAGTTAGTGGTTCTTTTACAGCCTCTGTCTATGTTCTTTGTATGTAGTTTGTAGGTACTTAGTTAGCCATTAAGTTAAGTGTTAGGTTAGTTGGTAGTTAGAGTCCCAGCAGGGCATACCTCCTCTCCCAGCTTCGAACTATGCTCATCATGCACCAGGCCGATGCCTATTAGTGACCCCATGCCAGCTGTTTGAAGTGCTGCGGGGAGTCCCATAGAAAGGACAAGTGCAGATTCTGCACAAACTTTTGCTTTAGAACCCAGAAGGAGCAGGATATCCATTTGAGGGCTCGCCTCATGGAGGCTGAGCTTTGTCCTTCATGAGAGCTCGGACCCCATGCCAAGCACCTCGGCATCGGTGCGGAGCACACCACCGGCACCGGGCTCCACCTGGCCCCATTCCCCCTCATCGGTGCTGAAGAAGCAGCATAAGAAGAGCCCCGCAGCACTAGAGTCGAAAGGGGCTCTGGGCAAAGGACCTATGTTAGGCCATGCGCCCGCTCCGGGGCTTCACAGGGGTACTGCTGTGGCCAGACCGGCCAGCCCAGCCAGGGATCCACCTCCAACTCCCGGGAGCTTCTGGCTTCAACGAGGGCCCTCATTGCCCGAAGCTGCCCTGGTGGCTAAGGAACAAGCAGGCCGACCGACACCACAGTCACTGCACCAGGTGCTACACTTGGCTAAGACCCCAACATCTAAGATCAAGCCTGTCATGGGACCGCCCCATAGCACAGTGGAGCACCCTCAGTCCCCTGACCGCAGGCGGCCTAGGACCCTGACACTGCACCGTCAGTCTCTGGTCAGAAGGCCCGGGTCTCTGATGCCGTGCTCTTCCCCTATGAGGCGTGGGATACGGAGTCGAGGCACCAGTCCCCATACCACCGATACTGGCGAGTTTCCCACCAAATATCACCGCAACACAGGTCACCTTCACCTAGACATTGTCCCAGACATTGGTCCCCACAGGGGTGGGATTGCACCCCAGCATAGTACTGGTCTCCATCTCCCCGGTACCACTTCAATCAGGCAGGCACCAATTGCCAACCAGGGTCAGTCGGCAGACTCAGGCCTTGATGGCCCCGCTTTGGTCACTGGAAGGGCAATGGTCCGAGTCAGACTGGGACTTCAGCCCCTCAGCAAGGAGGGTTATTTGCCGCCGATCCGCGAGACCAGCGTGGCATTTGCAGCAGCAGCGTGACTGCAGGGACAGTGGGTGTGCCAGTAATGCCCATATTCCCACCAGTCTACCATAGCCACCTCAGACAAACCACCTCCGGCACTGGAGTCGGAACACTGCACCAAATCCGATGCGGGGGCAGTGCAGTAAGCTCCAGCGCATAAGGAGCTGTCTTTGGAAAAGGAAGGGAAACCTCCCTGTCCCCCGGCGGTGCAATCATCATCTTCTCCAGAAGAAGTGGTGGCAGGTCCCTCCCAAACAGGCGGTCCCCCCAACGACTTCAAGGAGCACCAGGCCCTCCTTGAAAGTGTGGCTGCCAATTTGAATTTAAATATTGAAGAGTTCGCGGAGGAGTCAGACAACCTCTTTAATGTTGTATCCTTCTCCACTCTGCCCTGGGTCGCTGCGCATCCATCCAGGGGTCATTAAGATTGCCAAATCGCTATGGCAGATGTCCTCTTCCATTCTGCCTACTTCTAAGAAGGCGGAAAAGAAGTATTACGTCCCTTCAAAAGGGTTCTACTATTTGTACATGCACCCTCCAGTGGCGTCACTGGTCATGTCCGCTGTTAATTAAAGGGATAGGCAGGACCAACTCAGTGGCACGCCAAGAAACAAAGATGCAAAGAGATTGGATTTGTTGGCAGAAAAGTTTATTTGACAGCCAGCCTGAAATTTTGGATGTCTAACCACCAGGCCCTGTTAGGCAGGTACAATTTTAACCTGACGGACTCCCTTAACAAATTCAAGGGGGCCCTCCTGTAGAACCATGCCCAGTAGTTTGCCACTTTAGTGGACAGAGGCACAGCGGTGGCAAGAGGGGCCCTCCATATGGCTTGGAATGCTACAGACTCAGCAGTCAGGGTGGTTGCCTTGGTGATGGCCATGAAACAGTTTCTGGCTGCAGTCCTCCTGATTATTCCAGGAGATGCAGGCCACCATTCAGGACCTCCTGTTTGAGGGGGTGGAACTCTGCTCTGAGCTCATGGACTCAAGACTCCACAGCCTTAAAGACTCCCATGCCACTCTCTGCTCCTTGGGCCTTCATACTCCTTAGCAGGCCAGGAAGCCATTCCCTCCTCCGCCTCCCCACTCTAGGTCCTGGGGGACTCCCCAGCTGAGCACCTACAGGAGAAAGGATAGAGACAAGAGGTCTAAGTGGCAACATCCATCATCTTCCCATTCATTGGCTCAGCCTAGCCCTTCCAGGAACCAAGGAGGCCAGAAGCAGACATTTTGAAGGTGTGCTCAAAGATGGCGTCCCAGTCACTTCCCAGGATCCACCCTACCAGTCTTTTTCCTCCACGGCCCGCACCCCTTCCGGTCGGCCTGGTCTCTGCTAACCTCAGATCATTTAGTGCTTGAAGTAATATCTTCAGGTTATACCATTCTTGTCTCATCACGAGTGGTTCCTCCATCTGGAAGTGGTCAGCATAATCTTCCAGAGGTGGGGGACTCCCCAGGTGGACCTGTTCGCATCCAGGCAGAACAGGAAATGCCCCATTTTCTGCTAGATTTGGGGGATCAACAGAGGCTCCCTGTCAATGCTTTTCTGCTCCTGTGGTCAGGGGCTCTGTTGTACACCTTTCCTCCAGTGTCATTTAATTCACAGGGTCTTCATGAAGATCAAGCAGGATAGGGGTGAAGGTGATCCTCATAGCACCAACTTGGCCACACCAGCATTGTTTTTGCATGCTTCTGAACCTCTTGGTGGCTGCTCTGTGACTGCTACCACTCAGGTTGGACCTGCTGTCCCAAAACTACGACAGTCTTCTGCATCAGAACCTGGCTGCGCTGCACCTGACAGCTTGGCTGCTGTATGGTTAAATGCGGAGGAGCAGGAGTGCTCGGTATCCAACAGGTCTTGTTGGGCAGCAGAAAGCCCTCCACTAGAGCGATCTACCTGGCCAAATGGAAGTGATTCGCTTGTTGGACCTCAGATAAAGGTATTCGGCCCACGTGGGCCTTGATGCAGTTAATCCTGGACTACCTTCTGCTTCTCAAGCCCCAAGACCTGTCCCTTTCATCTAGCAAGGTCCACTTGACCGCTATCTCGGCCTTCCATCCGCCACTCGAGGGTAAGTTCGTTTTCACTCAGGACATGACTGCCAGGTTCCTGAAGGGCCTTGAGCACCTCAACCCGCACATTAGGGAACCCGGTCCTTCCATGGGACCTGAATCTTATGCTATTGCAGCTCATAGGGCCCCCCTTCGAGCTTCTGGCTTCCTGCTCTCTCCGCCCATACCTAGAATGGAATAGACATAAGCAACACATCTCAAAGAACAACAGTTACGAAAGGTAGGTAACCATTTTTTCTGCATTGTCTGGGGAAATTCTCAGTATTGATTGTTTTATGGAAAGCTCTAGAGTAGGCCCGGACTGCCTTAAAGACTGACCCTCCATCTCAACCCACCATGTGAGCTATGCTCAAACTTGTCCCAAGGATGATGCTTGTGGAAGCTGAGGCAGGGCATACTCAGCAGTGGGCCAATGCCTCTGAAAATACGCTTCAGCACAAACCTGGCCACTCTGAGAGAGCTGCAACCAGAGTACCTCTTTGCAACTAATTAAACTATTAATTTCTGGGCTCCTATCTGAGAAGTCCTATTAAAACCTGCAAGCATCAGGGAAACAGTATTTTGTCCTCTTATTTGGAGTGTAATTGATTTTATTTAAACCTCGTAAAATATACTCAAATACCGTAATGATGGGTGTCCTATAGAGGCCAACAGAATAATAAAAGTCTCTAAGGGAGAGAATTCATTATTACGAAGGCTCAGATAAGCTACTGAAGTTGGTAAAGGGACCAAGAGGAGTTTTTTGTAATTACAAATGTGAGTTTCGTGAGCCTTCACCTCTTTATTGGGAGAGAGGGAAATTCTGCAGTATATTGCTTATTTCATGTCCTACATTGCATAAATCAGACATCATCACTCATTACTCTGATCATATGCTATCTTTTCAGTGGTCCTTCGTGACTGAATTGTTAAGAGAGGTTTTGCATCTCTGACTTATGCATGAAATATCTGATTGTATATTATCATGCTATCCTTGCTCTGTGATATTTTGATTCCTTATAGAAACTAATTACATTGCTTTTTAAAAAATCTTTGTTGGTATGAGGATGTTATTTAAAATGTGGGTTACCTGACTTTACCTAGGGATGTAGTACATGACCTGCTGCTTTTAAAAACAAAAACAAAAAACCCTCAAAAACTAATGTATTTGAAAATTACATACTGATAAAGTATGTGTTCAGACTTTCAGCATGCTATTGACATGATTTCACATGCAATTGTGCATACAGATGATCAGTTAGACTCCTACGTAGACATTTACTTGATCAGGGTACTTGAAAGCTAGTTCTATGGAAATTCTGCACCACAATATTTTAAAATTCTGCAAAAATCAGCATATTTTATTTGTCAAAATAACGCTATATAATCACACCAGTTTTAGGTATTTTGAATAAAATTACCAAAATAATCATCAGCAACTATGTCTGTAACAATACAAACACAAAAAAAATTGCCCAGAAGTAAAGTGTTAAGGAAACCCTTACGACAACCCAGTTCCTGTTTCTCTGCCCCCTTCCCTGACACTCATACCCTCTTTCCCCAGAACCCAGCCACGGGGCACTCCCGGTCCAGACACCTGCACCCCCACAGCCTTTACTCCCTCCAACTTCTTTACTGTCCCACTGGGGGACATGGTGCGGTGTGGCCCTGCCTTTCCTCATCCTTTGGCAGAGCTGGGTCTCCTGGGCCCTGTCCCATACCCGGGAGAATGAGGATCAAGCCAGGCAGTTGGAGCCTCCATCTTTGCTGGGCTGGGTGCTTCGCTCACTGCTAGCTGGACTCCGCAGAGTCTAGCAGCTCCTAGTGGCGGCCTGCAGCTCTACAGCCCCAATTCTGCGGGGTAAACATGGAATTCTGCTCAAATTCTGCATTGTCCAGTGGCACAGAATTCCCCCAGGAGTAGAAAGCACATATTGCTAGGTGAGAAAATTGCTAATCGCCACTGTTAGGAAGCTGAAATGCCTTCTAAGTTGCTAATGGCCAGCTCTGGGTATGGTTTTATTTTATTTTTTAACTCCATATGGACGGGGCTGTGAGGACAAGAGAAATATGAATGGCTACTGTCAGGCATGCTGCTGGGCATTCAGTCTTTTACTTGCTGTGCAGTTTAAAATTCCTGCCAATATTGGAGATGCCAAGCAGTGCTTTTCACTATGGAGGACAGAATCTTCTACCAGTAATCTGTTAAACTAGACACTTAAAGTTTCTGAAAGAAAAGATCTATATATGAAATTTAAAGTACCATAATTATCACTCTCGCTGAGATTATTGCTTTATATTGCCAGTAACGAATAGTATTCATCAATAAACATGAATTAGGCTATCAGCAAGCTACTAAATTTAATATTTTAATGAATGTACTTGATACATAGTAAATACAAGATGAAGAAAGAATTCTTAATACAGTCTGTTACTTTGGGACAGTAAAATCATTCTGCCAATATTAGAACTAGGAAAAATCTAGTGCAGTGGCTCTCAACCTTTCCGGACTACTGCACCCCTTTCAGGAGGCTGATTTATCTTGCGTACCCCAAGTTTCACCTCCTTTAAAAACTACTTGCTTACAAAATCAGACATAAAAATACAAAAGTGTCAGAGCTATTACTATTACTGAAAAATTGCTTACTTTCTCATTTTACCTTCCAATTATAAAATAAATCGATTGGACTATAAATATTGTACTTACATTTCAGTGTATAGGATATAGAGAAGTTTATAAGGAGTCATTGTCCGTATGAAATTTTAGTTTGTACTGACTTTGCTAGTGCTTTTTATGTAGCCTGTTGTAAAACCAGGCAAATATCTAGCTGAGTTGATTACCCCCTGGAAGACATCTGCATACCCCCAGGGGTACATGTACCCCTGGCTGAGAACCACTGATATAGTGGATCTAATGCCAGAAAATCCAACTAAACAACCCTATTGTGAAGCAGTGAGGGTTGCAATATACTGAACCTAATCTCAAAAAGCAAGGAAACAAAAAGTTTAAATCATCAAACAGTACATTTATGCTACCCATTGGTATGCACCCTACCATCACCACGTTTACCATATACTGCACCACAAACTTTAACTGCTTTCTTTCAGCCTCTGGACACACCTATCTCCTGAATGATATTTTCCCCAGCACTAGTGGTTGTGAATGTTCGGTGTAGTAGTTGGTTGCGTTGACAGAGGGTAATTTTGGAAAATGGTTGTGTGCAGAAGAGTAGTTTGAGAGTGATGAAAAGTGGGACTGCCACAAAACAAAACAAAAAAAAAAAATCCAAAGATTTTTCCACTGAAAATATACGAAGAGAAACAAAACAAAACAAAAACTACATAGAAAATGTATAGACTGTAAAATCTAACACTGGGTGAAATTTCACACTGGCTATTTACTTTTAGAGAGAAACAGGAACTTATGTCTCATTTTAAACCCCTTTTGCAATCTGATCTAGTGAGGCATCTGGTAATGACTCCTCATTAGTTTGATATTCTGTCTTTTCCCTGCTTTTTCCTTAGAAGTGTTTAATATTTCTCAAACTACCAATGAAAATATCAGTAGCTTGCTGGATAGTCAGCTACTGTACTTTCCATTCAAATAACACAGAGGTGGCCAACCTGAGCCTGAGAAGGAGCCAGAATTTACCAATGTACATTGCCAAAGAACCACAATAATACGTCAGCAGCCCCCTATCCACTCCCCAGCCCCCAGTGCCTCCTGCCTGCTAGCAGCCCCCACTAATCAGTGCCTACTCCCCACTCCCCCTGCCCACCACAATCCGCTGTTTCAGGTGCACAGGAGGCCATTAGGGGGAGGAGCGAGGGCATGGTAGGTGAAGGGGCAGGGGCCTTGGGGGAAGGGGTGGAGTGGGGGCAAGGCCTGGGGCAGAGCAGGGGGTTGAGCAGTGAGCACCCCCCCAGCACACTGGAAGTTAGCATCTATAGCTCCAGCCCTGGAATCAGTGCCTAGGTAAAGAACCGCATATTAACGTTTGAAGAGCCGCATGCAGCTCTGGAGCCACAGGTTGGCCACCCCTGAAATAGCATACGTATGGGTTTTCTTTTATCTTAATTTCTTTGTTTCTGCCCCCATCAACTTCTGACCTGGAGCAATGGGGTCCTTCTTGCTTTCAACAAGGGACAAACAGCTGCAGCCAATCAAAAAAAGTTCATCTTTGGCAACCTTTTAGACTGTGGATGAAGTGAGATAATGCGTTCCCTATGCCTCTTTAGAAAACTACCGTATATACTCGATCATAAGCCGGTTTGTGTATAAGCTGACAACCCCAAGATGGATAAGTAAAAATGGAAACATTTTTATGACCCATTCATAAGCCGACCCTATAATTCAGGGGTCAGCAAACGTTGACTCCCAGGCTATGAGGATAAACCGCTGGTGGGCCGAGATGGTTTGTTTACCTGGAGCATCCGCAGGCACGGAGGTAAACCTAAGTAAACAAAATGTCCTGGCGTGCCAGCTGCTTACCCTGACGGGCTGGGACAGCAACTGGTGAGGAAATTTTTTTGGGGAGGGGAGAAGCTGGAGGTCAGAAGAGTAACCCCTGTGACCACTCCCCACATGACCCCACCCCTAGCCCGGGACTCCCACACTCTCCCCATCCCATCCCTTCCCACCTTCTCTGGGGAGGGCCAGAGGAGGATGTGTCTGGCCTGGCTGGGGCTGCTCCAGCAGGCTGGGCAGCGCGGCCACAGCTTGCTCCAGCGGGCCAGACCGGGTGGTGCAGCCGCAGTATGTTCCAGTGGGCTGGGCCAGGTGGCGTGGCTGCAGCATGCTCTGGTAGGCTGGGTGGCGGGGCCGAGTAGCACGGCCAGGGGCGACTCCAGGCACCAACGCAGCAAGTACATGCCTGGGGCAGCAAGCTGCGGGAGACAGCATGCCGGTCGCCGTGAGGGCGGCAGTCAGGCTGACTTTGGCGGCATGCCTGCGGGAGGTCCACCGGTCCCGCGGCTTTGGCGGCAATTCAGTGGCAGGTACGCCGAAGGCGCGGGACTGGCAGATCACCTGCAGTAACGCCACCGAATCCGTGTGACCAGCGGACCCGAAGGCTGCCTGACTGCCATGCTTGGGGCAGCAAAAAACATAGAGCTGCCCCTGGGCACGGCTGCAGCCTGCCAGCCCCGGAGCTGCAGCTGCTTCGGAGGCTGGGGGGAGAGCAGCGTGGCCAGAAGCGGAGAGACTCTGGCCCCGCCTCTTCCCTTCTGGCTGTGCTGCCTCTCCTTGCTCCCTCTGTTGGGGGGGCGGGGCTGTGTCCCACCTCTCACTCTCTATTCCCGTTCATAAACCAACCCCCTTCTTTGGTGCTTCCCTTTTTTTACTAAAAAAATTTGGCTTATGAACGAGTATATACTGTAATCACTATCTAGCTGTTGCCAAGTCTTATTTGTCAAGCCAAATTCGTGAACTGCATAGGTTAACTCCTTGTATGTTTCTTTTCTCTGGAGAATCTCCTAATGTAATAAGTTTCTTTATTCAACAGAGAGGGTAATGTTTTTCCTAAGCATGTTCCAGATAAAAAGCTGCAATTATTCTGATTCTTTGGTGTCTATTTCCCTTCACACACTGTCCTCTGCTCCAGCGTTAATTGAATGACTAGAGAAATTTCAAGAGACCTACAAAAAGTTATTGTAACAACAGGCTGCAAGTTACTTTCCATGTATTGGCTTGTAGCACACTTTGTATGTGTTGCAACCTGGATTCTTTGCATCTAGCTTTCAGATTTTATGTTTAGTTACTCTTCCTTAAAAGGTAACTGTTGATAAAGACCCGTTACTATATTCTTCTTGTTAAAACACAAACACAATCAGTGAGAAGGAAAAAAAGGATCAACTCTGTAACAGAAATTTTAATGAGTGCTCTTCATCTCTCGGATGTCTGGCAAAATTCAAAGGCAGATGGGGTTGATATTACAACATTAATACTTTTGTCCCTACTTTGGGAAAAGAAGGAATCACAAATTTCCCCTCCCGCCCCCACTAAATCTGCAGTGACCATTTATCAATCCAATGTCATTGCTGTCATCTTCAACACTGAGCTGAACGGTTGGCTCTAGTGATTGTTTGCCATTTGGTCCATTCCTGTGCGTCCGCAAGGGCTTGATGGGCTGAAAGTCCAACATGGGAACAGACGATGCACCCATGTAATACAGAGTCTGCCTCTGGGCCACCTCCACCCCTCAGTTGGTGGAATTTTATCCTGGGTGTTCTAAGCCACATGGAGAATGGTGTTCACCAGAATGTCTTGTGGAATTCTGGCGACATGTCCGAAAAGCATAAGACACCAGCTGTGGACATTGTCCCCATTAGGCAGTAGATCAGAGCGACCATAAACATCTGCATTACAAATGAAGTCATTCCACTTTATGCGCAATATATGCTGTTGGCATTTTGTGTGGAAAGCCTCCAGCTTTGCCCAGTCTGAGCAGGATCGTGTCCATGTTTCACAACCTTACAGCAGTATGGAGAGGATACAGCTTGAATAGACCCTGAACTTTATCATGCTGAGATTACGTTGATTCTGTATTTGTTGTAAACAACCCATGCAGACACTGCAATGCCAACATAGTCTGTGAGAGTATCTGGCTTTGCTTCTTGAACCATAGAAGAAAACTAGGTGTTCTAGGCTATTCTAAAGGAATGTGAAATAACTGCATTTATTTATCCCAGGCATTTCTATCATTTGTGCAAGTTCTCTTGCCTTCCCCATGTATCTGGCAAGGTTCCTCACCATTTCCTATAAACTGAGGATATTATCAGTATCTCCCTTGCTGTGGTGATAGTGTTGGTTCCACAATAGAGAGTTTTTGAACTATTTATTCCCTTTACTTTATCCTCTGTTAACTATTAGGAATTCTAGACAGAAAGTAATTAAGTGGGCTTGTCAGAAACATTTCAAAATATAGTCTGCAAAATTAAAATGAGTTCAGGGGATTTACTATGTACCCAGTGATCCAGGCAATTGAAAGTATCTGTGTTTTCCTCTCTGAGTCACTGCACCTCCCACATCCGTTAGGCTAGCATTGTTGTTAATCTTGAGTCAACTGTCGTTGGCTGACTATAGTTGCTGCAATCTAGAGACATGAAGGAATTGCAGAACATACATAAAATGATTGGCTGGTAGAAGTCTCCCTCTCCACCACTGCTTGCGTAGTAATAAGCACACTGTTAACTGTTTCTTGACCATCAGTTGAGAAAATGCATCTGTTCAAGCCCTCTTCACCACAGATCACTCCATCACATTATTATGTTCAATTCCTAGCAGGACACGGATATCTACTTCAAGGTTGAATACAAAATATTCTGGACACCTCAATTCAAGTACTAAAATTTCTGTTTTAAGATTACTTCAAGGAAATAGTTTTCCCCTTGGGAATCTGTTTGACAAGAGACAATCACCAATCGAAGTTGTCTCCTGCAAGAGCCACATGGCTCTCATAGTCTTGCTGGCCACTTTCTCAGTACAAGAGCCAGGGACTTCTGTGCCTTTCCTCCAATTCTACTCATCCACAAATAATTTGAAAATCGGGAGTGATGCTGTTCAGTCTCTTCTCATCCCTGTTGACCTCAGAGGGCCTGGTTTCTTGATCTCCTTTTGAATAATCAGTGTGTTCATCTTTCACTAGTTTGTAATGTGCTAAAACCACGGGAAATTTCTTTACTTCAGATACAAACATTTTGAGCTTTGATCATTTGGCATGTGAATGTAGTGTTTAGAATAGCTAGGTTTCTCTGATGTTGTGGAAAATTTTACTGAAACCTCTAAAAACATTGCTTTTTCAAGGGGAATTTGAAAAGGAATTGGATTTGTGCCTTCAGGATACTCATATTTTATGTTTCAAGTGCCATCAGAGGTAGAAGTCAGTCTCCTACCCATTGACTGAGTTACTCTTTAGTCATTTTTCTCCCAAATCCTATACTTAGATCTAATCGCGTCCATCTGAAGTTAAAATTTAGTTCTAAGATAGCTTTTGAATGTTTTCATCACTCTCGACTTCCATCAATATAATTTTTCTGGCACCCATCACTTCCATTGAGAATAGTACAATTGGCAACTTTATCCATTAGACATATTTGCTTTGACACTTATCCATGAAGTCTCTCTTCTATTTTTCAGTATTACTAAGAAATGTGTTTAAATTTCTTCTAAGATCCTGACTTGTAAGAAGAGAGACTGTAACATTCATGACATCCAGGCAAAGCACTAAAGGATTATCTGGTCAGAACTAAATTTTAGAATGATGCTTTTCCTCCTCTGGGGGGAATGTAAGTGTAACTGTAATCACTTGAATCAGTGACAGTTGTCCCCTGCTGTGTGAAATAGGGTTATAAAAGGACTGTGTCCCAATTTATATCTAGGGGAACCAACAAATAAAGATCAGTCTGTTACAGTAGTTCAGTGTGTCACACCTACAATACAATGAGATGTTTAAAAAGCCTCCCAAATTATTCTGCTAAGAGAGATTCACAACTGTATCACGGAAGTCATGTTTTGTTTCCAACCAAGATTAGGGTGTATTCTGCTCAAAGTATTAATTCTTGATCCAAAAGGGTGTAATGCAAGAAGTAATTTGATCAATTCTACCAATGTTTCCCAATCATTGTTGTTTAGTAGAGCGAGGTGAAAAATAGGGGGTCTGTCTGATGGAAAATTTTGACTTTTTCAGCAAAATTTTGAAAATCAAAATATTTCAATTCAGAATGGCCCCACTGAACCTCATGGGATCTTTATTTGTAGTTTGGGTGCTTATGTGCTCCTGTTTTCTTCTGTGAGTCACGCTCTCTGGCTGCACTACATCTCCCATGATGCAGCACTTTCTCCTCTCTTGGTGAGAGGGTGGGCTGTGTGATAGGAGCCACTGGCCTTGGGGTATCATGAGATAAATACTGTGGCCGGAGAACTTGTCTCTCAGAGGAGAATGGGGAATAAGGCATCTGAACTACTATTCCCTGGATGCAGCACGGTGCCATTTTGAAACAAAATATTTCAATTTTTAGCTGTAAATTGCATGTTTCCAAGCCATTCTGGTTTTTGACAAAAATCAGCATTTTTTGTGGAAAGCGGGCACTTTTGCACAAAACTTTTAGTTAAAACCCGATCAGCAATATCATTTTAGATATGTTTTTGCTTCTGCATAGGTAATCTGCAGCCGGAGTGGCCTGCAAGTAATTGTGCCTGTAAAGTCTTCTGAATGATCATCCTTTTAAAATTCACTTTCAGTATATTTGGACCGGTCAAATAGTTTCCAATGCTACAGATGAGTGGTGGGTGGAGAAATAAGAAATTTAGTTATAAATTAGTTTCTGCATTTCAGTGTTCCAACTGTGAAGACGTTCTAACATACTTTATTAAAAGAAAGGTAGGCAATTTTTTTTTCTCTATAACTTGGTATTTATTCATTTTGGGGCATCTGTGTGTGTTAGGACTGTTGCTAGTTAGTTCTTGGTGAAGTGTAGCTATCAAAGACTCCTCCTGGGAATAATCCCATTACTTCAGTAGAACATATGCCAAGATAAAATGCATGTTTTTGTAGCCCTTCTGCCAGGCAGTGTAGGCAGCAACAAGCGCTGGGTTCAATATCTAAGGGGTGGTTCTTAACAATACAAAACAAAACCGGCTCAAGCTCCCACCCAGTAATCTGGGAAAACTAAACATTACCCTGAGCACCTCTAAGAGATAACACTTCCCCACTCGCAAACACTGAGTCAGTGTATAACAAAAGAAAACTTGTATAAAAGAAGAAAACACATTAATTTGGAAAAACACTGCAACAAAGATTTGAAAGTATGCAACCAATAAGCAAAACACCCATCCCATAGGACCCTGGGCACTGTCCTTTTTCTTTGTGTCCCATTTTTAACATAGCACTCCTCTTGTCTCTCTGCTGCACCCCACTCAGAGTTTGGAGATTGGGGAGGCGTTTGAGTGGGTTTGCCTCCCAGCCCTGAGGGTAGAAGGTGGTAGTGATGCCTCCACCTCTGCTCCAGAGTGTTTCTGCCATTGTTTGTTGCTCTGTCTGATGCTGTCACTGCCACCTCTTGCTCCAGTGCTGTGTTCTGAGATTCCACCACTTAGCCCAGTTCTCAGTGATTTCAACTCTTTAGTGATTTCACTGGGTAGTGGGGAGCCTCTCTGCTGCTGTCTCTTCTGAGTTGTCCTTTCACTGCAACACTGTGTCTGTACCAGGTCTCAGGTTCATCCCCCTTATATCAGCTTATCAATGAGTTTAGCTCTAGTAATCACTGAGAGAGAACCAGGATACTCAAATGCGTCTAGTCAGCTCTGTCCTTAAACACTGGAGTAGGAGAGTCAAATGGCTCCTGCTATTCCATCAGGTTCCCACCCACTCTGACTCTTACTTGGATTTGGCATCAGTACCCCCTACATAGCGAGTGAGGTTAAGGTAGGGTGACCTCCCTCAATTAGAGCATGCTGCCCTTTACGCATACGATAAGGATAACATTTCATTACCCCTGCATTTAGTATTAAAGTCAATTTTAAGCCCAAACAGCCAAAATTGATCACTTCGGTGTAATAGGTCACTCTCTGCTGATCCCCTAGGCAGAGTAGGTGTTTCTGTGCAAATACAGTCTGCTCCTGCGGTCTTTTCCACCAGTTCTTTACTAGATGTCAAGGGAGAGCTCATTCAGACCCTGCTTACATTTTGATTGGTTGACATTGTAGTCTATTTCCATGGTGATGAATTCAGTTTTATTTTTTCCTGTGTTGAGAAGCAGAAAGAAAGAAAATGTGTAGGTAAGAGATCTTGTGGGTTTTTTTTTTAAGGTTGTCTTAGTGTGCACTCCATGCAAAATTGGGACTTGTTCTAGAATAGCCAAAGGTGGGGCTGGACCATTTTTTCAAAGATTTCCTACAGTCCATTGGAGTGGTAGGAAAGTTACAGCATGTCATTTAGTGGATCAATGCAATATATTTAGAAACACAACACTTCATCTTGAAGAGGTCCACTGGTGTTTAAATAGATTTTGGGAAATTGTATCTAGAGCAGGGGTCGGCAACCTCTGGCAAGCGGCTCTGGCGGGCCGGGCCAGTTTGTTTACCTGCCGTGTTGGCAGGTTCGGCCGATCGTGGCTCCCACTGGCTGTGGTTGGCCGCTCCAGGCCAATGGGGGCTGCGGGAAGCCACGGCCAGCACATCCCTCGGCCCATGCCGCTTCCTGCAGCCCCCATTGGCCTGGGACGGTGAACTGCGGCCAGTGGGAGCCGCGATCGGCCGAACCTGCCGACGCAGCAGGTAAACAAAATGGCCCGGCCCGCCAGGGTGCTTACCCTGGTGAGCCGCATGCCAGAGGTTGCTGACCCCTGATCTAGAGTGTTGGAACATTAATTGAAGTAGATTCAGTTGCTGAAAATATAAAATATTATACACATAATATTTTCACTTTAGTGCTACAGTGTGTACCATACATAGATGGGACCAAGAAGATAAAAATGTCATCTGACATATACATCATCTTCTACAGTGCATAGGGAAGCATCTTCAGTCTCCAATCACCATTTTGTATGTTTTAGAGCAGGGGTCGGCAACGTTCGGCACGCAGCTCGCCAGGGTAAGCACCTTGGCGGGCCGGGCCAGTTTATTTACCTGCTGACGTGGCAGGTTCGGCTGATCGCGGCCCCCACTCACCGCAGTTCACCGTCCCGGGCCAATGGGGGTGGTGGGAAGTGGCGCGGGCCGAGGGATGTGCTGGCCGCGGCTTCCCGCTGCCCCCATTGGACCAGGATGGCGAACCGCGGCCAGTGGGGGCCGCGATCGGCCAAACCTGCCGTGTCAGCAGGTAAATAAACTGGCCCGGCCAGCCAGGGTGCTTACCCTGGCGAGCTGCGTACCAAACGTTGCCTACCCCTGCTTTAGAGAATGCAAAACTTGTATGTTATTGTTCAATAATGTAGAAAGGAACAGAAAAGGATAGAATCAAATGAGTTGCTTTTTACATTCCCGAATAAATATGGATCGCCCTGCTTAGAGGCCTGAAGGCAAGCATGCAGTAACAGGAGAGAGGCACTTAGAGTCTGCTAAAGCCCATTAGTCAATGAAAATACTTCCATGGGCTTTGAGTGGAACCCACAAGGGAAGAGAGAAAATTCTTGATTCAGTCCTAAGTAGAGCACAGAGGTGTATATAGCGGAACCGTTCAGTAATAATGACCAGAATGTAATTAAATTCACCATCTTTGTAGGGGGGTAGAAAATACCAAAAAAAAAACCCCATAGTAGCATTTAGCTTCAAAAAGGAGAACTGCACAAAAATGAGGAAGTTAGTTAAATGAAAATTAAAAGGAGCAGGCACAAGGGTGAAATGCTTGAAAGCTGCATGGCAACTTCTTAAAACACAATAAGAGAGGCTCAAACTAAATGTATACCCCAAATGTAAAAAAACAGAGGACCAAAAATACCACCATGGCTCAGCAACAGAGAAAAAGAGGTGGTTAGAGGCAAAAACATATCTTTTAAAAATTAGAAGTCAAATCCTACTGAGGAAAATAGAAAGAAACATAAACTCTGGTATGTCAAGTGTGTATGTATCATTGGGCAGGCAAAAAAGAAGTTGAAACGAAATTAGCAAAAGACACAAAAACAAACAGTAACAACATTTTAAGTAATCAGAAGCAGGAATCAAACAATCGGTGGAACCACTGGACAGTCAAGGTGCTAAAGGAGCAACCCAGGAAGACAAGCCATCTGTGGAGAAGTTAAAAGATTTCTTTGTATGGTCTTCACTGCAGAAGATATGAGGGAGATTCCCACACCTGAACCATTCTTTTTAGGTGACAAATCTGAGAAACTGTCCCAGACTGAACTGTCAATAGAGGAGGTTTTGGAACAAATTGATAAATTTAACAGTAATAAATCACGAGGACCGGGTGGTATTCACCCAAGAGTTCCAAAGGAACTTAAATTAGAAACTGTAGTTTACGAACTGTGGTATGTAACCTATTGCATAAATCAGCCTCTGTACCAGATGACTTGACAATAGCTAATGTAATGCCAATTTTTAAAAAAGGCTCCAGAAGTGATGCTGGCAATTCCAGGCCATTATGCTTAACTTCAGTATCAGGCAAACTGGTTGAAACTATAGTAAAGAACAGATATCAGACAGAGGTGAACACAATGTGTTGGGGAAGAGTCAACACTGTTTTGTAAAGGGAAATCATGACTCATCAATCTCTTAAAATTCTTTTGAGGGGGTCAACAAACACATGGACAAGGGTGATCCAGTGGATATAGTGTATTTGGACTTTCAGGAAGCCTTTGACAAAGTCTCCCACCAAAGACTCTTAAGCAAACTAAGCAGTCATGGGATAAGAGGGAAGGCCTTCTCCTGGACCAGTAACTCTTTAAAGATGGGAAACAAAGAGCAGGAATAAATGGTCAGTTCTCACAGTGAAGAGAGATAAATAGTGGGGTCCTCCAAGGATCTCTACTGGACCAGTGCTGTTCAGCATATTCATAAATGATCTGGAAAAGGGGGTAAACTGTGGTGGAAAAGTTTGCAGATGATATAACATTTTATTCAAGATAGTTAAATACAGAGCTGACTGTGAAGAGTTACAAAGGGATCTTACAAAACTGGGTGACTGGACAAGAAAATGGCAGATGCAATTTATTGTTGATAAATGCAAAGTAATGCATGTTGGAAAACATAATCCCAACTATATGTACAGAATGATGGGGTTTCAATTAGTGTTACCACTCAAAAAAGATCTTGAAGTCATCATGGATAGTTCTCTGAAAACAGCTGCTCAATGTGCAGCGTCAATCAGAAAAGCTAACAAAGTTAGGAACCATTAGGAAAGAGAGAGATAAGGGTACAGTAAATATCATAATGCCACCATGTAAATCCTTTGTACACCCACATCTGGAATACCACATGCAGTTCTGGTCACCCCATCTAAAAAAAGATGCATTAGAATTGGAAAAGGTACAGAGAAGGCCAACAAAAATGGCGAAGGGTATGGAACAACTTCCATATGAGGAGAGATTAAAAAGACTGGGACTGTTCAGCTTGGAAAGAAGACAACTAAGGAGGGAGGACATGCAAGAGGTCTATAAAATCATGAATAGTTTGGAGAAAGTGAATATGGAAGTGTTTACCCCTTCATGTAACACAAGAACAAGGGGTCACTGAATGAAATTAATAAGCAACAAGTTTAAAACAAACATAAGGAAGTACTTCTTTACACAACACACAGTCAACTTGTGGAACTTGTTACCTGCAGATGTTGTGACAGCCAAAAGTATAACTGGGTTCAAAAAAAATCAGTTAAGTTCATGGAGGATAGGTCCACCAATGGCTATAAGGCAAGATGGTCAGGGACGCAACCCCATGCTTTGGGTATCCCTAAACCTTTTATTGCCAGTAACTGGCACTGGATAATGGGATGGATCATTTGATAATTACCATGTTCTGTTCATTCCCTCTGAAGCATCAGAAACCGGCCACTGTTGGAAGGCAGGATACTGGACTAGATGTACCATTGATCTGACCCAGTATGGCTATTCTTATGTTAAGTGCCTGATCTAAACTAAATGGAGCCTAATCCTTCAATATTGTGAGCATCTGAGATGTACTAGGTGCCTTCAACTTCAGCATAGTTAACGCAATTTGAAGGCACTGGGTGTTTCTGACACTCAGCACTGGTAGGTCAGATTCTGAAAGGTCTTTCTAATACGCAATGTTCTTACACAGTACACTGAGACAACCCGGGTGGCAAGCTAAGAAAACCAGTGCAAACAAAATAGATGTATAGATTCAGCTTCCAGAGGAAATCACTAATGAACAAGAGAAGCATTATGATTTATTTTATAGAGGAAGCAAGTGACAAAAATGAATTAACAGAGGTTGAAAAGACTGTGTAAAGACAGCAAAATTACATTTTGAGCATTACTACTGACAAACATTGAAAACTATCATAGCAACCATCACCAGGGAGACCAATGAAATTCTGAAAAATGCTGAGGTCAGATGCGAACACTGAAAATCCGTCTTGATCAACAGTTTCTGGACCTATCAATCTCCCTCTCCCTTTAATTCATTAGATGACTGAAGTATATAATGCTATTGTTTTGATGGGGGAGTGGTGATTGCCTCAGAACAAAGAACAGAAATATATTTGACAAAACTAAAATAGAAATTGTACAAACATACACGGTATCTAAGGGTTGCATGAAGTTAGTGTTCTAATGATGTCAGAAGTCCCACAGTTACAGCAAGCTATCAGGATAATAAATGGCTTTGATACACAGTTGTGATGGATGTTGTTGACAAAAACATTACTGTGTGTATATATACTCTAACAACCTACTCTGATAGATATTAGATAAATCTAAATGCACTTGTAAAAAAAAATTTTTACTTGCTGTTTTATAATAATCATCTGCATCCTGACTGATTATGTTTCAGGTGTCATGGTACTATATCCTAAAGCATCATGCTTTAGAATATTACAGGTTTCTGTTTTTTTGTTTTGTTTTGTTCTTAACCTGCCTTTTCAGTGGAAGTATTTCTTCACTTAACCAACACACTTATGCAAATAGAGTGGAAATAGGCAATTGCAAATTCTGAGCCGACAGATCATTGCTTCTGCTTCCCAACTCTATTGCTGCCTAAAGCTCTTTAAGTTACTTCTGTTAGGCTGGTTTTGCCTACTGTTCTGGCAGAACTACTGTAACTACCATCATAGTGGTTTTGCCCATTGCTTCAATAGCTTGCACCACAGCAGCTGTGCCTACTGTTCCTTCAAATCTATTGGTTGTCTGCTTCTTTTAAAATGTATTTTAGTATGCTCAACATCCGAGTCCCTGTATCCTGTTACCAATAAAGTTCATTAGAATTTATTGTATGAGATCTGAAAATATTTAACTTTTGCTAATTTTACAAGTAGCATATGGGGAAACTTGTACTAGTGCAGTCCATGCTGTGTAGTTAAATAGAGGCTTTGACTGTTTGGAGAACAATTTTGGCATTTTTTTCCCTTTGTGGCCTGTCTATTGCTGCTTTGCAAATTGAAAGAGCAATAAACAGGCCATGCTGCATAACAAATCTGTATGATGTGTGGATGGTTGAATTCTGCTACTGATCATCTATGACCAGTTTTTTTGGCTAGTGTATAGATGAACCAAAATGAGATCATGTAGCTTGATATTTCACTTTTAAAAAGTGTCTCTAATGTTTACATACAATTCTATTTTGGATTGTCACCCATATCTGGCATGTATTGCCAAGACAGACCAGTAACTGTATGAGACTACCTCTATTTTGTCATGACTGTTGTTTGTGAGCCACCACACTTAAACAAAGGGGGCGAGGGAAGTCTGTTTTGTTTTTGATATCAGATCTCACTACAGTGTTCTGCTGCATGTATGAGGCAACCAGGTCTTCTGTGAGAGTTATCAGATTGGTGAGGTTCTATTAGTAAATTAAAATTCTTCTTCGAGTGATTGTTCACGTCCATTACACATTAGGTGTGCGCGCGCCGTGTGCACGGATGTCGGAAACTTTTCCCCTTAGCGGCTCCCGTCGGGTCGGCAGGGCCCCCCCTCCCGCCAGAGCGGCGCCCCGCTCTAGGGTATATATATCCCTGCAGACCCGACCCCTTCAGTTCCTTCTTACCGTCCGTGGCGGCCTTGGAACAACTCTGTCTCTCGTCTGAGAATGTCCCTTAGCATAGTCATTAGTGTTATCTCAACAGTTATCAGTTTTAGTTGTTAGTGTTAAGCTTAGTAGTTAACAGTTCCTTAGGAAGTACTCAAAGTTCTTGTTGTAGGTGTTTGGTCAACCCCGGCACCGGCCCTGGGCAGCGGGGCATGCCGCACGCCCAAGGTTTCAAGGCTTGTGCCACGTGCCCTAAGCCTATGCCATTGAGCGACCCCCACGACTCGTGTCTCCGTTGCCTGGGGGAAACTCACCAGAAAGAGCGCTGCAAGATCTGTAAGGCATTTAAGCCCAGGACTAAGAAAGAAAGAGACTTTCGCCTCAAGCAGCTGCTCATGGAGATGGCGTTACAGCCCTCCACTTTGACGGCACCGTCCACCTCAGTGCGGAGCACCCCGGCATCGGTTCGGGACCTGGTGCCGGCGGGTCACCCAAAGCCCACGGCACTGACCCAACGGGGGCATTTACGGCACCGGTCGTCTTCGCTGGCAAAATTGAAGGGCCAACCCAAGGCCCGAGGACGCTCCACACAGCTCCGCAGCGCCAGCGAAGACCTCGAGTGCACCTAAGGCCGTTACGGCCCCGGCACAGACCCCGGTAGTGGCTCCAGTGCCAAAAGGCCCGTCGAGCCCCGGGATAGGCGCGTCGAGTGAGGAGGAAGGGCTGGAGGAGCTCTTGGAACAGCCCTCCACTCCGGACACATTTGAGGTAGCAAAAGACTTCATTGAATTGTCCGTTGAGGGCCCTCCACAAACTAAGGTCGCTCTGCCGAGACTGCCATCCAGAGGCAAGCCGGCGATGGTGTGCCCTTCACGGTCGCCATCTCAGCACCATTCACGGCACCGGTCCCGGTCGAGTTCCGCCTCGGTGGACTCCCGGTTGCCCTCCGCGCAGAAAGCGTCACAGCTGTTGGGCCTCAATAAGCGGTCGGCACCGACTCAGCAGCCATACTCGAGTCGGCACTGGGACGCGTCGGCTACACGTTCCCCGAGACCGACCACCCGTAGTCGTTCCCGGTCCCGTGGTCACCGGTACCGATCCAGGTCCAGGTCGGCGAGACGCTACTCCAGGTCTTGGTCGTGGAGACACTACTCTCCAAACCCGGACCGGCACCGTTCCATGGCACCTCCGTGGCCTTCAAGATCACCGTCTGTGCTGTCGGAGACTGACTCGGGCTGGTACGGCGGGTATGCCCACAGGACACAGACCAGTAGAGACTATGAAACCTCTGGTCATCCTCAATGGGGCCAGCCAGGCCAATGGCCATTCTGGACACCCTGGGCCTACCACCAGCAAGGGCCCCCATCTAGGGCCTTGAGATCTGGGCCATCAGGGTACCGGTCCCGCTCTCCGCGGTACCGCCCGCCCTCTCACAAGGAGGCAACAATCTCTAGACCGCAGGAGCGGGAAGGAGTGGACTCGGCACCGAGCACGGTACCATCTCAGTCCCATGCCGTGGGACAGGCCCCAGAGGAACAACCAGTCGATGACGGGTTGCAGGAAGGCGAGGATGGGCAAAAGGCCCCGACCTCTTCCTCCTCTCTGGACGAGGCCGTGGCGGGCACAACAGTGTCTGGCCCTCCCCCGATTGATCATCGGGCGCACCAGGACCTGCTCCGCCGGGTAGCTCTCGATCTGGGCTTGCAGGCAGAGGAGACAGTAGAGCAGGAGGACCCCATGGTCAACATCCTGAGCCCGGAGGGCCCCTCCAGAGTCGCTCTCCCAATTATACGAACAGTCCAGTCTAACTATAAGACGGTATGGCAAACGCCGGCCTCCAGTGCACCAACTGCAAGGGGCGTGGAAAGGAAATACTTCGCCCCATCTAGAGGGTTTGACTTCCTCTTTTTGCACCCGTCTCCTTGTTCGCTGGTAGTCTCTGCAGTCAACGAACGGGAGAGTCATGGCCAGCAAGCCCCTGCGCCCAAGGGCAAGGAGGCGAAACGTTTAGACTTATTCGGAAGGAAGGTCTACTCATCTGGGGGCCTCCAGCTGAGGATTGCTAATCAACAGGCGATTCTAAATAGACACAACTTTAATTCTTGGGCATCAGTCTCCAAGTTCAAAGAATCCTTACCTCCGGACGCACATCCAGAGTTCACGGCCCTAGTGGACGAAGGGATAGCGGTGGCCAAAACTTCGTTGCAGGCCTCCCTTGACTCAGCTGACGCAGCGGCTAGGACAATCGCGTCAGGGGTAGTGATGAGGCGCTCGGCATGGTTACAGGCTTCAGGCCTTCCGCCAGAGGTGCAGACCACCCTGCAGGACCTTCCGTTTGAAGGGTCAGGATTGTTTTCAGACCAAACGGACGCCAGGCTACATAGCCTCAAGGACTCATGAGCGACCCTAAAGTCATTAGGAATGCATACCCCAGTGACGCAGCAGAAGCCCTTTAAGCCTCACCCTCTACAGAGGCAGTACCACCCTCGCCATCGGCACGAACCGTACTGCCGTCGTGGCAGGGATAACAGGCGGAGACGTAACAATACGCCTAATCAAGGCCAAGGTCATGGCCAGGGCAAGCCGCAGCCAGGGAATAAACCAGGCTTTTGAAGTTACGCTCGAGGCCAGCGTACCGCATCCCATTCCGGATCCACCTCTGGGGTTCAAGGACCGCCTGTCCCATTTCTACCGTGCATGGTCATGCATAACATCGGACCGCTGGGTCCTGTGCACAGTGAAGGCGGGCTATACCCTCCAGTTCTCCTCGCCCCCTCCCTTCCATCCCCCTTCCCCGTCCCTCTTCAGGGACCCCTCTCACGAGCAACTTCTCATGCAGGAGGTGCAGACCCTCCTCACAGTGGGAGCAGTGGAAGAGGTCCCACCAGACCTAAGGGGAAAAGGATTTTACTCCAGGTATTTCCTGATTCCCAAGGCAAAAGGGGGCCTCCGTCCCATTTTGGACCTGCGCGGACTAAACAAGTTTCTGGTCAGGACGCGTTTCCATATGGTCTCCCTTGGAACTATTATCCCATCCCTGGATCTGGGGGATTGGTACGCTGCCCTCAATATGAAAGATGCGTATTTTCACATCGCCATCAACCCGGCCCACCGGCGGTTCCTGCGCTTCACAGTCAACCAGCGCCATTTTCAATTTATGGTCCTGCCCTTCGGCCTAGCATCGGCACCGTGAGTGTTCACGAAATGCATGTCCGTGGTAGCAGCCTTCCTTCGGAAAAGAAGGATGCGCGTGTACCCGTACTTGGACGACTGGCTCCTCGCGGGCAGGTCGGAGGCCGAGGTCCGCTCTCATGTGACGCTGGCCTTACAGATGTTCGGCAGGCTCGGCCTATTGGTCAACGTGCCCAAGTCCACGTTAACTCCCACACAGAGACTGGACTTCATAGGTGCAGTCCTGGACTCAGTGGCTGCGCGGGCAAGTCTCCCAGAGTCGCGGTTCTTGGCAATTCAAGGGGCCATAAGCACCGTCCAGAAATTTCCCACGACGATGCAAGGTGCTGCATGCAGCTCCTGGGACACATGGCAGCCTGAACACACGTAGTCAGACATGCCCGCCTAAGGCTCAGACCTTTGCAGAGACCCCTTGGATCTGGTGGTGACGATCCCGGCTCGGGTGTTGAGCCCCCTCCGCTGGTGGCTCGATCAACAGCAGGTTTGTGAAGGGATCCCCTTCGCTGCCCCACCACCCACTCTGACGTTAGTAACAGATGCATCGGACCTGGGTTGGGGGGCGCATCTGGGGGAACTGCGGACCCAGGGGTTGTGGTCCAGGGAAGACAGCTTGCTTCACATCAATCTGAAGGAGCTGAGGGCGGTTCGCCTCGCCTGTCAGACCTTCCACGCCACCATATAAGGTCACAGTGTGGCAGTTCTGATGGACAACACTACCGCCATGTTCTATATAAACAAGCAGGGCGGGTCCCGGTCCTCTCTCCTCTGTCGCGAGGCACTCCGTCTATGGGACTTCTGTATAGCCCATTCGGTCCACCTAATCGCAACGTATCTCCCAGGGATCCAAAACAGGTTAGCGGACCACCTCAGGCGATCCTACCACATGCACAAATGGGCTTTGAGGCAGGACATCCTGCATTCAATCTTCCGGAGGTGGGGTTTTCCCCAGGTGGATCTTTTCGCCACCAAGGACAACAGGCAATGCCCTGAGTTTTGCTCTTTCCAGAACCTCAGCCCGGGATCATTGGCAGACGCCTTTGCGATTCCGTGGGGAGGGAGCCTGAGGTATGCCTTCCCTCCATTCCCGCTCATCCACAAGGTCCTCCTCAAGACCCGCAGGGACAAGGCAACAATCATCCTTATCGCCCCGGCGTGGCCACGACAGCATTGGTTCACGACCCTGCTGGAACTGTCCATAGCCGACCCGATTACCCTCCCCCTCCATCGCGACCTAGTCACACAGGACAGGGATCACCTGCTCCACCCGAACCTATCGTCGCTACATCTCACGGCGTGGTATCTCTCTGGCTGAACGATGCAGAACACAGGTGCTCTCACCAGGTACAGCAAATTCTCTTTGGTAGTAGGAAGCCCTCCACAAGAGTGACCTACCTGGCCAAATGGAAGAGGTTCTCCCACTGGTACGAGCCTCAACACATACAGCCTCTGCAGGCCTCAGTTCCATCGATCCTGGACTACTTACTGCACCTCAAACATCAAGGGCTCGCCCCCGCTGCCATATCGGCGTTCCATCCAGGGGTGTTGGGAGTGTCAGTGTTCTCTAACCCCACAGTAGCCCGATTCCTCAAGGGGCTGGGGAGGGTGTTTCCCTACTCGCGACCACCGGTCCCTGCGTGGAGTCTGAACCTAGTCCTAACCAAGCTCATGGGGCCTCCCTTTGAACCCCTAGCCACTTGCTCCCTAATGCACCTCTCATGGAAGGTGGCGTTTCTTGTGGCCATCACATCGGCCAGGAGGGTATCGGAATTGAGGGCCCTCACTTCAGAACCTCCTTATACGGCTTTCCATAAGGATAAGGTGCAACTGAGGCCGCACTCTAAATTCCTTCCAAAAGTGGTCTCGCAGTTTCACGTGGGACAGGACATTTGTCTACCGGTGTTCTTCCCTAAGCCCCATGCGGATCCTAGCCACCGCAGCCTGCATACCCTCGATGTTCGGAGGGCATTAGCGTTTTATCTGGAGCGGACCAGGTTGTTCCGCAGAACACTTCAGCTTTTTATTGCCGTTGCGGAACGTATGAGAGGCCTGCCTGTCTCGACACAACGCTTGTCAGCATGGATTGTGCGTTGTATACGCACGTGTTATGAGCTCACCAACGTACCAGCCCCAGAGATCCGGGCTCACTTGACTAGGGCCCAAGCATCCTCGGCAGCCTTCTTGGCGCAAGTTCCTATCCAGGAAATCTGTAAAGCGGCCACCTGGTCGTCCGTGCATACATTCACAGCCCACTACGCGATCCACCATCAGGCCAGAGAGGACGCAGTAGTTGACAGGGCTGTGCTACAATCAGTTGTACCTTGACTCCTACCCACCTCCAATGGTAAGCTTGGGAGTCACCTAATGTGTAATGGACGTGAACAATCACTCGAAGAAGAAAAAACGGTTACTTACCTTCTGTAACTGTTGTTCTTCGAGATGTGTTGTTCACGTCCATTACACTTCCCACCCTCCTTCCCCTCTGTCGGAGTCACCGGCAAGCAGGAACCGAAGGGGTCGGGTCTGCAGGGATATATATACCCTAGAGCGGGGCGCCGCTCTGGCGGGAGGGGGGGCCCTGCCAACCCGACGGGAGCCGCTAAGGGAAAAAGTTTCCGACGTCCGTGCACGCGGCGCGCGCACACCTAATGTGTAATGGACGTGAACAACACATCTCGAAGAACAACAGTTACAGAAGGTAAGTAACCGTTTTTTCCAGATGCTCATGATATTAATAAAAAAAATGTGCTTCACTATTAATCAGTGCTTACAATGAGAAGGAAAAAAAATGGGAGAACTCATGCCATAGAACTGGTACAAGCTGTTTAGCAGAGAACAAGGAGTATATTGTGTGTTAATGTTGGCGTAAACTCCGCAGAACATGTGTATTTGGACTCAAATAAATTTTCTCCCCTTCTATTTAATATCTTGCATCACTTTCTTCTCATTCAAGTGAGACATGATTTTTATTTGTCCCTAGCTTTGGGAGAAGTGCTCGTGTTGAGCTGTTGCTTGGGGGAAAGTGCTGGAGCTTAGCTTCTGTGAGCTCCTATCCACTCTAAGCTCTGCTATTGATCTGAAATCAGGCAGATCTATAGTATTGTGACTGAGGCCTTGTCTACACTATAGAGCAGGGGTAGGCAACCTATGGCATGCTGATTTTCAGTGGCACTCACACTGCCCGGGTCCTGGCCACCGGTCCGGGGGGCTCTGTATTTTAATTTAATTTTAAGTGAAGCTTCTTAAACATTTTAAAAACCTTATTTACTTTACATACAACAATAGTTTACAGAGTAGTAGCCGTGTTAGTCTGTATCTACAAAAAGAACAGGAGTACTTGTGGCACCTTAGAGACTAACAAATTTATTTAGTTATATATTATAGACTTATAGAAAGAGACCTTCTAAAAACGTTAAAATTTATTACTGGCACGCAAAACCTTAAATTAGAGTGAATAAATGAAGACTCGGCACACCACTTCCGAAAGGTTGCCGACCCCTGCTATAGAGTTTTGTCTACAAAAGTTATGCTGCTGTAATTAAACTGCTGTTGCATGTCCACACTGTGCTTGTGTCGGCAGAGTGCATCCACACTAGCAGCTCTTGCATCGACACAGAGAGCCATGCATCGTGAGTAGCTATCTCACTGCAGCTGGCCACAGGGTGCTTTGGAAAGGGTTTGCAATGTCTCATGGGGCAGGTACAGTGTCACTTGATGCAGGTTTCTCAATCCTGTCATTCTATGGGCGTCCTACTTGATTGCCAGTCGCTTTTCCACTGATGTGTTTGTGGGGTGTGGGAAGTGTGTGTGGGGGGGGGGAGAGAGAGAGAGGCAGAAACAGTGTGTGTATGGGGAGTGTGTGAGAGATTGTGTGGGGGAGAGTATATATGAGAAAGGCAGTGTGTGTGTTGGGGGACAGTGAGTGTCGGCATGCTGTCTCTCTAAGTTCAAACAACTACCTGAGCAACCAATCCTGAGAAAGGAAAAGGGGGACACCTCACCTCCCACAGCACAGCAGTCTCCCCTTTCCCCCCTGCAGCAGCAGCATGCCTACTGCTGTGTTCCTGGTGTGGGGAAGAGCAGGATTTCCACTTTAATGATTTGCTCTTTGCTACAAGAGCTGAATGGCATGCTCAGCTGTCAGAACTTCCAGGAGTTTGGAAAGGGGAAGGGTGCATGCCTGCAGAGCAGCCAAGTTCAAAACAATGAGCAGAGCGGTCACAGCAGGCGTTGTGGGATACTGGTGGAAGCCAGTTACGTCAACATAATGAATGGCAGTGTCTACACTGATGCTTTGTCGTTTTAGCTTTGCTGCAAAAAGCTTTATGCCTCTCGTCAAGGTGGTTTTATTTTGTCAGCAAAACAGCAGAGTTTTGCTGCCAAAAGTAGCTTTGTAGTGTTTACACTTCCACTGTTTTGTCGGAAAAAGCTGCCTTTTGCCAACAAACTGTGTAGTGTAGACAGGCCTGAGGTTATGTTTGCACTACTTCTATGTCAGTACAGTAGAATCTCGGAGTTACAAATACCTTGGGAATGGAGATTGTTCGTAACTCTGAAATGCTCGTAACTCTGAACAAATGTTCTTGTTCTTTCAAAAGTTTACAACTGAACACTGACTTAATACAACTTCGAAATGTTACTATGCAGAAGAAGAATGCTGCTTTCCCCTTATTTTTTTTTTGGTAATTAATCAAAGTCCGTTCTTTTTTTTTTTTTTTTTTTTTTTTTTTGGTCTCTGCTGCTGTCTGATTGTGTACTTCTAGTTTCAAATGAAGTGTGTGGTTGACTGGTCAGTTTGTAACTCTTGTGTTCATAACTCAGAGGTTCTACTGTATAACTAGGACCCTTTGTTTTCAGTTTTTATTTTATTTAAATTTTCCTAGGAATGTATCAGTCTTTATTACCACAACAACAAAAACAGGTGAAAATCAGTGCAAAAAATATTAATTTTTCTGGGTAAATATTGGGGTTTATTTTGGTGGATGGGAAGACAAGGGAAAAAAGTATTCTGTAGATTAATGCTTTGAATTCCTTTCATCAATGTGGTTTGCTGCAGATCTAAACCAGAACTCAAAACACAATGCCACTTCTGAGTTTAAAAAAACAAGATCTCTCTAATCCCCAAAATAAAACTTTTCATTTGAATAAACAGTTTACTGTTGTAGACTTAGAACTATTAACCTGTAAATATTTACATTTAATAATTGGGCCACACCATTTGCAGCACATATGCTCAACTTCATCCTTTTTTCTTGTTTTTGATTTTTTTAAAAACTTTTGAATATTTCCTTGTATTCTGATACATTTTCTTCCCATTTTAGTGTGTCAAATCTTTATACCGTTCTCTGCTAACAGCTTTAAATGTGTATGTGGTGAGCATGAGATTCATCAGTAGGTTCAGAGGCGCACGCACTTCAGAGCTGGCATGTGTGCTTGTTTGTTTATTGTGTGTATCTTCTAGACTAATACATAGCCTTACTTCAGCAGAGACTAATTTATTATTGTAATACATATCTCTCATGCAATGTACTGTATTTTGCTAATAAAACAAGTTCTTTTTATATATTTGAATGATACAAAAGTAGCGTGAAAATCAGAAAAAAATGAATAATGCTTTTTGTATTTTGCCCAGGAATTTTCGGTAAAAAACAGTTTAGACTGAAAATGAAGGGGCTTATGTATAACTAATGTCACTCGGGGGAGTGAATAAATCACCCCCCTGAGCAACATAAGTTACACCAACCTAAGCGCTGGTGTGGACAGCACTATGTCAGGGAAAGCTACTCCCGCCGATGTAGCTACTGCCGCTCATTGAGGATGGGTTAATTAAGTCAACAGGAGAGCTCTCTCCCATCAGTTAGAGCAGTTACCCTAGAGAGCTTACAGGTGCATCGGTGAAGCTGTGCTGCGGTAAGCTCTCTAGGGTAGCCATAGCCCTAGTGGATTAGTGTTCTCCTGCTCTCTTAAACTTGCAACAAGTATGACATACTTGAGGCTTTAAAACGTTGTCATCTCTTTTTCTTTACTAGAAAATCCAAATTGAAAGGTTTGATTCTTCCACGTGTTTCCTTAATATCATTCTATACAGAGTTATAACTTGACTTAAAGCCAAAACTATGACGGCCTAGACTTAGCCAAATCCCAACCAACCTTTCACTCATACTTCCCTCATCCTCACCACTGAAAATTGTAAAACCATTTTGACCTTTTACTATCCAGGTGGTAGGGTGCCATGCATCTGCAGACATCTTCAACCCATTATAACCTTGTGGCTAAGGTAAATATGTACTCTGAATTAAACACATATTTTGTGGTTTAACTCAGTGGTTATGCTCTTAAAAATGACTGTATAAAAATGGCACCACTTGCTCAGTAGATCAGCTCCCCATTCAAATGTGTACCTCCTTGCTTTAAGAAACTGTGTAAGTTTTTACTCCTGGATGCCCTGTGGAACCAAAACACACAGAGAGAAACTTGGATTTAAAAATTAAAAAAAACCCATCAAACAAACGACAACGACCCTGGCTCATACATCACTATCAGACTTGTTAACTAAGTTGCACAGGTGAGACTGCAAGTGGAACCTAATGCCGTCAGTTAGACCTGTGAAACCTCACTGAGAGCAGTTGGCTTATGCAGATGTAACTGAGGACATAATCGAAGACAGTGGGTTTTCACACATGTAATTGAAGGCCCAGTTGGACTGGAATCTTTATTAATGGTGGTGGTGCATGTGCCGGAACACATCTTGAGTCTCTCAGGGTATGTCTTCAGCACAGAATTAGCCTGGGCTCTTGACATGGGTGTTGGCCCTAACCCCCCCTTCTGTCCAGACTCTCAAACTTCTCGCCTGAGTTTAGTGATGCTTTCAAACCTGGGCTGGCTGGCTGGCTGGCATGGTTAAGGTTGTGGGTTAGAGCCCAGGTTCCACGTTGACTTGGACTTGCAACTCATCCACTTTGCAGTGAGTACACAAACTAAATCCCTCGAGTGCTGATAGTCTTCTGTGTGCCCACAGTTCCCCTGTGTGCCCAGAAGGACAGACAGGTTCTCCCACAATTCACTGGGAAAGAATCATAGGGCGGTTCAACTTAATGCAGCACCAAAAACTATGGGAAATGCCACCAGAAGTTCTAGCAACAGTCACAGGTGAGTGCAGGACCAGTGAGGATGCAGTAACTCAGGTAGGGCGTTGCAGGGTGGCTGCTCACATTCATGCTATCTTTGCATTGAAGACGTACCCTCAGATCCTAAGTAAAGGTCTTGAATAGGCAGGGAGCCTCGCTGAAATCATTGAGGCTCCATGAAGGAACAGGTGTCTGTTCATGAAGAGTTTTTTGTAGGATTGAAACCTATGTTTGTAGGGCTGGCAGGTTAAACAAAACAAACACCCTGTTTATCTATATAAACTGAGCAAATCGAACATGTAATATAAGTGTAACCTCTTGATGCCATTTTTACAAAGTTGTTAGTGTATATGGAGAATAGATGGGTCAAGAACTGCATTTTAAGATATCTGCAGTTGCAAAGAAAATACTAGAGTATATTAGTTTTGAAATGGCATTTAGCCATCAGAGTTCCTGGTATCCACCTTGAGTGGTGTAGAGAGTAGCAGGGATATAAGCATAGAATTACAGTTGTTTTTAGGGAGAGTCTTACCTCTGCATTTCCATGCATTCCATTGGTTTCAAAGTATTGCCTTAACTGTGAACTACTTGGCCTTCAGTTAGACTGGGACTGTCACAGGATCCAAGTGGAGTTGGGCACCCTTTAGGCTCCTTTTGAAAATCCCTGTGGTTTATATTTTAAAACCCCAAAACTATTAAAGCATCCCCTTTAAGTTAATGATATTAAATATTTACCACCTTAAGTCCAGTTTAATGAAAGTGTGGGTGGGGTTTTTTGCTCTGGAAATGAAATGTTTTTACTACCTAACTTTCATCACTTCATATGAAGTGACTCACTGATTTGATGATTTATGCTAATTAGAAACGGACTAGACACCTTAAATGCTGATTTAGGAAAAAGTAAAAGTCCTCTAAATCTTCAAAAGTCTGTTTATACCAAATAAAATGTATAGGAATGTTGTTTTGGGGAGGATAACATCCACAAGATTAAGATATACATAGACCATATAAGAAGGTATCTGATACATCTGTCACTACAGTATACTTTCAAACAAAATAAAAAATATGGCATATGCTATCAAAAATACATTTTATACTACTACACATTTTAGTCTCACAAGGTAGCATTCTTCCCAAGAACACTTTATCTCATAGAAACATATTCTTAGCTCTTAATAAGAGGAGGGGGAAAGGTTGCTATACTTGTGACCTAAAATAATGGGTTATATCATCATAGCAAGAGCCATAGGAGTAGATAAATGACAGGTACGTTTTCTAACAATCATCAGACCACAAAATAAGCCTTACGTTTAACCAATCAAGACTTAAAACCCAGATTACCTTACACTGATTATTTCATTACAATAGAATCCAACATCCCTTTCCTGTTGGGTCCATTCCTGCTTCCATTGATGGCAACAGGAGCATGATTGGGCCAGTTCTTTAGCTTGCTCTCTGTATGGACCTTGATTCTCCACTGCCTTGAACTTTGTTGAGGCATGTACACCTGTATAAAAGGAGTGTAAAAGGCTACACTTCTCATGTGTAACATTTTTTATACCCACTCATCTGCTGTAAGGAGACTTTTTCCTTCACTCATAGAAGGAATGGTACTGTCACAAAAGTTGTGTTAAACCAAGCTGCTGGGCTTTACCCTGCACACAAATAAAAGGAAACTGATCTATGTTAAGGTGACGTGGCATTCACTTTATAACTTTCCCTACGGGGAAAAGGTAACTGTTAAAGCTGGTAGTCTGTCCATGATATTGGAGAAGGAAGACGCTAATCCACTTCCTTCTCTGTTTTCTAAGGGTGTCTCCTAAAATCTGGGTTGTTGACCCCAAGGTATCTTTCATATGGGAAGATAAAAGGTGAATTATTTTAATAGAACGAAGTATACTTTGTGAATTTGCAATATGTGGAGTATTTGTGTTTTGGTATGAAATCAGTAGTACCATATTAACTGAACATTAAGGAAGATGAGAAACTGTTTAGAAAAATCAGTTTAACCATACGCTGGCCTGGGAACATGTTAATACTGTGCCCTTACTTAGGGTTTTTATTTGTAGGGCTCCCATTTTTCTAGTAGATCAAATGTGTCTATTACAGATAGGTTAAGTCTGTTCCATGTCTAACTTTCATAATTCTGTATATAATTTTAAAATTTAAAATCTTGTAAAGGAGGAATTGCTTTCTTTCTCTTCACAGAACAAGTTAGAGAAGTCTTATAAACCACGGTACTTCTTGTGACATTGCACCCCATAAGGTTTTATGGAAATATGAATGTATATATGATGTAACTGGAATATGTTTTATGCTACATACGTCATGCCTACGTAAAGGTTATGATCTACTGAATACTTTCCTCCTATTTGTATGCATGTATCATTTTTGTACTTGAAGTTATGAATATTGGCTGTATACTTGTTTGATTTTAAGTAGGTTTTAGTGAAGCAGTTGGTCAGCTTCCTGAGAAAAGACTATTCTCAGTAAGTGCCCAGTCAAGAAGCCCTTAAACCAACAATGAACTTGGAGACGCCAATCCACATCTGAGCTTTCCTGGGAATGTGGCTTGGCTGGTAATGAACTCGGTCATGCATGGACATGTGACTTGCCCATGTGACTCCAAAACTCCATTTTGTAGCTGGATTCTACACAGGGGGAGGGAGGGGTGTCCACCCACAAGAGAGAGTCTATTTAAACCCCTGGGAGACTCCTCCATTTTGTCTTCAGCTGGCTCAAGAGAGAGCCTCTCCACCCCCAAAGGATACCTGAAAGAAACTGGAACAAAGGACAGTAACTACAAGGGGTGTGAGTGATTGCTGGACCCAGACTACAAGGAGACTAGTCTGTAACAGGAAGCTTACTGGAACACCTCTGAGGATGAGGTTTTATCTGTGTTCAGTTTTCTTACTGTATTAGGCATAGACTTGCTTGGTAATTCACTTTGTTCTGGTCTGTTACTACTTGGAACCACTTAAATTCTACTTTCTGTATTTAATAAAATCACTTTTTACTTGAAGTCTTACATTAGCTGATGTCACAATTACCAGGAAAACTGCAGTTCTGCACCCTCCTGATCTCTCTCTGTGCACCCCCATTAGGTTTCAGGCTTCAAGTCACTACTTGACTGTGGGTGGAATCATGCTCTCAGACAGGCCCTTGGGCTCCAGTCCCCTGTGTACCAATCACAAGGAGGTTGTGTAATCCCAATCACTGGAGGTTTTTAGGAACAGGTTATACCAACATCTGTCAGGGATGTTCTAGGTATACTTGGTCTTGCCTGAGTGGAGAGAGCTGGACTAGGTGACCTCTGAAGCTTCCTTCCAGCCCTACAGTTCTATGTATGTCCAGACTCTTTGATTCTCTTTCTTCTGGGGTAATGACTGTTGATTAATACAGTGACCAAACAGCCTCCTTAAAACAAAATATTATTGAAAATAAAAATGTTTCAGAGAAAAGTATCTTAAAAACAATAAAATAGACTGTCCTCATATCTGCTTACCAGGTGCCTAATCATCTTCCACATGGGGACCCTGGATGGAGTGCTTTCTTACAGACCAGGGGTGGCCAACCTGAGCCTGAGAAGGAGCCAGAATTTACCAATGTACATTGCCAAAGAGCCACAGTAATACATCAGCAGACCCCTGCTGATCAGCATTTCCCCTTCCCTCCCCATGCCTCCTGCCTGCCGCAATCAGTTTTTTCTCAGTGTACAGGAGGCTCTGGCATGGAGGGGGAGGAGCAAGGATGCAGCAGGCTCAGGGGAGGGGGCGGGAAGGGGCAGGGGCCTTGGGGTAAGGGGTGGAGTTGGGGCAGGGCCTGGGGTTGAGCAGTGGAAAGTTAGCACCTGTAGCTCCAGCCCCAGAGTCAGTACCTATGCAAGAACCCTCATATTAACTTCTGAAGAGCTGCATGTGGCTCCGGAACCACAGGTTGGCTACCCCTGTTACCGATCCTTTCACAGAACCTTCCTCTGTGTCCCTTTGACATTTTTTTCCCCTGTTTATAGCCCGTTTTGATCTGCTAACTCCAAGCTGTTACGCAACAAGGTTTGCAATTCTTCGGACACATCCTTGAAGCTAGCAGCTTGACTCATTGTCTCCCAAGTGTGTACTTAGATGTTCTTATCTGGAAAACCATTGTGTTGCTTCCCAGTTTGTCCTTCCCACAGCCCATATTGAATTCAAGCATTATGGTTTCTAATAAACATTCCCCCGGCTACCAATATAAATTATAACAGTCTCAACAACTAGGTTACATACCAATATTCTTAGATGCTTACATCGTATGCTCCTACAGTATACATAATCTGTACACTCCTACAGTATTCATAATCCGTCATGGCTTAAATCATCCATCTTTTGGATCATGGGCTGGTGCATTTGAAGCCTTCCTCCAGAGGCATAATATAGCCCCATGGTGGAACTTTTAATAATATAGCATTGCAACAATGTGTCAACACATGAAATGTGTTTTTTGATTAAAAGTATCACATATTATGCAAACTCTCTCCAAAAACAAAGATTGATCAATCTTTGGGACTCCCTAAAGGCCTACCTCTGAGAGCAAACTGTTTCTGTCATCGCCAGCAAAAAGACATAAGTAACCACTAAAATAAACCATTTAGAACAAAAGCTTAAACACTTAGAGCTGGAATGTAACATGATAAATTTCCCATGAAATTTATAAAATCTTAATGGAAATGAGACAAGAATTTAATGAGGCAGTCATCCAATTTGGTTTGAACTACTGATGATTCACAAAAACTCCAATTAACGAGTCAGATAATAGAATTGAAAAGATATTGTCCTAGTAACTTTGAAGAAAAAAAGAGGGAATCAGTCACATTTATATAGGATTCTAGTGAATTAGGGGGAGAACTCAGAGAAGTCTGTCTGTGTATTTATGGCCCTCAGCACATAGGTATCATCTTATGGTTAAGTGCCTAGACAAGGTCATTAGAGATCTGGATTCTGTTCTCAGCTTTCCCAAATATCTGGAGCAAGCCATTTAATCTCTCTCTCTTTCACTTCTGCACTGTAGAGTGGGGATAATAATACTTCCTTTCTCTGTCTTTATTTTAATTGTGAGCTCTTTGGGGCAGGGACTGCCTGTTACACTGTGTGTGTGTGTGTGTGTGTGTGTGTGTGTGTGTGTGTGTGTGTGTGTGTGTGTGCGTGTGTGTGTGTGTGTACAGTGCCTAGTACAATGGGGCCCCACTTTCAGTTGGGGCCTCTAGGAATTGTTGTGATATAAATAATAGCTCAAAGTATAACTCAGAATGCTGATATAATCTAATTGGTAGTTAAATCAGTCATTGAACCATATGCATTCCCCAGTGAATCTTTCTCTCCATCTCCTTTTTTAATTTTGAGCCAAATAAAGTGAATTCAGAGTATTCAGCTTCCTCCAGGTCATTAAAAGTATTACTTTGTTTAATGCCAAAGAATGAGAAATATAGCAGAAAAGAGAACCCATCATATCAGACCCATCACCCACAAAATGTGCTTTCAAGGAGTTTTTGAAAGGGGTTTTTGTTTTTATTTTGTTTTATTGTTTGGGGGAGAGGTTGTACGGGGGAGAGGGGGAAGCGGGTCATTTACTGAGCCAGAGCAAGAAAAATATAAACAAAAATCCCCTTCTTAAAAGTAAGAGTAAGGAAGAAACAGCAGCTGTATCAATAATAATATGTCAATCAAGTGTTACCATGAAGGATGCAATCTAGAGTTGTCCTGGAGTATCAGCAACAGGATGAACTGTTTCTGTCGTTGGTAGAATTAACAGAAAATTACTATCCAATACAGCAACAGAGGGTCTTATGCTCCCAATACTTCTGTTAGTCTTAAAGGTGCCACAGGACCCTCTGTTGCTTTTTACAGATTCAGACTAACACGGCTACCCCTCTGATACTATCCAATACAAAATCTTTAGAAATTTCCAAGGGGAGAGAAATCAAGCTTCTATTTTAATTTTTTATAATTGCTGCAAAAGCTCCTACATGGTTAACTATCTTGGCTCCATCAGGAAGTCCCAACACTCTTAATTTGTAATTAATAGATGCACTTCTGTTTTTCCATATAGTCTGGCATTATCCTTTAATGAGTTAAATTAAGAGTTGCATTTCTCTCTGATTTTACTTAAACCCCTTGAATTGTATAAGGCAATTGCTATGCAATGTCATCTGTTATCCTATATGATGTTAAATAAGGGCTATTTAAGTCCATTTTCTGCTCCAAACTTTGTCTTCTGATTTTTATCCACACCTGTCTCAAAGACTGTTGCTTATTCAACCTCAGTACTTGAGTCTGCAGTGAAAGTGTTAGGGTTGTTATCTTGATTGATAAGTTTTTTCCAGCTACTGGCAAACTATGGTGGTTGTTTTTACCAGAGAAACCTGTTTTTTGTAAGAGCACAAACAATCAGGCACAACCAATATATTCTCATTCACAAGTGCTTTTTTTAAATTACATTTTTTACTTAATTTTCAGTCAGTTGTTGTTAGTTTTTTATATATCTCTAATCTTGAATCCTATTTTATCGTTATTAAACTTTTTTTCAAGAGGAAGTTTAATATTGACTGTCACAAGCAGAATCTAGTTCTTAAAGCTGTAGCAAAGTTCTGTATTAAAGCTTAAAAGATGACAGTTGTGCTCATCAGAAGAGTTGCTCAAGGTGGTATCTAACTGTGCAGGTATCTTTTAAACTAACTTTTTGGTTAGTTTAAATCTTAACTTCTCTTACAACAACTGGGCCCCAGATGTTAGCTTAATTAAAGCAGGGACATTGCTTTTAGACAGATGGATACTTTCTCCAAAAGACAGGAAGGTCTCAGGACTTGGAACAGCATTATAAACTTCTTAATCTGCGGATCTCAAAGTATTCAACAGACATTTATAAAACTCACAACATCCCTGTGAGATCATTATTATACTGTACTTATTTTACAGAGGAGTAAACTAAGGAACAGAATGATTTAAGTGACTTGCCCAAGACCAAAGCAAGTCAATAGCCTTACATTTCTTATTCCACGTGTATAGGGAACTTAAATACATAGGTGAAGAATGATGTTTAAAGGGGCCGGATCCTGCTCCTACTGAAGTCAGTGGCAAAACTTGTATTGATTTCAGTGGTGCAGAATTGAGTCTTAAGTGAATAATGGCCTGCCTGTGTGCTCTCTTTCATAGACCTTAGAGCATCATGCATAATAAAAACTATTAGCTAAACTTAAAAATAAGAACATAACTAAAACAAAGGCATCAATTTCTGACGTATCTCCCAGCTCTCTTCCTTTATTTCTTAGCCTTCCTCCCCATGTAATACTAACCTGTCCTTTCAGCTAAGAAGGAATCATGTTCTCCACTCAGTGACCAAGTTTTCCAAATGAGCTTCATACAAACATATTCCAAACATAGGAGGGAAAAGCAGACTTACATATTTTCCTCTATTTGGAATATGATGTTTCTTTAAACCTTAAATGGGATAAAAATCACGTTTTGGAAAATTTTGGTGCACTAATTAGGTGTAGTAATTTAAGTTGGTGTAGTTTTAGGACACTACCCCACGTCTTGTGTAGCTGCAAGCTCCATTCCAGAGCCTGGCAGCTGAGAGACAACGCCATCCAAGATCGCCTGGTCAGAGCCATCCCACCACCTTTGGGAAAGGTTGCTGTGAACTCAGCCATTCTCGGAACGGACAGGTAACTGTGACTGGACATCGTCATCACCAACGAGGACCAGAAGATGATCATCATGGTGAACATCACAGTGCCCTTCAAAAACAGGTCCCTGCTTTCCACGACGCCCAGTCTCGAAAGCTGGAGAAATACGCCCCTCTGGCTGACACCCTGAGAGCTAGGAGCTATGAGGTCCAAACTCGTGCGCTGATCGTTGGAGCCTTGGGCACATGGGACCCCAGTAACGAGCGAATGTGGAGTTACCGAGAAAGAATGTGAAGTTGGTCAACGCTATGCTCGGCTGATGCGTCAACTCATGATGTCGGACGCCATCAGGTGGTCAAGGGACATCTACATAGAACACATCACCAGACATCAGCAATATCAGAGGAATGACCTGGAGTGCCAATGAGAAGCGCAGTTGGGAAATTAACTCCAATACTTTCCTGATGGACTGTTTTTTCTCTAAATGGACAACCTATCCTAAATTCTTAATTACTGGGGGACAATCTTCACTCACTGATATATTTTGCTTTCCGCCACCAACTCTCTGTATAACATTTTTCATGAGTAATGTACCCAAATGCATGGATGCTAACTATTTAAAATGTATTCTTAAATTCATTCACCTAAAAGTGGGTTATTGCTGATAATGCACTATATGTATCTTATGACTTTAAAAACAAACTTTGTATTTGTGGATAATCTAAGCACTATACCCAGATGTAGAGACACTCTTTTCTCAACCCTTGTATTATAAAATATTTTTAACATTAGCTTTAATTTGTGGAATACCTTTTTAAACATGGACAAAGTTTGCAATACTCTTGAAATGAGCCATTTCAAATGTGGGGAGAAGACGGATTTACACTGAACCCTTAACAATGCTTTAGAGAAAACCATGCTAGTGTCCACTTTCATGTTTCTCCTGCAAATGCAGCCCTGATCATGGATCTGTAGAAATGCATCTGCATGCAGGAAAATCCTGTGAGATCTACATGATCTGTCTAAGGGTGACCAAATTGTAGCATGCAGAAAGATCCCCTCCTGCTACAGACAAACTTTCTAGGAAAACGCATTGTTGCCTCAATTATTCTTGGGGCTTTTTTTGCTGTATGCCATTTATTTAAATAATAATAATAGTGCCTGTGGCAGTTGGACATCTGGCCTTTTTTGTTATATTTATATCACAATTTGGAGCCTGATCCTGTGGGAAGAAGAACATTTTCTGTGAAGTCTTGAGTACCCTCATCTCGCATTAAGTTCAGGAGCAGTTGTGTGTGTACAGTGCCATGTGGGTCAGGCCTTTACTAGACCCTGATCCTTGAGAGACTTATGTACATGCTTAACTTTCAGCATGAGAGTAGTCGCATTGAAGTCAAGTATATGCATAAGTCTATGCAGGTTCAGAATTTTAGTGTCTAATGTCCTTTTGTCAAGATTGACAAGATCTCTGCTATGCCTCAGCCTTTACACAGCCTTCTTTAGTGTGTCAGGTCCCCAAGGAGTCACACTTTTCCACAAGGGTAGGACGTGCAGCCTGAAAACCTCCAACACTAACCGTCCCAGCTCCAGCACTCCTAATTCTCACCATGAGCTCTGAACTGCGAGTCTGACTGACGTGTACTCCTGTTCTGAGATTTTACCCCTTCAGGGATCAATGGTCTTAGTAAGCATTTGCAGTGATACCAGGCAGCCTTTTCAAAATAGAGTAAGGTTTATTAGGCAACTGGAATACACTGTCAGGAAGTCCTTGAGTTAGCACAGAGAAGCAGAGGTTAAGACAGTGTTTAGACTGGCCAAAGCTAGGGCTCCACCAAGCCAAACTGCTGTAGGAGCCATCTTGGCTCTTTTTCTTTGTGTCTCAGTCCCAGTTGGGACTAGTTCTTATCACAGGTTCCTGTCCTTGTCCTCCAGCTGCAAAACCATGCTGAGTTCACATGTTCCACCGGCGTGAGCCTCCTGTCAATCGTTCAGTCATTGGGGTTCCTGTTGTCTTTCCAGGATTCTCCTTTGATATGTGTTGATTCCAGCAAGCCCTTGGTGGTTCATTCATACCAACCCAGACAGCTCTGTGATACAAACACCTCATATCTCCTGTTTTGCCCCAGGAGCATTTTAACCTTTCTGCATCCATTAGATAGCAAAACCAAGCCAAATCATTCATAAAAATATTACAGATAATTCTCACTTCCATCATACCTTGATTCCATTACATAAGCGTAACACTATTTTAATTATTCTTGTGAAATCCCCAGTGTAAGAGATGTGTGGGTTAAGTGCTTTAGATTTTTAATGACACTCATGTTCTGAAAATGAGAAATAGGTGTTCTGATTTAGCAAATCTGACGTGCTTCTGGATTCGATTTCATGACTACTTTGCTGGGTTCGTGAATACATACTGTGACAGTAAACAAGCTTTTGAATGTATCTAACATTAAAATCTAAGCCTAGTTATCAATATTTTAAAAGCAACCCTTAAATATACAAAGCTATTCTTGTCACCATTCCTATTTGCCTTTCTTCCAATTAAGCTCCCATTTACCTTTCAGGAACTTCTCCCTTCAAATTTTTTTCTTTCCAATAAAAGGACTTGTTTACGTTCCTCTTCTTCCCCCCCTCCTTTTCTCCCTCCCAACTTTTATTCTTCCTCATTTGCTTCTCCTCTTCAAACAATACTGATCTCTCTGGAGATCCTGTTATTTGTCATCCTGTTGTTTTGACCAGTGCTCTTGTCTTTGCTACACAGCTGCTTATCTTTTTATTTTACTGGCTTAAAAAATGTGAGCAACACTGCTGTGAGGTCAGCTGGGGGTCACAGTACAGAGGACATTGGGGTCCAGAGGTCCATCAGGAAATAGGAAATACAATTTTTATTTTTCCTCCAGTTGCAGAGATGTTTCAAATCCTGATCCTGACGGCTTTTCCTCAAATGAATAATTCCTATTTGTGTTAATAATCCCAATGAAGCCAATGGGGACTATCCATGTGCATAGGAGTTGTAGGATTGGCTTCTTAGCTTTAGAGCCAAAAAAGTTGATTTTGCCTTTAAAAATCATACCAAGAGAAGAAGCTTGTGTTCTGTTAGTGAGTACACTGAACAATGATGTAATTCAGTGAGTTAGTCATCAAAGGTCCATCAAACCACTAATGTAAATTTTAGGCAAATTATGTTCTGTAGAATTGTTTTGCCTGTATGTTTTTTTAAATGTCAAATATGTTGTAATGTAATTTATGAAGACATGCCTTCAAGTATCACCAGGAACACTTACAGGGATCTTGCTATAGACAGCATATGGCATCACCTATGAATTATGCACAGATGACATATGGAGAATGGAGACAGCCTAAGGAAATGATTAGACCTGTTATCATAGCAATTGTTGTACATTACTTTCACGTGACTGGATAAAATGCAATTTTACTGTAGATTGGGGCTGTGAATGTTGCTTCCAAATGCAATATACTAACAATGCATATGAATATTTAATTGTTGCTGGATAATGTAGTATTTTCAATTATCTTTTAGTTTTGGTTACGGGTTTTGCTCATTGAGAGGCTGGGATTTCTCTTTAGAATTAAACACAGTATTTTTAAAGTGACTACAGCTTTTTTTGGGGAGGAGCAGTGGGCTAAAAATAGAGTTTGATTTTTTTGTTAATCTGTTTCATTTTAAAGCATAAATTATACTCTAGCAAAAAATCACTCTCCAGATGGGCAGCTTTTAATCAAACAAGTTTGCATTTACTCATTTCTATTTTTCATTGTCTACAAGTACTAAATATTATTAAAACCAGGTTTTCACGTGGAATAAGAGGATTTTTAATTACTCCTTTACTCCACAAATAGGATCAATCTTTCCTCTAGTGAAAATTCAGCCCTAAACTATTAGAATTTAATTCTGCATTTTGCTAAATCCTGAACTTAGACCTGTGTGAGTGAGTAGGTCTTTGCATCCCTCACTATCCACATTTACTTAAAACCTTGACTCCAATTCTCATTATTGTCTGATGCATTCCATATAACTTTTCCCAAGGGGAACTGGTTCATTCCAGTGCAGCCCAGCTGCAGTGCTTTTCTGTAATTGTACAATCATTTCTTGGCAGCTGGGCATACCTGGTGCTTGGACTAGTGTATGGTGATCAACTTTGAGTGATTTTGCTATCTCTAAAACTTCAATTATTTAAAAAATAGTGACAGATATAAATTTTAAAAAGTCAAAATGTGTGTTGTAATAGTAAGAAACATCTCGGAAACACTTATTATGAATGGTTTGATGATCATAAAACAGAAAAGCAAAGGATGGAGGAAGAAAGGAAAACCTAAACAAAAAAAAACCCTTTGGAGTTTGTTTCCAGGCTTGCTGTGTATACCTCAACTAATAGAAACTTCAGCAGCAGATGATGATGATGATAGTAAGCATGCCTAAAATACACCTTGTCTGTATGGGTGCATTGCTTTTCTAGGATAGGGACATTGTTTTAAGTCTTCCCAGCTGACTGCTAGCTATATATATTCTGTGACCTCTTAATTTGAAACATTTCCCCTAGCATCTTCAACTAACTAACCTCTTAGTAGGTGCTATATGCTGTTAATTAACTGATCCAAAAACATTACTGCACATTAACGTGACTATTACTGCCAGTGTCAGATACTAGACATTTAAGTCTGTCTAAAAGTACATTGGCTTGAAAACTGTAGATTACCTTAATTTTGTGTTCTCTTTCTAGCCTGTGCACACTGCACATCCACAAAACTACCAAGAGTTTTCTGCACTATTGAGCAGGATCCCACAGTTTTACCTGTCATTAAATAGTTTGGCTGCATCATATAACAGTTTCATCATGGAGAATTCCCAAATACTTCACAAACTTTATATGCAAAAGCACCATTGAAATGCTGCTATCTTTTGGAGGCGAGGGTATCAGTCAATTAGTGGATAGCATAATTAGGAGGGGAATATGGCCCAGGACACTGTTGGGAAAATCCCTATTCTTACAAAAGGGAAATAGGGTCATGGGGACAGTGGGAGGATGTCATAATTATGTATCTCATTGCTTCTCCTCCTTGTGAAAATCTAAATTACATTCCTTGCAGAAAAAGTTGTAAAGTTAGCCTAGCCTTCCTTCCTTTGGAATAGTCAGAGTTTATTACTGCCTTGCCTTGCTCTGCACAGGCATTGACAAAGCTATATATTCTCTTTATTGTGTGGAGAATTAAATTCCTGTCAATCAAGATGCAAACTTAGTGCTTTCGGGACAGATTTTGATCTCATTTACACAGCTGTAACTGGAGTCAGTAGAATTTATCCACTTTCACCCCACTGTAATTGAGATCAGAACCTGGCCCAAATTAGATCTTCCAAGGTGATGAACCTCTCAGGGTACATCTACACAGTGAGCTACAGCAAGTCTCAGAGCTGGGGTCAACAGGCTCAGTCTCGCACTTTGGCACAGCTGTGTAGACATTGTGGCTGGAGTTCTGACTCTGAAGCCCACCCAGTCTCTAAGCTTCAGAGGCTGAGCTCCAGCCTCAGCTGCAAAATCTACACTGCTATTTTTAGTGCCGTAGTGTATCGTATTGTGAACTTGAGTCTGTTGACCTGGCTTCTGAGGCTCGCTGCTGCAAGCTGTGTGGACATAGCCTCAGAGGCTTCTCTCTCTTGTCCATCCATATCTGCATCTGTAAATATTAAGGCAGCCTTTCTAACTATTTTGCAAGAAAGTCACGAGATTCAGCCCTTAGGTGTCCCAATGGGTTCCATGTAATGCAGGTCGAAATTCCATTCAATGGGAAATTTTCAAAATTTGGTTTTGGCCACAATTTGGGATGAAAGGTTGTAATCTTGAATTCTTCACAAAATGAAACATTCCAAAATATTTAGTTTGGTTTTGATGAATCTGAAATGTTTGTTTCAGTATTTTTATATTATATTACAATATATTTATAATCATCGTATAAGTCAAAACAATAAAGGTAAAACAAAACGTTTTGATCATTTCCTGTGAAAATGTCAATGAAATGAGTTTCCTGAAACATTTTGATTTCATTGATTCAGAGTTTTCTGAAGGAAAACTGTTCCTTCAGAAACCTTTCAACCAGCTCTAGTTCCATATCACACTCAGACAGTTCCATTGTAGTGTGACTTGGCCAGTGTCTGTCCTGAAGTGTGGGTCTCTTCTGAAAAATTGTTCTTTTTAAATGGCACATTCTTACTCAACAGCTACCTGCTTCCTGTTGGCATTCCCTCATTTCAGCTCACTTTAAGGACACAGATAAGCTTTTACTACTTTTTTACTCCTGCACAGCCAATGCAGCTATGAAGGTGTGAGCTGTGGATTCTATTCTATCAGTGCATCGTTAATAGAATTATTTACCCAGTTACAATCAGTTGTACCTATGTAAACAAATTGAAGGTAATGAGGGGTTACACAGGTGACACCGAGGGCCTAATTTGAAGGCAGTGAGGTTGCAGAGATGCAATTCGGGGCTAATTTGGCCTAGAAAAAAAAAAGTATTACTGGGAATAATGCATGACTTACTTCCAACTTGCTTCTCAGAGCCCATGTTGAATTTGTGGGGCTTGCAATTAGAAAAACATCTTTTTATGTGTAAATTGAACCCACTTGATATGGAAATTCTTTGAGAGACAATAAACATGAATTCCCCAATGCCATTTTAGAGACACTTTTCAGACTAGACCCACACTAAGAATTCTATTCCATTGGTCAGAGCCATACAGCCTGCTTGACTGTCCCACCACTTGGGCATTGTGCTACAGCAAAAAAACAGGCGCTGCTAATGGAGGAATTATGCAATAACTTGAAGAAGGGAAGTGCTTGGAATATTAGGAAATAAACCAGTTAGGATCAGGAGTTGCCTGGGTTAGCAAAAAGGAAAGGAACACATGTATTTGTGGATAAGGGCTTGCATGAGTAGCACAGAGATAAATTAAAGGGGTCCAGGCATGGTGATAGGAAACAAAAGAAAAAGTTGAGTGGTGGGAGGAAGAGCAATGGAGATGAAGATGTACTGTGTGAGGCCTGGGAGCAGAGTTTGCATTGTAATTAGGTGTGCAGTTGTGTTGGCATTTTTCTAAAAATTTACACTGTGACCTTTACCTTTTGAGTTCCACAACAATAAAATAGTAACTTAAAAAAAGCCTTTTGCACAGTAGTTTCACCATTTTCTATTAAAATGCAATAATTGTACTGAGCTTCTCAAATTGATTATCAGGCTTTAGGATGACAGTTTGAATAATGAACTTTATTTGTAGACAGGAAATTGGCTTTAACTAGGGCTTTTCAGCCTGCTAATGTATGTATCCACTTCTTTGGGGACTGGAGAGTGTTTATCAAACAGGCAACAATAATTTAAAAACAAACAACACCCCCACTGTCCCCATCAGTTCCCTACCATTCTAAAGCATTGTTAAAAATTGTAGAGTTCAAATCTTAGTGTCACAGCCAATGATATACAGAACATTCAAATCTTTTTTCTTGGAATCTTCTGTGATGTTATTGACATAAACTGGGACCGTATAGATCATTGTTGCAACCAAGGTCCTGTAGTGGCACCCAAATCTTGTATAAAGGGGGTCAAATGGGGTGTCTAGGACAAGGTTATGGTTTACTGGTTATGATTATGCTGTCTATATGTGTGTATCAGTTTTGTAGTCGAAGTTATGAATATTGGCTCTATACTGTCTGTATGGCAAACTTATGCTATGCTTCTGGGTGACATCCCAGACAAGCTGAGATTAGCTCTGCCTAGCCTGCTTGATGGCCCATTAAGGACCATCAGCTATACAATGGACCCATTGAGAGAAGGCAGATACGCCTTGTAACTCAGCAAAGTATGCAGGGACTGGCCCATGTGACTCCAGACTCCATTTTGCTGTAATTTTCCACAGTAAGAACAAAGAGGTGTTCTTACACCTGGAAAAGACTATATAAGGCTGATGCCTCATCTCCATCTTGTCTTCAATCCTGCTTCTTACCTCTGGAGGAACTTTGCTACAAGCTGAAGCTTTGAACAAAGGACTGAGGACCCATCCCAGCGGGGAATGTATTCCAGAGACTTGATTTGAACCTGCAGTTTATTCCATCGCTGCTGCAAGCCTGAACCAAGAACTTTGCCATTACTGTATGTAATTGATTCCATTTAACCAATCCTAACTCTCATCTCTATCTTTTTCCTTTTATGAATAAACCTTTAGATTCTAAAGAATTGGCAGCAGCGTGATTTCTGGGTAAGATCTGATTTGTATATTGACCTGGGTCTGGAGCTTGGTCCTTTGGGATCAGGAGAACCTTTTTCTTTTACTGGGGTATTGGTTTTCATAACCATTTGTCCCCATAACGAGTGGCACTGGTGGTAATACTGGGAAACTGGAGTGTCTAAGGAGATTGCTTGTGAGACTTGCGGTTAGCCAGTGGGATGAGACCGAAGTCTTAGTCTGGCTGGTTTGGTTTGCCTTAGAGGTGGAAAAACCCCAGCCTTGGGCTGTAACTGCCCTGTTTTAGCAATTTGCCCTGAGTTGGTGCTCTCAGTTGGGTTCCGCCAGAACCGCATTGTCACATCTTCAAAGACGAGAGAGTTATAAACTGTGACCATATCTTATCATAAATGCAGATTGGGTGACATTTTCCCATGTCAGGTCAGAAACTTTTCATTCTTTCAAAAAAAATTGCTGTACTCTTGTTGACTTTTTGTATTCATTTATTAGCATTGTTTCCTTTCATGGCAGAAACTCTCAATGTATCCTCTATGGTAGTTCTTATTTCCCGTGCTAGCCCCAGCTGCTGAGAGTAGAGGTAGACAGCTGTAGAGCTCTACTGCTTTTGAATTTAGACAATACACTGCTTTAGACTCAGCAGATGTTTGTTTTGTAGACTAAAGGGAGTATTATGTATAGTTTCCTCTCTCCTTCCAGATGCAGATGTCTGTTTCTGGAATTCAAATATGCAGATTCACAACACCTAGAACAAAATGCTTTCTTTACTAATCTTAGAAGGAAATTATTACCTGCCCTAGATTTTTGAGAGGTTATTTTAAAAGTAAAAGAAATATTTAAGATAGGGGTCGGCAACCTTTCAGAAGTGGTGTGCCGAGTCTTCATTTATTCACTCTAATTTAAGGTTTCGGGTGCCAGTCATACATTTAAACATTTTTAGAAGGTCTCTTTCTATAAGACTATAATATATAACTAAACTATTGTTGTATGTAAAGTAAATAAGGTTTTTAAAACGTTTAAGAAGCTTCATTTAAAATTAAATTAAAATGCAGAGCCCCCCGGACCGGTGGCCAGGTCCCGGGCAGTGTGAGTGCCACTGAAAATCAGCTTGCGTGCCGCCTTCAGCACGCGTGCCATAGGTTGCCTACCCCTGATTTAAGACAATGGCTAGTGTTTTGCATGAGAGTTCTATACAGGAACTGTCACTTATTCCTGGATTTCCTCCACCATTAGATTATGTCCTTTGTGGCTACAGTACTTTTTCTGGGGCAGGGGAAGAGGGGGTTGTTTAATAGGTATGTAATGGGGCACATAGCTTTGGGAAGGTGACTTTTGGGGACATAGCTCCCCTTTCACTCACAACTACTTCTACTTGTCCTGCCACACAGGCTGCTACTTTTGCTTTAGTAGCAGCCTATTGCTAATTCAAGAAAACCCTTAAACTTATGCTTAAATCCATTGTTATTCAGGAAAGCATTGCCTATTGTGTGACCTGGAACTAGTTATTTAACCCATGTGTACCTCAGTTTCACCATGTACATGATGGAGATAATGATCCTTGCCTTTTTTTTTTTTTTTTTTTTTAAAGCACTGTGAGCTTTATGGATGAAAAGTGTTATGTAAGAGCTAGGTGGTATTATTGACTTTAATGGGACTTGAACATGTGTTTAAGTACTTTCATGAATAAGGGATGCTTTCTTGAATTTGGCAGCCTTGCTGGTCAAGCATCTCCAGCTTCTCTGCTGCATTGGTTAGCACCTTATCTCACCTTCAGTTACAGGAGAGTGGAGAACACCAGTAACAACAACATGGATTCTGGAGGGAAAGGGAATTTTGTAGAGAATAATCAGTTAATTTAGCACAGTAATCTCTGTTCTGTCTAGGTCCTTTGTGGCTGAGGTTGTTAGGGTCAGATGAATGAACAAAGATCCTCCAACGCCTCCAGACTTCTTTGAATACATAGGAGGGGGGAAGAAAAGTATATCTCCCTGTTCCCTCCTTTCCCTATGGTGTGATGAGAGCAAGAAGAGAGAGAGAGCTTCCCCATTGTCTCCTTGTTCCTCCTTGACAATGTGAGGGCAGGAGCAGATGAGATAGGGAAGCTTTCTCCCATCTCCATCTACTCCCACTTGCATGGGGAACTTATACAAGAGAGAGAAATGCCTACCTCCCTCACATTAGGGAATGGGGAGGCAAAAGCAAACGACAGCATGCTGCTGTCAGCAAAGGAGATTCTAGCACTCCATTTCAGAGTGAAGAGTGGTGTGGGGGATGTTACCATAGAGATCAAAAAGGTGCACTAGGGAGAGAGCACAACCTATATGAGGGAAAGAATGTGAGAGTGGGAGCACTACTACAAACAAGGTGCCTGTGTAACACTGACAGACCCCGGTTGTCAGCAGGTGGGATTGAACCTGGGGCCTCTGGAGCTTCATGTGTGAGCCTCTACCGCATGAACTAAAAGCCAACTGGCTGTTAAGGCTGTAGAGCAAACTCATTAATCTCTCTCTCCAAGTGGTCTCGGTGCCACTAGATGAGCAAAGAGATGGCTGTTCGTTTTTGAAATTCCTGTCACACATTTTCTTCGCCAATGCCTTTTATGAGAGTTCTTACTTTCATTTTTTGTGAGCATTCTCTATACTGGTACCTGCACTAAAAAACACCTACACAGTCGGTCTGATCAACTGTGTGTGATGGGTATGTTCTCTTTTGGAGCTCTTACCTCAGTGATTTTTTTTCTGGTCAAACAGAATGCATTGTATCATATTTTCCTAGATATTTTGAGTGAAATAGTGCTTTTATTGGGGTGAGAGTGGCAGTGGTAAGGAAAATCTTGCCAATTTTCATCTTAGTTAAAGGAGGCATCTTGCTGCTGCTGGGCAGGTTGACTCAAACCAGGTAGCTGCAGCAGGGCTGGCCCTAGACCAAATGGTGCCCCAGGCGAGGAGTGTCTTCGGTGCCCTTCCACTCAATTTGTTAAACTTTTGAATATCTTATTTTTTATTGCATTTGTAGCCCATTTCGAGACTTTGCACAATTTGCATACATGATTCATCCGTCATATAAGACAATAAATTTGCACACTAGTATTTGTAAATCTGTATTTATTCATGCCCTATATAAGCAAATTTAAAAATTTTGTTTCCTCTAAGCTTATAAAAACTTTTTAATTTTAAGAATAACTAAAATGTACTAACATCAAGAAATTGAACTGTGCACCAACATTGGGTGGACCAGTATTAAATAATGTTATAGTAGGTGACAGCATTAGAATGTTAACCCTGGTCTTTTAGTTCAAAAGGTGCTTTTCTCACCTTTGCCCTCGCGAACTAAAGCACAGCATCAGAGACATCCAAAGACTGGCCAATGGCATTTTCAAGCAATAAAACGGCAAGTGAAGTCAGTCTCTCATTGGCCATCGTCGATTGAAGATATGTTTTAATGAGCCTGAGCTTCGAAAAGCTGCACTCACCACTCGCAACTGTGACTGGCAGCGTGAGCAGAATACTGAAAGTTATCCGCCCATTAGGAAAAGCATCCTTCAGCTCTATATCATGAATGAATTGGAGAACTTGGAGTGGAGAGTGTTTCTAGTGTGGCAAAATGTGATTGATGTTGTCCAATTCGACATAGAGGTCTTTATCGTTGACAACCGATCATTCCCCAGTGTCAGTATCTGCTGAAGGTCCAGACAATTGTTCAAGAGTGTTTTCCTGTCCGCCAGCAGCTTAATAAGGTCATACAAAACCCCCCAGGTCTTTTTGTGGTGCTTCATTTGTCTGAACCTTTCTTCAATGGACACTCAAGCAGTGTCAACGAGCAAGCAAAAAAACCTCCCTCATGAGTTTTTCTTCTGAGCTTCCCATCACCTCATCTCTGCCCTCATAACCAAACTGTCTCATCTTCTGATGAATACGAGTTTCCTTGAAGACAGGCTCAACTCCTAAGTTTTCTGCCATTTCTTTGGCAGCAGCGACGGCATCTTCAAATCCGTTGTCTCTGTAGGTCACAATGAAATCAAGGCAGCTTCTTATCAAAGTAGTAGCAGTCGCAATGTTCATTGACTGAGGTTTGTAAAGCCTCGCTTACAACATTTACTTGGAACAGGATATTGTGCCAAACCACAAATTTGAAGTTAGTGATCTGCACTGCCAGAATTTGTGCTTCATGTCAGATTCCAGCCTCAGCTTTACTCAACTGCGCCAGTTCCATCAGGGCGTCGTAAACTCTGTCATTTGGTACCTCACTGGCCTTATGCTATCAATATGGCTCTTTCACCAAGTGTCACTTAGTGGCTTCATGGTCAGATTTGTAACAGTGTCTGTGAGGATCTTCCACCTGATAGCTGATGCTGAAAACAGGATGTATATCCTTTGCGGTACTCCAAAGAGAGATATTGAATCTAAAAAAGATGATGCTGCATCTGACACAACCAGGTTGAGAGAATGGCAGCTACAAGGCAAGAAGAAAGTTCTTGGAATTCAGCACAAGGATCCTTGCCTGGACACGGCTATTTCTTCCCTTCATGTTTGCATCATTGTCGTAGCCTTGACCATGGCAGTCCTGAAGCTTTATTTTATTTTCATTCAGAATGTTCACAAACAGTTCTGTTAGGCCTTTTCCAGTAGAGTTGTCCACAGACAGGAAACAGATAAAGTTTTCCGTTACTTGGATATAGCTATCCTCATTGGCCTGGTCCACACTAACCCCCCACTTCAAACTAAGGTACGCAAATTCAGCTACGTTATTAACGTAGCTGAATTCGAAGTACCTTAGTTCGAACTTACCGCGGGTCCAGACGCGACAGGCAGGCTCCACCGTCAATGCCGCGTACTCCTCTCGCCGAGCTGGAGTACCAGGGTCGACGGCGAGCACTTCTGGGATCGATCCGGGATCAATTTATCGTGTCTAGACAAGATGCGATAAATTGATCCCAGAAGATCGATTGCTTACTGCTGGACCCGGAGGTAAGTGTAGACCTACCCATTGTCAACAAATCTTACAGTAAATGACATCTTTTCACTGTGACAAATATCGGGAGTGCAGTCCATTATTATGGTATAGTACTTGGCTTTGCTGAGCCGCATCAATATATTATCAAGCATCTTCCTTGCCATAAGGTCAATCCATTCACTTTGGATTGATTGGCTGCAGTAATGGTCCATAACTTCTTTATGAATTACTTGATGTAGGTGCTCACGCATGACATCATCTTATTTCCCAAGGAACAATACCATACCGAGAAAATTACCATTATGTTCAGTGAATAACTTATCCAACGAGCCCTGGGAAGCCAAATTATTCTTTCCAAGGAAGAGGGTAATTGAGATCAGATGCTTGAGCATGTTCTTCCAATGCTGGGTTTCTACATTAATAATGTGCTGTTTTTCTGTGTCTGTGCATTTATTCAGCTTGAGCCTGGATTCAACCTCTAGCCATTTGGAGTAGTCTGTAAAATGGCCAGGTGACTTTTCATTTTGCTTCAGAGCATCAGCGAAGTTATGCCAGTAATTGTACCCAGAAAGTGCAAGCAACGATTTGGCATTCTTGCAAAATATTTTGCAACCGAAACAGAACACTTTTTTGTTGATTTTGACTAAACTAGCCAATGTCGATTAAGATTCTCTCTTTCACAGTGAGACTTTGAGAAGTGTTGCTCATTGAGAAGTCTGCTCATTTACTGAAAATGTCATATCCTTGATTTTGCCCAGCCCATTCAAAATTGTATGATCAATATTGGCAGAGTTTAGGATTGCCAGCCATAAGCAGGATCTGATGTATTGATTTGTGATGTGCAATTTTTCTCACTGCTGTTTGTCATCATGCGAGGCTGATTCTTCTTTGTCATTACTTTCTTTTCATGTGAGCTACATTCTTCTTTATCATCTGCCAGGAAAACTGGATGATTCTCCATCACTTTCCTCACATTTCCATTCCTTATCTTCAAGTAAATCTGTTAATTCCTTAGTGATAGGACTTCCATCATTTAGGCTTCACTCCTCAGTTTCTTCTGCACTGAAACAATTGCTGCTGCCTAAAGCCTGGTCTATGTTGTTCTATTTCAGATATTTTCCCATCAAATTTGGCCCTTGCTTCAAACTAGATTGCAATTGAGCTTTTTCGCTTCCTATACTGAGCTCCTGAAGGCTTCTTCAAGGGCACGTTTTATTTTCTGTGGGGGAAAACAGATAGTATTAGGGACTGTGTTCCACAGTCTTAGAAAGTCATCACACAGTAGTTTTTTTGCCATGCTTAACACATAACTGTAGTTATTTTATAGTGTTGAGTAGATAGGGATTCAATAGATATCTCTGATGTCTCATTAAATCTGTCCTTTATTAGTCGCTAATTGCACTCTTAAACACAAGAACGCTTTCACAATTACACAATAAAACAATGTTCACAATATCGCAGCTGGGCTCTCACTTCATTTCACTTCATTCTTATATCTCACTGACTGACTGGAGACGCCACGCCCCTTTATATACCCGTGAGGGCATGGCTGACAACATTCTAGGAGGTTTGAGAAAATGTAGTTCCCTGAAAGTCTGGAAGATTCCATGAGATTCTACAAAGGTCCAGAACGTTCTAGGAGGTTAGTGAAAAATGAATCCACATAGAGAATAGCTGAAACATGTTACATCAAACATATTTTCCCTTTTGTTGCTAACAACAAAAACAGTACCCTAGGGGCTGCAGTCTAGCACCCAGTGCCAAAGTTCCTTTCCTTAAGAGTACAGTTTAATTCTATATGTCTTTGAAACATCTACCGGTAAACCAAGCACATTGAATTATAGTCTTGTCACAGTAAAACGGACCTGAAATCCTTACAAAGGAAACAAGATTAGACAGGAGGTAGTGTGTGCCACCAGGAACGGCTGTTGCACAGCTCTTTGCTGGGAGACAAATGGCTGCCAAGTTACATCATTCTACCATCCTTTCCTCTCCTCTCCTCTTTAAAGATAACAGGATGAAGAGGTGGGGGAGCCCATATGTGGTCAACTTCTTTCCACTTCTTCGCTCCTCCCACATTCACATTGCTATAGAGATTAGATAGCACCTTTCAGTTGCCCAGGGCAATATGGAACTTTCCTCAGTTCTCCTAGGAAAACCTCCCCTTTTATTTCTCATCTTTGTCTCTTGACTGGCAGTGGTAGTTTTTATACATGGGTATGGGCGCAGGGCAAATTTCAGAAGTGTTGGGGCCTTGGATTGCAGTTCTCAGCTTCTCCTCTCCTCTTGCTCTTATTTTATATTTGATGTATTTTCAGCATTGGAGCAAACATTATGTTTTCTGTGAAAATCAAATAGTCCATTTCCTAAATTATTCAGTGACACTTATCAGTACGTAGCCTGTAGTATTCTGTTTATAATAATTTACACAAACTGAAATGTTTGATAACATTCATTGTACCTTAACTGCCAACAGTAATGGAAATCATCCCAGCATTATACAATTTGAATTGTAAGTCAGTGAGCCACTGGTATTATTTCATTTGCCAACAAGGCTCTGGTGCTGTGCTCCGACTCCGCTCCAGCTCCAGGCAAAAACCTGCAACTCCGCTGCTCCGGAGCTGCTCCGCTCTCCAGCTCCAGGCTCCACTCCAAAGCCCTGTTTGCCAAGGCCTTGGCATATTGTTTTTTGGAAAATATATTTTAATGAATGCCACACTGCCTACTATATGGACCATTGACAGCACCTTTGCCAGTCCCAAGGAGAAATAATGGCGCATTTGATCAAATTGGACATGAATCATACAGGATGAATAAACCTTTTCTTGTCCCTTTTTATTTTGTGTGTGAAAATATTTTATTTTGTATATAAATTAATCACTTTAGAGTGAGCCTCACCCCTGTGCCAGTGCACCTGTGTGCAGTTCTTTTTTCTTTGTGTATCGTGTGCAATACAGGTACGTTTCTGATTTGCATGCTGTATTACAGGAAGAAGAGGGGTGAATGTTGCTATTTGCAATCAATAAGCCTTTTAAGAATTCTAAATCTATTTCTCAACAGAAAATAGACAGTGCATTGACTACTCATTGTCAAAGAAAGTTTGTTTATTATGGATGTTAATTTGCATGACTTGTTCACCCAGATAATTTCCTCTCTAATTCCAGTTAGTTGTAGTAGTAATTCACATAGCCACTGGAAAATTGTAGTACATTTTGCTATATATTGTAAGATCATAAAATATAGAGCTCGAAGGGACTCCAAAGGTCATCTCATCCAGCCCTCTGCACTGAAGCAGGACCAAGTAAACCTTAGACCATCCTGACAGGGGTTTGTCTAACCTATTCTTAAAAACCTTCAGCGATGAGGATTCCACAACCTCCCTTGGAAGCATATTCTGGAACTTAATTATTCTTATAGTTAGAAAATTTTCCCTAGTATCTAACCTAAATCTCCCTTGCTGCACATTAAGCTGATTACTACTTGTTCTACCTTCAGCTGATATGGAGAACAACTGGCAACCGTCTTCTTTTATAACAGCCCTTAACATATATGACTATTAGGTCACCCATCTGACTTATTTTCTCAAGACTTAACATGGCCAGTTTTTTTAACCTTTCCCCATTTTATCATTTTTGTTGCTCTCTTCTGGACTCTTTCCAGTTTGTCCTCATCTTTCCTAAAGTGTGGCACCCAGAATTGGACACGATACTCTAGCTGAGACTTTACCAGTTATGAGTAGAGCGGGACAGTTACATCTTGGGTCTTACATATGACACTCCTGCTAATACAGCCCAGAATGATATTAACCTTTTTCACAACTGCATCACGTTGTTAACTCATATTCAATTCTTTAACCTGTTCTTTCCCTATCTTGGATTGCGTTCCTTCTCCCTTGTTGTTAATATTAATTGTGTTGAAAATCTGGTCACCATTAACCTTTTTAGTGAAGACTGAAGCAAAATTAGGAATTAAACATCTCAAACTTCTTGATGTCATCAGTAATTAGCTCTCTTTCCCCACTAAGTAAGAGGATCCACACTTTCCTTCATCTTTCTCTTGCTCCCATATTGTCTTTTATGTCCCTTGGTAGGTGTAACTCATTTTGTGCCTTATCCTTTCTGATTTTGTCCCTATATGTTTGTGCTACACTTGTGTCCATGTTTCCACTTTTTGTAGGATTATTTTTTATTATAAGGTCATTAAAGAACTCCTGATGGAGCCATATTGTCCTCTTACTATTTTTCCTATCTTTGCCAAATTCGCATTGGCATAGCTGGCAGTTGTGCCTTTCATATTGTCTCCTTGAAAAACTGCCAGCTCTCCTCCCGACCTCCATTATCTCTTAGGTAAGGTCCCACAGGAAGAAAATCTATCAGTTTTCTGAGTTTGTTAAAGTCTGCTTTTTTGAACTCCATTGTCCTTAAGTCTATCATTTAATTTTGACTTTCACCCAAATTGTCTTCCACCTTTCAATGTCTCCCTTTTGGTCAGAATCAAGTCTATAATGGCTGTCCCCCTGGTTACTTTCTGAAACAAAAATTTGTCCCCCAATACATTCCAAGGAGCTAAGATACGGGATGTGTACCTTAGGCTGAAGAGGATCCTAATAGGAGCAATAAAGAATCTGATTATCCTTCATGTGGGAACAAATGACACAGCTCGATTCTCACTGGAACATATCAAGACAAACTATTCATAGATTCATAGATTATAGGACTGGAAGGGACCTTGAGAGGTCATCGAGTCCAGTCCCCTGCCCGCATGGCAGGACCAAATACTGTCTAGACCATCCCTGATAGACATTTATCTAACCTACTCTTAAATATCTCCAGAGACGGAGATTCCACAACCTCCCTAGGCAATTTGTTCCAGTGTTTAACCACCCTGACAGTTAGGAACTTTTTCCTAATGTCCAACCTAGACCTCCCTTGCTGCATTGTTTCTGGTTCTATCCTTAGAGGCTAAGGTGAACAAGTTCTCTCCCTCCTCCTTATGACACCCTTTTAGATACCTGAAAACTGCTATCATGTCCCCTCTCAGTCTTCTCTTTTCCAAACTAAACAAACCCAGTTCTTTCAGCCTTCCTTCATAGGTCATGTTCTCAAGACCTTTAATCATTCTTGTTGCTCTTCTTTGGACCCTTTCCAATTTCTCCACATCTTTTTTAAAATGCGGCGCCCAGAACTGGACACAATACTCCAGCTGAGGCCTAACCAGAGCAGAGTAGAGCGGAAGAATGACTTCTCGTGTCTTGCTCACAACACACCTGTTAATGCATCCCAGAATCATGTTTGCTTTTTTTGCAATAGCATCCCACTGTTGACTCATATTTAGCTTGTGGTCCACTATAACCCCTAGATCCCTTTCTGCCGTACTCCTTCCTAGACAGTCTTTTCCCATTCTGTATGTGTGAAATTGATTTTTCCTTCCTAAGTGGAGCACTTTGCATTTGTCTTTGTTAAACTTCATCCTGTTTAACTCAGACCATTTCTCCAATTTGTCCAGATCATTTTGAATTATGACCCTGTCCTCCAAAGTACTTGCAATCCCTCCCAGTTTGGTATCATCCGCAAACTTAATAAGCGTACTTTCTATGCCAATATCTAAGTCGTTGATGAAGATATTGAACAGAGCCGGTCCCAAAACAGACCCCTGCGGTACCCCACTCATTACGCCTTTCCAGCAGGATTGGGAACCATTAATAACAACTCTCTGAGTACGGTTATCCAGCCAGTTATGCACCCACCTTATAGTAGCCCCATCTAATTTGTATTTGCCTAGTTTATCGATAAGAATATCATGCGAGACCGTATCAAATGCCTTACTAAAGTCTAGGTATACCACATCCACCGCTTCACCCTTATCCACAAGGCTCGTTATCCTATCAAAGAAAGCTATCAGATTGGTTTGACATGATTTGTTCTTCACAAATCCATGCTGGCTGTTCCCTATCACCTTACCACCTTCCAAGTGTTTGCAGATGATTTCCTTAATTACTTGCTCCATTATCTTCCCTGGCACAGAAGTTAAACTAACTGGTCTGTAGTTACCTGGGTTGTTTTTATTTCCCTTTTTATAGATGGGCACTATATTTGCCCTTTTCCAGTCTTCTGGAATCTCTCCCGTCTCCCATGACTTTCCAAAGATAATAGCTAGAGGCTCAGATACCTCCTCTATTAGCTCCTTGAGTATTCTCGGATGCATTTCATCAGGCCCGGGTGACTTGCAGGCATCTAACTTTTCTAAGTGATTTTTAACTTGTTCTTTTTTTATTTTATCCGCTAAACCTACCCCCTTCCCATTAGTATTCACTATGTTAGGCATTCCTTCAGACTTCTCGGTGAAGACCGAAACAAAGAAGTCATTAAGCATCTCTGCCATTTCCAAGTTTCCTGTTACTGTTTCTCCCTCTTCACTAAGCAGTGGGCCTACCCTGTCTTTGGTCTTCCTCTTGCTTCTAATGTATTGATAAAAAGTCTTCTTGTTTCCTTTTATTCCCGTAGCTAGTTTGAGCTCATTTTGTGCCTTTGCCTTTCTAATCTTGCCCCTGCATTCCTGTGTTGTTTGCCTATATTCATCCTTTGTAATCTGTCCTAGTTTCCATTTTTTATGTGACTCCTTTTTATTTTTTAGATCGTACAAGATCTCGTGGTTAAGCCAAGGTGGTCTTTTGCCACATTTTCTATCTTTCCTAACCAGCGGAATAGCTTGCTTTTGGGCCCTTAATAGTGTCCCTTTGAAAAACTGCCAACTCTCCTCAGTTGTTTTTCCCCTCAGTCTTGATTCCCATGGGACCTTACCTATCAGCTCTCTGAGCTTTCCAAAATCTGCCTTCCTGAAATCCATTGTCTCTATTTTGCTGTTCTCCCTTCTACCCTTCCTTAGAATTGCAAACTCTATGATTTCATGATCACTTTCACCCAGGCTGCCTTCTACTTTCACATTCTCAACGAGTTCCTCCCTATTTGTTAAAATCAAGTCTAGAACAGCTTCCCCCCTAGTAGCTTTTTCAACCTTCTGAAATAAAAAGTTGTCTCCAATGCAGTCCAAGAATTTGTTGGATAGTCTGTGCCCCGCTGTGTTATTTTCCCAACATATATCCGGATAGTTGAAGTCCCCCATCACCACCAAATCTTGGGCTTTGGATGATTTTGTTAGTTGCTTGAAATAAGCCTCATCCACCTCTTCCACCTGGTTAGGTGGCCTGTAGTAGACTCCTAGCATGACATCTCCCTTGTTTTTTGCCCCTTTAAGCCTAACCCAGAGACTCTCAACACTTCCGTCTCCTATGTCCATCTCTACCTCAGTCCAAGTGTGTACATTTTTAATATATAAGGCAACACCTCCTCCCTTTTTCCCCTGTCTATCCTTCCTGAGCAAGCTGTACCCATCCACACCAACATTCCAATCATGTGTATTATCCCACCAAGTTTCAGTGATGCCAACAATGTCATAGTTGTATTATTTATTAGCACTTCCAGTTCTTCCTGCTTATTCCCCATACTTCTCGCATTTGTATATAGGCATCTAAGATACTGGTTTGATCTTTCCTCCCAGTTTTGTCCTGACTCTCCTTTCTCTCTGCCAATATAGCCCACACTCCCTCTTGTTTCCGACCCATCTCCCCGGTCTCCATGTTCCCCACTTACCTGTGGGCTTTGCTCACCTGTCCCCGTCGAACCTAGTTTAAAGCCCTCCTCACTAGGTTAGCCAGTCTGTGTCCGAATAGGGTCTTTCCTCTCCTCGAAAGGTGAACGCCATCTCTTCCTAGCAGTCCTTCCTCGAATAGCATCCCGTGGTCTAGGAAGCCAAAGCCCTCCTGGCGACACCATCTTCGCAGCCAGGCATTCACCTCCATGATGCATCTGTCTCTGCCCGGGCCCCTACCTTTGACAGGAAGAATTGAAGAGAATACCACCTGCGCTCCAAACTCCTTCACCCGTACTCCCAGAGCCCTGTAGTCACTCTTGATCCGCTCAGTGTCACACCGCGCAGTATCATTTGTGCCCACATGGATGAGTAGCATGGGGTAGTAGTCAGAGGGCTGGATAATCCTCGACAATGCCTCTGTAACGTCTTGGATACGGGCCCCCGGCAGGCAGCATACCTCCCGAGATGAAATGTCAGGGCGACAGATGGGTGCCTCCGTCCCCCTCAGCAGAGAGTCTCCGACCACCACTACCCTACGTTTCCTATTCGCAGTGGTGGCAGCAGACTCTCCAGCCTTAGGGGTACGAGGCTTCTCCTCCTTTACTGTAGGGAGTGATTCCTTCTTTCCTGTTTCAAGAAGAGCATAACGGTTACCTATAACCACGGCAGGAGGGTTCGGAGCAAGGGTGGAGCACTGCCTGCTGCCAGAAGTAACCAGCTGCCAGTGTCCACCCTGAGCCATCTCCTCCTCCACCAGTGGTGTATCAGCAGTCCTGTGTACTGGGACAGCTACCTCAGCTGTCTCCACATGGACACTGTCGAGGAATTGCTCGTGGATACGGATGCTCCTCAACCTAGCCACCTCCTCCTGTAGCTCTCCCACCTGCTGCCTGAGAGATTCCACCAGCAGGCACCTCTCACATTGGATGGTCCCCCCAGCCTGGATATCAGTAAGTGGAAATTGCAAGTTACAGTCTTTGCAAAACCACACCAGGATCTGGGTAGAGGCATCCATGCTTAGGCACTCTGTCTGGCTACAGGCACAGGTGGAGGAGACAGTAGCAGTGCTGGCACAGGTGTTGCGGGTCTTCCTAACCATTGTAAGCCTCCCTCTGTCAAACTCCCGTCTGCAGCCCCCTGTCAGCTGAAAGGGTTGTTTAAGCAAAGAGTTATGAATGTAGTTGCTTTATAGGTATTAAGGGGAATCAAGAGAAAACAGATGGAACTGGCAAGGGACCCTCGCCCCCTTCCTGCTCCCCTTCCAAACTCCCTTGCGAAACTCCCTGTTAGCAGCCCCTGGTCGCAAAGCTCCCTGGTCGCTTGTGCGCTGCTTTATAAAGCCCTGGCCTGTATGAATGCCCCGCCCACTGATGAAGGCTCAGCCACTTACCAGAGGCTTCTAGCTTTCAAACCTTCCAACTGCCAGCCACAGCACACGGTCCTTCAAACAACCAAAACAAACAAACAGACTGACAAACACAAGCTCAGCACACAGCAAGTAACCCTCAAACACAAACAAACACACACTACAGACAGTCACTTACCCCAAAAAGCTATGCCAAGCTGGGGAAGACACTTAAGGAAATAGAGGCTCAGGTGGTCTTCAGCGGGGTTCTGCCTGTCTCTACAGGAGGAGAATGAAGGTGAGACAAGATTATAATCAACAATTGGCTCAGGCAGTGGTGCTGTAAGGAGGACTCTGGGGTATTTGACCACTGGGAGGCATTCATGAAAAGAGGACAGTTCTCATGGGATGGACTCCATCTGAGTAGGGAGGGAAATAGACTTTTGGGATGGAGGTTGGCAAAACTCATTAAAAGAGCTTTAAACTAGGAACTCAGGGGAGACTGTTGGGAGATGCTTATGTAATCTCCATGCCTGATTTTAACATGGAGAGGGAGGAAAATCAAGTAAGAATGGATACAGCAGTGGAGAAAGGAACAGCAGAGGGTAGGAGCATGGACCTTAAGAGGAAGGATAGTGCTGATACCAGTCAGGTAGATGATACTGGCAGTAGAATGACTGTACCCAACTGGGCAAGGAATGTGGGCGAAGCCAAGCAGCAACTGTTAACATGTTTGTACACCAATACAAGGAACCTGGGTAATAAAATGAAGGAACTAGAACACTTGGTGCAGGAAGCAAAACCAGATGTTGCATGTATAATAGAAATATGGTGGACTAGTAGTCATGACTGGAGTATAGGTATTGAAGGGTATGTGCTGTTCAGGAAAGACAGAAATAAAGGCAAAGGTGATTGAGTAGCATTGTATGTTAAAGATGAGGTAGACGATAAAAAAATTAAAAATCATTAAATGGATAAGACAGAGTCTGTTTCTTTGGACCAAAGTCATTTTTGGGAAGAAAGCTACTAGAGGTTCCCCGATATAGTGCTTGGGGTGTGCTACAGACCACTAGGATCTGATTTGGATATGGATAGAGACATCTTTTAATGTTTTTAATGAAATACATACTGCTAAGAATTGTGTGATTATGGGAGACTTTAACTTCCTAGATACATATTGGAGGACAAGTGCTACTAATAATAGTAGTACCCAGACTTTCCTGGATGTGATAGCTGACTGATTTCTTCAACAAATAGTTGCTGAACCAACAAGAGGTGATGCCATTTTAGATTTGGTATTGATGAATAGTAAGGATCTCAGAAGAACTGGTTGTAGAGGACAGCCTTGGTTCAAGTGATCGTGAGTTAATTAAGTTTAAACTAAATGGAAGGATAAACAAAAATGCATCTGCCACAAGGGTGCTTGATTTCAAAAGAGCTAACTTAAAAAAATTAGGGGAATTAGGGAATTGGACTGGACCAAAGAACTCAAGGATCTGAATGTGGAGGAGGCTTGGAATTAGTTTAAGTCAAAGTTGCAGAAGCTATCTGAAGCCGGCATCCCAAGCAAGGGGAAAAAATTCGTAGGAAAGGGTTACCGACCAAGCTGGATGAGCCAGCATCTGAAACAGGTGATTAAGAGAAAGCAGAAAGCTACAAGGAATGGAACATGGGAGGGATCAGCAAGGAGAGCTCCCCCTTGGAGGTCAGAAAGTGTAGGGATAAAGTGAGAACTGCCAAAAGCCAAGCAGAGTTGGACTTTGCAAAGGGAATCAAAACCAAGTAAAAGGTTCTATAGCCATATAAATAAGAAGTGGGACCACTAAGCACTGAGGATGGGCTGGAGATTAAGGATTATCTAGGCATGGCCCGACACCTAAACAAATGCTTTGGCTCAGTTTTTAATGAGGCTAATGAAGAGTTTAGGGGTAATGGCAGGATAGCTAATGGCAACAAGGATATGGAGGTAGAAATTACCACATCCAAGGTGGAAGTCAAACTCAAACAGCTCAATGGGACTAAACTGGGGGGCCCAGATAATCTCCCATCCTAGAATATTAAAGGAACTGGCACATGAAATTGTAAGGCCAATAGCAAGGATTTTTAATTAATCTGTAAACTCCGGGGTCATACCTTATGACTGCAGAATTTCCAATATAGTTCCTATTTTTAAGGAAGAGAAAAAAGTGATCCAGGAAACTACAGGCCTGTTAGTTTGACCTCAATTGTATGCAAGCTCTTAGAACAAATTTTGAAAGAAAAAGTAGTTAAGGACAGAGGTGAACGGTAATTGGGATAAAATACAACATGGTTTTACAAAAGGTAGATCATGCCAGACCAACCTGATTTCTTTATTTGAGAAGATAACTGATTATTTAGACAAAAAAAATGCTGTAGATCTAATCTACCTGGATTTCAGTAACGTATTTGATACAATTCCACATGGGAAATTATTAGTTAAATTGGATAAGATGGGGATTAATATGAGAATTAAAAGTTGGACAAGGAATTGGTTAAAGGGGCAACTACAACGGGTCATACTGAAAGGAGACCTATCAGGGTGGAGGGAGGTTACCCAGTGGAGTTCCTCGGGTACTGGTCTTGGGACTAATCTTATTTAACATTTTATTATTGACCTTGGCACAAAAAGTGGGAGTACATGCAGATGAAATATAGTTGGGAGTTATAGCCAGTATGGAGAAGTGTTGGAATATCAAAAAGGAAGACCTGGATGATATTGTAAACTGACGTAATAGAACTGGGATGAAATTTAATAGTGCAAAGTGCAAGCCATGCATTTAGGGATTAACAATAAGAATTTTTGCTATAAGCTTGACTTTGTAAAACCTTGTAGCCTCTCCCATGCTTCTTAATTTCATAATATTATGAGATTGCTATTAACCATGGTAGATATGATGGCTGCTAAGTGGTTCTCTACACTGTTTTCTTTCTCTTCCCTTTTCCTAAAGAATTTGTTGTTTATCCTTGATTTCAAAAGGCTAAAATATCTGTCATGATGGTCCTCCCCCCTTATTGCTGACTTATCACTTAAGAAAGTTGCTTTGCCTCCCTAGTGTGATCGAGCACTAAGTTGCAAAAAGAAGATATCCTTTAATGGAAAAGGCATTTCAGAAAAGAATACTATCAAATTTCATGTTTGCTATTACTGACTATTAATAACATGCCTAGACCACTTCATCATGAAGTAACATGCCTCTGATTCAAATTGTATTCTATATTAAAAATCTAACACTACTGAATAGGAAAATTTTCATTTAGATTCCATGATAGAACCTAAAGATTACATTAAAATGCAGTTTACATAATAAAATTTTGCCGTTTTCTGTGATGCCTTTTATGCTAAGGATCTTTAAAATTTTGCACCAGTAAGGGAGGGAAGTATTATTGGGCCAAAATTCTTCAGTTGCAGGGTCACTGAGAACTGATTCACAAATAGAGATAAAGTAACTTGGCCCAAGGTCACAAAGGCAATCGGTGGCAGAGCTGGGAATAATAAAACCTAGATCCCTGAGTACCAGCTCTACTCCCTTTCTCCACCCTCAACCATGTAGCCTCCCCTTGAAAACTGTTTATGCTTTGCTTCAAACGGGGGGGGGGGGGAGAGGGGGAGGTTAATATGCGAGAAGAAACATAATCACTTTTTTACATGCAACATTTGTTAAGGAAGTGCTGTATAAAGAGAGAGCAAGTATTTGGCACATACAAATATACAGTATTGTCCATGAGATATTACATTCAATACAGTAGTTATGTACTGCAAATGGCTTTCTGAGTCCTATTCTGAACAAGAGACTTCTCATATGCGGAGGACACACAACTACATCTTTGCATAAAGCTGTATCTTTGTTATTGACCTGATCTCTACATCATGTAGTTTTACATGACAATTTGTCACTGTGCCTCAGTGGGTAACAGCTGAGGATGCCAAACTGCTTAGAAATAGGGCAGACTCACCCAAAGTGATGATTAGTCTATCATTATATTATACCAAGCCAGTAACAAAAGTAAACTTTTGTCTCACCAAATTGGTTAACAAGAAGTCAAAGATGCAGTCTCCTTAGGCATTCCAGCCCTTGTCTCACCACTCAGACACTGGACTCTATGATGAGTGGTTACTGAAAACCAATTTAATCAAACATAGGGTTCTTCTAATCCCAAGAGATCAGCCACATAGCTAGGTCAAATATATAACTCAGATCATATCCAATAGTCGTGCTGCTGCCAATCCTTTAGTAACTAAAATCTAAAGGTTTATTAACAAAAGAAAAGAAGAGAGTTAATAATGGTTAATAGATCATATACATACAAATAATTGCAAAGTTATTATATCTTATATTGAAGGAGTTATGGAATAGACTGCTAGCTTATAAAGTCTCTCTGGTAACTTCCAAAAGATTGTAAGGCCCTCGGTCCATTGTTTATATGCTCCTTTTTGTTTATATGCTCCTTTTCCACAATCCAGAGAATCAGGACCTGAAAGAGGCAAAATGGAGATATCTCAGGGATCTTTTATATCCTTTGCCAGGTGCCTGGAAATTTACTGTCTCAAACAAATCTCACAGCCCAGTTTGTGGAAAGCTACTGGCTTAAGGTGAAGTCCAGTGTCACGTGAGCATATTACATATCCTTACATGGTTTGGTGACTTACAGGGGGAAGCCATTGCCCCCTTGGAACCTGAGGTGGCCACAGGAAGAGCCATTAGGATGGAATGAGTTTCTTCTATGGTTCATTGTGAGAGTTAAGTGTCTTTGATAGGTTGTCAACACATAGCTGTCTGGCCTCAAAGTAAATTTTACATGGTGGTTGTTACCCAGGAATGCAGCACATATGTATGATGCTAATACATAGCTAACTTTCATAACTTCAGATACAAAAATAAAACATATATATAAACAGGATAATCATACTTAGCAAGCCATAACTTTTCCAATGACACCTTACATGACATACTTGGTACATAGTTTGTTCCAATTGTGTAACAATGGCAAAAACAATTATATAAATGGTCATATTCAATCTTACAGCATCACACAGTTTCTCAGATATTTTACTGCCACAAGTTTGAAAAGAAATGCCCTAATATTTTAGTAATTTTTTCTACATAATTTCTGAAAGCCTAGAATAGTGAAAGGAGACAAGAAACCTCATGGTTTAATCAGCCAATTTTTTGACGCTCTTCTGCTGCTCCAAAATGTTTCTTTTGTAACTGCCTGTAATGGAGCAAATGCTTTCTCTCCCCCATTTTTGAAAACATATGGGAACTGAGAAGGGAGCATCTGGGTGTTAAGTAAAACATATTGGTAAACAGAGAGAGGAGTGCAGTGCAAGTTAGTATGTTTCTGAAGCCTGTCTAGTTGCTGTGTAAATATATGGTGAAGAGATTTCTTTTTTCCTCAGCACTTTTCTTCAACACTTTCTTTTTTCTACCAGTTTTTTCCCTCCCCACGCCCCAAAAGGTTCACCTAAGGATGTTTGCTCTTTTCTGTGCTACTGTTTTATTTCCTATTCTGCTCTGGTTTTTCACTCCCCAGTGGAGGACCCATGCTGGGGGCTAGTCTGGGGTGGGAGTCACAGCATTGCAAGTCATCCACAAACTCCAAAGAAACCCAAAGCTGGCCAGGGCAGTTCTATAGTAGATGTGGATTCAATTTGGATCCCATGAGTCTCTGCTTCAAAATAAAACTGCCCTATCCTACTGGGACCTCTAGGGAGGGCAAGTGGTAGTTCAAACACCAATTACAACCTGCTCTGGAGTAGATAGTCATAGAATGGCTGCCTCCCCAATCAGCCTAGCGTATTGGCTTCCGGGGCAGCTCTTTCCCAGGGCTGTTTTAACCCCTTCAGGGCTGGAGCGGGTGACCATCCCGCTACAGTGAGATATACCCAGTTGATCCTAGCAAGTGACCCATGCCTCATGCTGCAGAGCAAGGCGATGCCCCGTATGGTTCAGCACGGTGCAGATTACAACACCACGACACCGTGGGGGGGGGGGGGGGTAAGGTGAGCCCAGGGAGGAAGAGGATATCTGGTACTGAACGTGAACAGCTGCTAGGCTGTGTGATCTTGCACCTGAGCAAGTGTAGGCTGAGTGTCTGAGATTGAATGTATGCTGAGTGACAGCATAAGGAACAAGGACAAGATTTTTTTCATTTTGTGAACAAACATTCACAACTGAAAGTGCCATGGAGGAGGCTGAGACTCATGAAAGCGATGACAAGTTTCTAATTCCTAACATATATGCCTCTTCAGGCTTCATCTCTTCTTGTGACATTTTTAGATAAGTCATTGAGGGTTGTTGTTTTTTGTTGTGGGCGGGGGGTTGGAGAGATTGGCAGTAGTAATTTGTGCTTTCTTGGAAGTTTAAACAGAATTCCACAGCTTTTATATAATAATTCGAGCTGATCAAAATCCAGTTTCTATTTCAGCATTTGTTTTCATCCTGAATTGGCATGAAAAGTCAAAATATCAAAACTCTCTGCAGAATGGAAAATTCCTTAAAAAATTTAATTTGAAATGTCAAAACATTTTGTTTCAATATTTTCAATTAAAACTAAACATTTCAATTCCAAAATTTCTAAATGTTTTATTTTCACTTGTTGAACTGAATTCAGATGGATTTTTTTGCCTCAGTTTAACACTGAACTGCATTCACCTGAGTTGTCCACAATGCCTCACCCTTAAGAGCCAGGCTTCCTGACTGGACTACATCTCCCATGATGCACTGCAGTCTTCCTTCTCTACACAGTGACTCAAGTGAGCTGTATGTAGTCTGGCTGGGAAGCCTGGCCCATAGAGGAAACTGGGAGGATGAGATCTGAACTACAACTTCCATTAGGCATTGCAGCAGTTCAGGCAGATACAGAGTAACACTGTCCGAAAACGAACTATTTCATTTCGATTTTTCCCAGCAGAAATTTTTTTTGGTCATGATGATTTCATATAGAAGTGGAGAGATACTCAAGGAACTAAATATTTTAAAAATATATATAACTCAAATGAGTTGATAAGCATCTTCAACGATCTTTTTCACAGGTTGCTTCATTTGGACACTACACTAATTCTTAAATGGTTTTTCTACATCCACACAGTGTCAGGAGCTCAAGCAGCTGCTTTGGTGTTTGCAGTAGATCCTCATAGGCCCATCAAAAGCCTTTTAATTACAAGCTGGCTGACAGCCAGCTCTGAATATCTGAGCTGCTGGTTTTCTGATCTGCCACTTGCCCATCATCAGGAAACAAACTAGATTAGAATGAGAGCAGCCACACTGGGAAATTTTTAAGAATTGGGGCTAAATTTTCAAACATGGATGTCTAAAGTTAGCCATATATAAAATAAGTGGCCTGTCTTTAAGAGGCTCTGAGTTACACACACATCCCATTGAACATTAATAAGCCACTCAACACCTCTGAAAAATCAGACCACTTACATAACATAAAGCATCCACCTTTGAAAATATTGGCAGGTTCGTTTGGCTATTTCCCCACCCCATCGAGGTTTTAGCATTATTTTGAAATTCCATTTTGGAGATAAGAACTGGTTTTATTGGGTTTAACCCTAAAATTTTATCTCTTGTGTATTTTGCTCCTACAGCCCTACTGTCCATCTGTAACTGGAGCCAAAATATGGAGGGGAGTGGTGGTGAGGTTATTTGCATGTGTATCTGAGAACTTCTGGATGTTATAATTGGCCTCACCTTCCTGCAATTATCAGGTCCACCTTGTGTTCTGGCAGCTCAGACCTAAGGCAACTGCAGGATGAGACTGAGATTTGCAGAGAGAATAAGTTGGCAAAGCATGTGGATTTTATGAGACCCGCATACACTGGCTAAAGATTCTGCCAGTCCCCTTCCATGATAGGAAAGGGGAAGAGATTCCCCCTCACCGCGATCATCAGTAAATCAGATTTACTAAATTTAGGATCCTTTAATTTTTCCTGACTGCACCCACCTATCCTATGCTCCTTCCCTCATCCCCACTACACAGGCTCAACATCAGTATGAAAGAACATTTATAAAGAATTGTTTTTTACTATTTTAAGTATTTATTAAATAAATGTTAATGTGGTACAAGTCGCAACATTTACCACTGGCATTTGAACCCCAAATGCCCGTAGTAATGAATTATTATTTGTATCGCGGTAGTACCTCGGAGACCCAATCATGGACCAGGACCCCGTTGTGCTAGGTGTCATGCAAACATAGAACAAAAAAGACTGTCCATGCCCCAAGGAGCTGACAATCTAAGTAATGACCCTGTGCTTTTCTGAACCTGGTGTTTGTGCGTAGGTTCACAAATGGGTCCTGCTTCCCATGAGCAGCTTGTCTTGAGAAGCCATCACACTTCTCCTTATTACTTATTATTTCTTTATATTATTTATTTATTATTTAACATTTATATTGAAGTAGCACCTAAAGGCCACAGCCAGATCATGCATTGTTTTGCTAAGCATTGTGTAAACATATTGTACATTATAATCCTAGTGCTCCGTTTTGGGGGTAGTGGCCAAAGTGACTGTCTATCTGGCTACAGGGCTATTTGCCTAAAGTGTTCCTGGAAGGGGAGTAACTATTCATGAAAGTCCTGTTACTGGATAGAGAATTTGTAGCTGATGATCTCCAGCAGAAGATGCAGGAGGAACTGTGAAGTGCCTTTCCTCCCACTCTGTCACTGACCCCATGCCCAAACAATAGATAGGGTGTAGGAAGGAAGATGCAGCCACAGGACAGTATATCTGGAGAAATCAAATTCTCTTCACACTCTATGGGCTAGTTATTTTTATTTTTCACATTCATTAAGAGTTTAATGATATAATTTAAATTGGGTGGGAGTGATATGGATTGCAAGTAACTTGACTCTGAGCTTCTGTCATGAAATATATCTGGGAAATATGAAACTGAACTCAGCCTTGAACTTGAGAAATAAGATGGCCAGTATTTACTGAATCATCTAATTCTTATGCTGATAACAGATAGTTACTCATCCTAATACTTATCTGCATTCCATAAGATACCTGGTACAAAATTCAGCCTTAGAATGAGCGTGCACAACTCCCATTGGCATCATGACATAACAGTAATTTTCCTCTCACACCAGGACTATTTACTTTTTTTTAAAATTCTCATTAGAGACTTTTTCAAAATCGTTTTGAAAGTGTCAATGAATTGTCAACTAGTTTTCCTTTATCTGCTAATATGTTTATATGCTCAAAGAATTCTAGTAGATTGCAGAAGCACACTTTTCATTTATAGAAGCTCCACTGGTTTCTTACTTTCTTCATTTAAGTGTCTATTTTTAATTATAGTTTCAAATTACTTATACGGTACTGAAGTAAGACTAATTTCCAGGATCACCCCTCACATTGTTTTTTGTGGGGTGGGGGCAGAGCGCAGCGTGAATAGGTACTCCTGCCTCCAGTTTTCTGGTACAGTAGCTGATTTTAGTGAGAGATTGCATATTTTTTGTTAGCAGTTCAATCACTTCACTCTTAAATTCATCCAGTGTGTGTGTGAGTGTATATCATCCAGTCCTGATGACTTATTGCTCCTTAGTTTATCAGTTTCAGCACCCATTCGGACACTTCAATCTCTAATTCTATCTCATCTATATGTCCATTAAAAGAGTAGACCAAGGGTAGGTATATCTCCCCTACATACTTTGTGGGAAAGACTGATGCCAATCAATCATTTAGCTTCCCTGCCATGTACTTATAATAGAGGATAAGGGCCACATTGGCCAATTGTCAGAAGCCTCAGAGATGGATCTGATTTACCAGCTTATCTATTTCCCCACCACCACCCCTCATGCCCTTATGTTTTCTCATTTGGCCTCCCCATCTACTGTATTTTTTCCTTCCAAAAGTTTCTCTGTTCTTTTGCCCATTGCCCATGTTTGGAGGACAGATGGACAGAGCACGGGATTTTTGCTTTTTTTGTTGGCTACTTCCCTGTGTTGTTGTATGTCTTTGGTTAATACCTTGCAAACCATACTGTTTTTACCATCATGGCTGACTATACAAAGCTTGTTTCAGGTGGTCCTCAGGTCACCAATTTGCCATCCTTGTGCTATGGCTGTATTCTCTCCTCCTGGTTATCTGCTATATTGATGACTGATTTATTTAAGGTTTGATTTTAACTTCAGCTTGGTGGGAGGGTCTGACTTCTGTTTCTGTGCTAACCAGGACCTGCAAATGGGAATAGCATCTGCTCTAAGTCCTAATTGCCAGTCAGATATTTTTACTGCCCTCTTCTGTAATCACAGTGGAAAGGATTTAGCTGCCTCACTGTCTAAACTTTTAGCACAGTGCCCTTATATTTATACAAGAGGATTTTTTTCAGAAGAGGTCTCCAGTAAAATAGCACATGAAGATTTTCTCCATTGCCCAATTCCTGCTGGCTTACAGAGCTGAATATGTCCGTTTACTGCATCTGTTCTTGATGTCCTCACTACCATAGAGCAATCATTAGAGCCCTGCTGGAAATCATAACCAGCCATATGCTTCTTTGGAGAGGGATTATTTTCAGTATAGGCTTAAACTAATGAGTTATTGCTGGAAGACTGTGCAGGTAAGCAGGTTCTGCAATGTAGCATGCCAGAATGGCAGTTTTAAATTTGGCTGGTGTCTAATGAGTCTTCCCTTTAAAAAAAAAAATCTTTTTGATTTCTAGCAGACTGGGGTTTGATTACATTCATGGGAGCTGATAACATGCATATGATTTAATGAAAAGATCATCTACCTTTCCTCTTGCCATTGAATGGGTGAGTAGGGGTTCCCTCCAATCAATCCCCTCCTCTCAACTCTGATTTTTTTTTTATCATCACCATTAGGGAACCTCAGGGGAGCCATCCCCTCCTTCCTCTGTAACAATTGAAGCTAAATTTAATTGAATGTGGTTCTCAAGCCAATTTAAACTTTCCAATAGTGGGAAGCTGGAACAAAGAATCTTCCCCATGACAGTGAAGGATTTATCCTGTTCAGCTGCTGTTAGTGGATATTGGGCTGTCTCTATACAATTGAGTTCAAACTTGCTTCAGTCTCCCATTGAGGTACATATTTCATTTTGTAGCTGAGAAAATATACCTTGACCCAGTTAGTGCAGTACTTAGAGAAATATTAGAAATTGTCTGCTCTAATTGTTAAAGATTAAAGGGCTTTAATGTTGTAATTTTAACAGGGAAATGGATGTCCTCAGTATGTTAGGATAGTTTTGATTTCTGCTAGATGAGGGATATGTTCATTGTGATGCAATTTCAAGAAAGTACTGGTACACTGATGATGCAGTATCTATGACCATGTGGTGCTAGATGAGAATCTACCTCATAGTCCATCCCTCTAGGGCAGTTGCCCTAGCAACAAGGTCAGAGATTTAACCAGTCTTTACTGAGCTTTAGAAGTAAGGAAGCTGATTAAGATTATTAGGTTTTCATTACCGGTCTGATTATGACAAACTGATACTTAATTTTCTTCCTCTGCTACATACTTGTATTTCATACTATTTTCTGAGCATTAGAGAGAGAATTTATAAAGGATGCTGTTACTAAATACTACAAATATGAGTATTCATGTTTATCAGTAAGGTCATATTCTGTGTTTAAACACTGTTGCACTGCCCTTCTGTCAGTTCACTTCCTTTATCAGCTTGATTCAAGCAAACAGAAAATTATTTAAATGTCTCTTCGAATTTCCAGTGATTTTTATGCCTTCCCTGAGATAAATTTCAGATGCTACTTTTTGTTATATAAAAGGCTTCAACAAATTATGATATTGGGATTGTCTCAAGACTTGAGTCAGTGAAGTTAATTTGGCTTTATACTAGCATAACTGAAAGAAGAGTTTGGCTCCATCTTATTTTCTAATCTGCATTACTGTATTACTATAAGAAAGTAGTAGAGGTGCATATAAAATGTTTAATCCACATTTGATTTTTGTTTCAATTTACATTAAATTATAAGAATTGATTTACAGAAGTACTAAAAATAACTGCTGGTGGGGGGGGGAGGGAGCGAATGGGACAGATGCAGAAGAAGGACCCAACTTGAGTGTGTTTAGATAATAAAAGACTGACAAACATGGAGTAAAGATTCCAGAGCAGGTGATGGGTTTCTACAAGTTAACAGCAGTGAAGCCTAAATGTGATTTAAAAGAGTAAAGTCTTATTTGTACCTGCAAATTTTGACTCATTTTATTTTCCCCATTTACATCTCTATGGAAACTTGCTTATATTGATGATCCAGCGATGATTAGGCATATGCTGAAAACAGTGATAATATACAATAGGATTTCCAGGGCAAGACTGACACCCTTTATGCTAATGGGAATGCCTATCTACACTTTGCTGACAAGTTTATAATGATGACCCCAAGATCTGTCAGTCTTTATATGTTGTTCTGTCAGTGCAGTGGCTGGCTATTCATTACCCCATGAGATGTGTGAGATTGAGTCTGCCAGCTGTTGTTTCCTGTGTTCTCCATTTCCATCTCTCTTCTCTTTCTCCAGCTCCCAACATTTATCACTCTGAGAGTTCAGACTGGTGTACTGATGAGCTCAGAGGGGCACTCTGTACAGCAGTCTTTCCTGTTTTTGGTAAGGCACCCATAGATAGGGCTAGCAGACCACGTAAACCCATTTTCTTGAATTCTTTGGATTTCCATGGTGATGCTATGCTATGAACAAAAGCTAGACTCAGTTATGTGTAGATTAGTTTGCTATTTACATTATTATAGAGATAAAGGATTAGTTTTATGAGCAGTGCTCTGTGAGTAATGATATTTCACAGTTGCAAAATTGTTCTCCAAAATGTAAGATCTCATTTTAAAAGAAATTAATTCTCTGGCCTTTACAGTTGTAAAGAGCAATATCAAAATATGAACCAAGCAGAAATCAGTACAATGATTTCTTTAGAAACTAAAATAATTGTGTCAACTGTTGAGAGCTTTAAGTCTCACAACACACACACAAAAACCAAAAATAACCAGTGGTTTATCTCCCAAGAACCATCTGAACTGAACGTAAAACATGATGTCTGTCTCTGTAAACAGCTGAAACTGCCCACCTGGTTCTATAGTTCAGTTCAGTGTTGTACTGTCAACATATACAACTGAAGCATATTGAAATTTAGAGGATTTTTTTTTAAACGTAATATCAAAATAAAAAATAAGGGACAGTATAGTAATTGTATTAATTAATTTTATATTAATTACAACAAAAACCTCAATTTTTAATGTACCGACAGCTGCTACAGAGTTTCCAATCTCTGCCAAGGGGTGCTGCAGACACCAAGGAACTTCCTGTAAAACTTGTGTCCATTTTCTCAACGAGTACACAGGTGCTATGTATAAGAAGCAGACTACCGTGGGAAAATGCAGCATTTTCATTAATCAAAAATAAACGACTACAGAACAGGCAGATAATCTTTGCCATACCTGTCAGCTAAGACTAAGAATGAAATCCTGACTCCATCAAAGTTGACAACAAAATTCCCATTGACTTCATGGGAACGAGGACTTCACCCTAAGAGTCTTAGCATTTGATCTTTTACTGAAACAGTAACTGTAGGCATGAGTTTGGCCTGCAATTGATGCTAAAACGACTTTTGACACTCTAGCAATGGGAAAATAAATCCTCGGGCTTGGTTTAAACTGCAAAGATAGGTCAACGTAAGCTGCCTTGCATTAATCTACTTGTGCATGTGTCTAAACTTATATTTGTCTCCCACCAATATGAGTTGTGCATTACGCCAACATTGTATCACCACCTCCCAAAGTGGCATTGAGCCATCATCGATGTACTGAAGTCGATGCAGCATGTATGTAAACACTGCATTACCTGTGTTGATCCTAATAGTCCTCCAGCAACTGTACCACAATGCCCGACACTGACCACTCTGGTCACAATTCTGAACTCCACAGCCCAGAGGTCATGGAGACCAGAAGCTCCTCCTCCCCCCACTCTTTAAAGCCCCGCAAACTTTTGAAATACCTTTTGCTGATCGTCCATCTTGGCAAGCAAACCTAGCAGTTCTCCAGTGTTGTGTGCAGCTGCCCAGCTGACCATGCCAGCTACACATTCCAGTTGTACTCTAGCTTGAAGTAGGCAGGAGATATTGGATCTCCTGGGCCCATGGGGAGAAGAATCTCTGCAGGCACAGGTACAGAGCAGCCAGAGAAATATGGACGTTTGAGTAGATTGCACAAGGGATGCAGGAAAAGGGGTAAAGACAGAGATCAGCAGTACTGTTGCCCAAAAAAGAAGGAACAGCATCAGGCGTAGCTGAAAGCCAGGGAGGCCAACGGTTGATCCCATGCTGAACTGCAGACCTGCCATGTTTATAAGAGCTGCATGCCGTACGTCGTGGAGACCCCTTCACCACCCTGAAGACTACCCTGGATACCTCTCGGGAGCCCGAGACACAGACCCTTGGTGTGAACAGCGAGGAGGAGGCTGGGGGAGATGCAACCAGGGGGGCCATCTGTGCTTTGTGCCAGGACCAGTTTGAGACTCTATCACAGTCCAGTCAGTCCTGGCAGTTGAGCCTGGGAGAGCCCTGATACAGCAGAAGGAACCTTGATTAAGTGTGTACATTTATTCCCCATTACAGTGATGGCACCTCCAACTTAGCAGGACACAGCTATTGACTTTTTTCATTAATTTACTCAAACTAGAAGAGAGAGTGCTACAACAAATAAAGATAGAGTTATCTGCTTTTCATTCTCTTGTAGAGATAAGTGCAGGGGAGGCCTGCAGAGCAGTTTGTTTATGTGCACAAGGGTGTCCCTTTAATCCTCCAGAGAGATCTCAAAGACACTTTCATGGAGGTACTCTGCAATCCTTTCCTGAAGGTTCCTAGGGATGGCAGCCTTATTTCTTCCTCCGCGGTAGGACACTTTCCCACACCAGGCAGCAATAACTTCAGCAGGCACCATTGCAGTGAACAGGCTAGCAGCACACAGGCCTGGGCATCTTCAGGATGCCAGCAGCAACTGTGCTCTCTGTGCCTTTATTACCCTAATAAGTGAGATCGGCTAAAATTACCAACCCCTGTGGCAAATGATGCCAGTATTCAATGCCATTGCCCTGCATTTATAGTTTCATGCAGCTGAACATGGGAGTTCTAAATCTTAACTTTACGTTGTGACTATACTGACAGTGATGCCTCTGTGTGCTTTTATCTGTGGCAGCTGCCTTTGCAACCTTGTGGGGTTCCCCCTCCACACCAGAGGAACATCTGTGCCAAATAAGGAGGAGGAGAAGATTACTTGGGGTGACATGCTCCAGCTGCAAATACAGATGCTGCAGATTCTTGTGGACCTACAGGTTTAACAATCTCCGGCTTGCCTCCCTTTTGCCTTTCCAGTATAGTACCTCCCTAGACCCCTCCAACATTCCATGTGGCATCAGGGCTTGTATCCCTACTCCTATCACTCCACACCAGGGAATATTAAGGACAAGCACAGCTTCACAGACATTGATCTGTGAGCGCCACATTGATGTTTGTGTAGCTAAAATGGACATGAATGTTCCTTCCCCCCACTTTTTTTAGCTCTGTTCCATACATTTATTAAGGTTTAAATGTATTTGTTTTAAACTTGCAGACAATTCCTTTTTAAATGAAACTCTATTCTTTGCAAAATATTCATCTTTATTCGTGCCCAACATATGCTGCAAATCCATGGTGGTAGTGAAAGCACCCACTAAGTTGTTGTTATACACTGTGATACAATTCATAGGATCAGCGACAAACAGAGTGTAATAATCATAAATGTACAACAAGCACCACAAAATTAATAGGTACATTGTCAATGTTATATTCATAGATGTGCACCAAGCACCACACTGTTCCTAGTAGTCCCTGCGTATAGCTTTCTGAACAGTCACATGTTCTTAAAGATGCAAGTGTCATACATCTCTGATGAGGCAACCTTGATGTAAATGAAGCATCCACAGTGATCCACCAGCACTTGCATAACTATGGAAAAATAGCCCTTTCTGTTGATGTACTCTATGACAAGGTGGTCTGGTGCCAAAATAGATGCATGCTGTCTAGTGCTCCACCACAGTTCAGGAATCACATTGCTGCAAATCCATCCGCTATATCCTGCACATTGCCGAGAGTCACAGTCCTATGTAGCAGAAGATAATTAATGGCTCTGCACACTTGCATGACAATGGCCGTCACAGTGGATTTTCCAACTCCAGAATGATTTCCCACTGACCGATAGCAATCCAGCATTGTAAATTTCCATAGTGCATTTGCCACTCACTTCCCCACTGTCAGTGCAGCTCTCATTCTTGTGTCCGTGTGGTAGATGGCTGGGGCAAGATCAACACGCAGATCCAGGAATGTGGCTTGCATATCCAAAAGTTCTGCAGCCACTGCTCATCATACTAAGCCTACTTTATGATGTAATCCCACCAGTCAGTGCTCTTTTTCTCAGGCCCGGAAGCAGCACTCCACTATTTGCAGCTGCTCCATGAACTCCACCAACAATCTTGAATCGGTTCTCTCTATGTCCCACAGCAATCTGCCCTCCAAGAAATCATCATATTCTCCATGGCTCTTCTTGAGGCTCTGCAAATATGGGAGGGTTGTGCTCCTGGTGTTTGCAATACTTATGACAATAGTGCAGAGTTGTGCAGGCTCCATGCTTCTGTCAGAGAGTGTGGACAGCGAGAAGTCCCAGATGGGTTTGTCAAAATAGGCATGAAAATTATGGGATACAGATGGCATTATGGGGTAGAGAAAGTTATATGGTGGGAACCTGATCTCACAATCCCAGTCACCCCGCACAACTGATTTCTGCCCCACCATGCAAAACTTCCCAAAAGACAGTGTACTGATGGTGGTGAGTTGTACACTAGGATACCTGCCCATGGTGCAATACAGTGTGCATCAAAACAAGCACTCCTGGTGAGTACATGAAAGGCCGATGCAAGGAGCCAAGTATGCATGAGCATAAGAGATCTACTAACTGCAACAGTTTTATGCCAATGTAACTTGCGTCAGGAGAAGTTTGTAGTGTAGACATGCCCTTTTTTCTCTTTAAAAATAAATGTATTTAAAATTAAATTTGAAATGTTGACTACCTATGTTAGGGTTTAAGCTTACAATAATCTATTCATTTAAATTACAAAAAATTGAACGGAACATGTTTGCTGCCAATAATTTAAAGGAAGTCAGAGCACTGAATTGGTGGAAGTCACTGCAAAGCATCTGAATCCAGAGTTTGCTGAAGTGCTTTTGACAGAAGTAGCCTCTCCTGCAGTTTTTGAGAGAATATTTTCATTTTCAATTTATTCAACTAGTTCCATTCAGTGACTAGTTCGTTCAAAGTTGAGAAACCCATTGGAAGTTTAAAAAGCAGGAAAGTTTGTCTTCCTCTTCCATTCTATGAATAAAAATGGTGTGTGAAAGGATGCAGTCTACTAGTTCTAGAATCTTAAAGGACTGGTGACCGAAAACAAATTGGTTCTATTCACTAACTACAAATAATACTTCCTTTGTTTAATCAGTTAGTTTTAAATCCAAAACATATTTTTGATAAAATTACTTTTTTTCTTATGTATCTGGCACATTTAAGGTAGTTTTATTTGACGAATAAAACACAAGTATAAAATGCTGGTTTTGTGCATTTTAGTTGAGTTCCAATTTCCATCAAAATGCAGCTTGACACAAGTCATCAATAAAAAATTAATCATCATCAAGTAACTAAGAAATGCATCATTTACCTTTTCTAATAATAATAAAGTAAAAATGAAGATACATATGTATAGTTATAGTGTATTCTCCTGGTTAGCAAAAAAAAGTTCCAAATTATACAACCATTGAGAATGAACTTTTCTTTATGAAAATAACTCAAAAAGTACAAATGCAAAACAAAATTAAAATTGATCATTTAAATCAAGATTTCTTGTTTGCTGATTATGATTAAATCGTGATTAAAATTGGCAATTTTCAGTGCTTTGATTTAAATCAATCCACCCTAGTTTGTTTTAGTGAGTTTGCTTGGTCAAAGAGTTTTCTTTACATAGAGTGCATGCAGAAATACTCTTCTATTGTTTAGCCTCTTCATTTTAATTGACTTTTGGAAATGTGTCCCAAATGAAGACAATACATCACTTGTGGCTTACAGAAAATGGAGTAACACATGCTAAGCAATTGGACAATAGAGGTAAAGAAACACATAGTATATAATGGGGGATGACTGTCTTCAAGATGCTCTTATAAAGAGATTCTAGTCCTATTTGCATTTCAGACTGTGCTGCAAAGAAAAGGATCATTTAAAGGAGAATTATGAAAGTCTCTTCCCGCTTCCGCTATTGGTATGTCTATAGTAATAGGAGAAGAAAAATTTTCTTTTTCTTACTTGTGCTTCAAGAATTTTACATCTCTGAGGAGAAAGTTCCAAGCCTTTGTCATCCAGTGTAAAACATTCTGATGGTCTAAATCCCTTGGAGGACACAAAATAAGATGTTTTACAAATCCTGACAGCTCAGGTAGCATTAATGGGTTCATAGACACCTACTACAAAACAGGCTTTCTAGCTGGCAGACATAGGTGCACACCAGATCCACATTTACTTCCCTCCTTTGTTTTATGCATTTTTTTTTCTTCTTGAGTGTCAACATTTCTGATAGTTTCTTGGCTTTGTTTTTCATAGAATCTTAGAACCATAGAAGGGATCACAAGGGTCATCCAGTCCAGTGGTTCTCAATCAGGGGTATGCGTACCCCTGGGAGTATGCAAAGGTCTGCCAGGGGGTACATCAACTTATCTAGATATTTGCCTAGTTTTACAACAGGCTACATAAAAAGCACTAGCAAAGTCAGTACAAATGAAAATTTCATACAGACAATGACTTGTTTATATTGCTCTATATACTATAAACTGAAATGTACTTACAATATTTATATTCAAAATTATTTATTTTATAATTATATGGTAAAAATGAGAAAGTAAGGCATTTTTCAGTTAATAGTGTGCTGTGACACTTTTGTATTTTTATGTCTGGTTTTGTAAGCAGGTAGTTTTAAAGTGCAGTGAAATTTGGGTACACAAGACAAATCAGACTCCTGAAAAGGGTACAGAGTCTGGAAAGGTTGAGAGGCACTGATCTAGTCTTAGGGCTGGTCTACACTGGAGGGGTGTGGGTCGATGTAAGATACGCAACTTCAGCTACGGGAATAGCGTAGCTGAAGTCGATGTTAACTTATTTTGACTTACCTCCCATCCTCATGGCACGGAATTGACGACTGCGGCTTCCCCGTTGACTCCGCTACCGCCGTTCGCCCTGGTGGAGTTCTGGAGTCGACGGGAACGCGTTCAGGGATCGATATATCGCATCTAGACGAGACGCGATATATTGATCCCCGATGGATTGATTACCACCCGCCGAATCGGCAGGTAGTCTGGACGTACCCTAACTCCCTGCCAAATGGCAGGATTTGTTGTGTCTAAAACATCCAACGCAGATGGCTACCCAGCCTCTTTTTTGAAAACCTCCAATGAAGGAGGTTTCATGACTTTCCTAGCAATTTGTTCCATTGTCCTATTGCTCTTACAGTTAGGAAGATTTTCCTGAGATTTAATCAAAATCTGCCATGCTGTAGGTTGAGCCCATTGCCTCTTGTCCTGCCCTCTGTGGCAAGAGAGAACAATTTTTCTCCATCGTCTTTACGGCAGCCTTTCAGGTATTTGGAGACTGCTATTGTGTCCCCTCTCAATCGCCTCTTTTCCAAACTAAACATGCCCAGTTCCTCCAGCCTTTGCTCACATGGCTTGCATTGCATCCCTTTCATCATCTTTGTTGCTTGCCGCTAGATCCTTTCCAGTTTCTCTACATCCTTGCCATATAGGAGTAATCAAAATTGGATACAGTACCCAGTTCAGGCCTAACCAGCACTGAGTAGAGCGGTACTGTCACCTCCCGTGATTTGTATGCTGTGCCTCTGTTAATGCAAGTCAAAATTGCATTTGCTTTTTTTGCAACAGCATCACATTGTTGACTCATGCTGAAGTTGTGATCCACCAAAACTCCCAGATCCTTCTCAGCTATGCTGCTGCCAAGCCAATTATCCCACATTCTGTATTTGTGGATTTGCTTTTCCTTCCCTAAGTGTAGTACCTTGAATTTCATTTTATCTATAGCCCAGTTCTCCAAGTTATCAAGTTCCCTTTGAATTTAATTCTGTCCTCCAAAGTGTTTGTGCACATGCGCGTGTGCACGCACACAATGTGTGTCATCTGCAAATTTGATCAATATGCTCCCTATTCCTGCATCCAGGTCATTAATAAAAATGTAAAATAATACCAGACCCAGAAGAGATCCCTGGAAGGACATCACAAGTGGAGTTCCACAATCTGACATCATTCTATTAATAGTTACTTTGTTTGCGGTTGTTTAACCAATTATGTATCCACTTAATGGTAGTTCTACCGAGCCTGCATTTATCCAGCTTACTTATGAGAATGTCATGTGGGACTGTGTCAGAAACCTGGCTAAAGTTTGGGTATATTCTGTCCACCGCGTTCCCCCTATCTACCAAACAAGTTACCTTGTTATTTACCAAGCTGGTTTGTCATGATTTGCTCTTGGTAAATCCATGCTGGCTGCTAGTGATCACCCCTTCATCCTCCAGGTACACCTCTACCCCGATATAACACTGTCCTCGGGAGACAAAAAATCTTACTGTGTTATAGGTGAAACCGCGTTATATTGAACTTGCTTTGATCCGCCAGAGCACGCAGCCCCGCCCCCCCTCCAGAGCGCTGCTTTACCGCGTTATATCCGAATTCGTGTTATATCGGGTCACACTATATCGGAGTAGAGGTGTATTTGCAAATTGAATCTTTTATACATTGCTCTAGTAACTTCCCAGGTATTGAGGTCAAGCTAACTGGTCTATAGTTTTCTGGCTCCTCCTTTTTCAAGATGGGCACTACATTAGCCCTTCTCCAGTCTTCCAGGACTCCTCTTGTTATCTATGAGTTTACAGATATTATTGCCAGTGGCTCCAAGATTTCTTCAGCCAATTCCTTCACCCCGGGGGGGAATAGCATCAGGCCCTGCTGACTTGAATTCATTCAATTTAATCAGAAAATCTCTGACATGTTCTGTTCTTATCCTGATCTGCATCCCTTCTTCCTTACTGTTTTTGATAACTTCAGTAGTCATGTGGTCGCATGTTATTTTTTGTGAGAAGACAGAAGCAAAATTGGCACTGAGTAGCTCCGCTTCTCCATTGAGCAGCAGACCCACACCATTTCTGAAGCTTCTTTTTTGTCTGACATATTTGTAAAACCCCTTCTTGTTGTCTCTAACATTTCTTTCCAGCTGTAACTCATTCCTTGCCTTAGCTTTCCTGATTTTGTTACTGCGCCCTCACTCTATTCCCATGTATGCTTCCTTACTGATATGTCCCTCCTTCCATTTCCTGCATGTGTCCCCTTTGGTTTTTAGATAGCTAAAAAGCTCCTTGTGCAGCCACATTGGTCTCCTGTGGCTTTTCTTATCTTTTGTTTTTGTTTTGTTTTATGTTTTTTTGGTAGGGGGAGTTGTAGGGTTGAGTCCCTCAGCCTATTCCCTGCCTAAGGCTCTTGTCCTGTCCAACAGGGCTTTCTGGACAAGGAGTCCTGGACATTTGCTCCTTACTGTTTTGACCAATGGTACTTCTGGGTAAGCTGGAACAGGTTGCTACCGGGCAAAGCAAGTGCTCCCTCCCTCCCTCTCAGAAGTCGAAGTATGTGCTGCCAGGCAGGGACCAAAGGACAAAGTCTGCTGTTATCAAGTTTAAGAAAAGATGTGGTGCCAGTGCTTAATTGCTGGCACAAATGAGCAGCTTCTGCAGAATAGATGGTGCTCAAAATGTTATGCAGGCAGCTTGCCTGCCTAACCTATGGCCACTTGGCACCAATGCTGTGCAGAACAGTCCAACCAAGTTGCGAGCAGGCAAAATGCCATCCATTCAGATGGCTCTGACTGTAGGCAGCTAGGTGACCATCAGCTGTGGATGTGAATAGCAGGTTTTTTATCCTCCAACAACAAGCTTCTGCAGCTACATATAGTATATTTTGGGCTCTTCTTAGCATAGCTTAGCATTGCATAGGGAACAAAAGTGTGAGAGGCATTAAAATGGAGTCCTCTACACCTTTTTGGCTCTGCCTGCCTGGATCCCATGACTGTGCAGACCCCTGGTTAAGAGGATGCATTATTGCTAATCCAGTTTCTGGCTGGTTTAATTAAAACTAAAGAAAATATATTTTGGTTGTATAAGTAAATTAAAATTAGTGGAGAGATCCTATCTCCTAGAACTGGAAGGGACCTTGAAAGGTCATCGAGTCCAGCCCCCTGCCTTCACTAGCAGGACCAAGTACTGATTTTTGCCCCAGATCCCTAAGTGGCCCCCTCAAGGATTGAATTCACAACCCTGGGTTTAGCAGGCCAATGCTCAAACCACTGAGCTATTCGTCCCCCTCGGAGTCCTGGTTGATCGCAGGATGACTATGAGTCGGCAATGTGACATGGCCATGAAAAAAGCTAATGCGGTCTTGGGATGCATTAGGCGAGGTATTTCTAGTTGTGTATGACTAGTTTTAGTTTGCACAAGAAACAGTGATTTATTCTCTCTTTTTGACCTGGATGTTACATGATAGTTATTAAAAGGACCCAGAAGTGCTCACTGTCATCATTATAGTCATTTATAAACTAAAATTTCTACTAATGGGCATACAAGGACCTCCCCCCCCATTTTTAATTGCTTGAATTAATTTATTTTAGTGTTAAGAAGTAAGTAGAGGCAGAGATTTCAACAGACGCTTCAGTGTGCTTGACTTTTGGCTTTCTCCACGAGTCTTTCAGATGGACTGAAATAAATCTTGCACCCCAGCCAATGTACCATTGAATAGGCTGTCAAAGAACCATTTTCTTTTGAAGAGGGGGAATATACTGTTTCTGTCAAATAAAATCCCAAGTGAATGAATTAGAAAGCAAATTTAGCTTGGTTCAAAATTTGCATATGGGGCAAATTCAGAGATGGTATGTAAGGTGGGGAAGTTTCACTTTGTCAAATAAGTGAATCCAAGTTAACTTGGAATAATGGACATGTTGTGAGTGAGGCCATGTCTACACTTACCGGAGATCGATGTTGCTGTGATCGATGCAGCGGGAGCGAATTAGCAGGTCTGGTGAAAACCCGTTAAATCGACATCAGAGTACTCTCCGGTCGATTCCAGTACTCCACCAGAATGAAGAGTAAAGTAAGTCGTTGGGAGAGTGTCTACCATCGACGTAGCGTAGTATATACACCGCAATAAGTTGATCTAAGCTACATTGACTCCAGTTACGTTATTCACGTAGCTGGAATAGCGTAACTTAGATCAACTTGCTGCATTAGCGTAGATAAGACTGAAGTGGTTGGAAAAGCAAATGAAGGGGGAAGCTACATCAGTTAAGGCGCTATCCTACAAACGCTTAGACATATGATTAACTTCAAGCAGGTTAGTAGTCCCTCCACTGACTACTCATGTGAGTAAAATTAATCACATAAAGGTTTGCAGAATCTGGCTTTAAACTCCTCGACGTAATTTATCCCATGATTACAACTTTTGCTAGTCTGTTGTAGAAAGTTCTCATTGGGGAATGTGCTAGTGAACCGTTTACATGTGTTTTTCCAGAAGTATCATATTCTCACTCCTGGATCTTTCTTCAACAGTCAATCTGTTAGAACTCACAAGCTCTTAAGGTTTTTTGGCCATGAAGATAGTGGTAGCCTGGGGTAGAACATGAGCCAAGCCCCTTCCAGTTGTGGCACAACACTCTCCTGCCAACCATAAATACTGCTTTCCAGAATTGCCATTCAAATTCTTTGATTGTATGAGTGGCAAAGGTCTGAGTAAGAAAAGCAGTTCAGTGCTTCGAGGTCAGTGCTGTGGGCTTCATAGCAGCCACCTACAGGACCAAGAGTGACTGGAGCAGAATGTCAAATGTAATACTGGTACCCAGAATCACCACCTTCCTCTCTGAAGACATGAATGTAGGAGGGAAGGACTCAGTGGCACTGATATGCTGCTGTGTATTAGGGGCTTCATCCAAGGTGCATTGAGTAGCTTCTGGCCCTTTCTCAGATCTTTCCCTACATCATCCAGTGAGCTGATGCTAAGTACCACTTTGAAGCAGCAAGGCCCCACACGATGAGGAGCTAATGCTTGGCCTAGCTAGTGATAATGCAGGACACTTAATTGATGAAGCTGCTTGCCTGGGCTTATGGGGGAGTGGAGGCTGGATCTGTACTGATGCAGACAATGCTGGCACTGAGTAGCCCAGTGGTTTTAGCCAACTCAAGCTTTAGCCAGTCTTGTAGTTAGCAAGTAGGACCCAGGAATGAGAATCTTGCAAGACCATATCTTCAGAGAAGCAGAATTGCAAGATAAGTAGTTTTCTGTCATCTGTTTTAAAGAGGAATGTGTGTTAGTCACCAGATAATATCTAAGGTGAAATAATTACATAGCTCTTATTCTAGGTAACCAGGATCTGGTATATAAATCAATAAGACGACCATAAATTCAGGAAAAGTTGGGGAAGGGATGGTGGCTGGGTTGGAGCTGTATTGTAACACTCCTGGAATATAAGTTCTTAGCACTTAAGAATTTTTTGTGTTGAGACAAGTAGATCTGCATTTCCGAGCTTTCTTTTGTGAGTCAGATAATGTGAAAATGAAATGGATATGTTGTGTAACTCCAGTCTCTGAGTGGTAGCCGTGTTAGTCTGTGCCACAAGGACTCCTCATTGTTTTTCCATTCTCTGAAGTTACTGAAAAGATGAAGGATCCTGTCCTGCAAAAACTGTGAATACCCATCTATATTCTCAAGTAGTCCTATTAGTGTGTGCATGTGTGAGTGAGAGAGAGAGAGATTGTTAGCAGGATTGGGCCCTAACCCTGTCAGTGTTGTTATCCAGTAACTGTGTAAATGTATTAATGCATTTATGTATGTTAATCATTACTTAAATATGTAACACTCTCTCAGACAGGATTGAAACTGCATGTGGGCCTGCCACTGCTGCAGCTGCTTTGCCCAAAAGGGGGATAAGATTGTTGCCATTTTGGCACTTTTCATGAGCACTAAATTAACAAACAACAAAGAATGTAAGAATTTTGGGGCAAATAGAACAGTTAGATTCACAAGAAGGGGCAGTAGTTATGATGGAATTATGTGTTTCTTTAAAATTTAACTAGTATTGCACATGCCTAGCGTGCCCAACACCCATTGAGGTTAATGGGAGTTTTCCATTGACTTCTGGGGGGTAACTGATTAGGCCTGAAATGCCAGTGTATGTGAAAGCTGGGATGACAGATCTCATTCTTTGCTGACCTATAGCTATTTTAATCATTCTGTATCACAGAGCGTGCATTGTACCTACTCATGCTTTTAGTTTGTAAATATTTTGAGTAGGGTCTATTATTGATATGACACAGTTACTGTAGAATGCTATGTACTACGGCAATGTTATATAGTTATAAGGTAATATGACTTGGCATTTGTAATAGCAGCTCAAGTCAGCACAGTAATGCAGTTTCTACATTTCTGCTTTTACACAAGGCAGTGAAATATGGTGTACGGGTAAGTTTAACTGTTATAAATAGTATTCGCCTGCTGTGGTTGAATATCTTATCCATTGCCTGATGGAGACTGGGACATGAGTGAAAGCTAGGAACTTGAAAATTTGACCAGAGGACACTAGAGTGTAGCTCATAGGGCACAGGCAACCACCAAAAGAAATGGCTGAGAAATGTCAATGGGGCCAGCAGTTCACCTTATATCTGTGCCCTTTATCACAGTATTTACTGATTGTTATTCTGTTTAGCAGTCTGGGAGTCGTCTTGTAATCCCAGCTGCTTCTGGACCTCCAAAGAACAGCTGTTGCCCAAAGTTGGGGTTCCCTCCCCCCCAATACAGACTCTTCTCCAGGCCTTTGTTGCCTTGAGGTGGGAAGACTGCAGTGTCCTCTATGTGCAACTGCACCTTAATGTAATTTAGAAATGATAGCTAGTGCAGAAAGTGGCTTCTTACTTGCTACACTGCCATTATGCCTGTGCTCTTTTATTTGAGCTGGAGTAACATTTTGGTGTAAACATAAAAACATAAGAATGGCCATACTGGGTCAGATCAAAGGTCCATCCAGCCCTGTATCCTGTCTACCGACAGTGTCCAGTGCCAGGTGCCCCAGAGGGAGTGAACCTAACAGGTAATGATCAAGTGATCTCCCTCCTGCCATCCATCTCCACCCTCTGACAAACAGAGGCTAGGGACACCATTCTTTACCCATCCTGGCTAATAGCCATTAATGGACTTAACCTCCATGAATTTATCTAGTACTCTTTTAAACCCTGTTATGTCCTATGCTAGGTCTACGCTACCCGCCTGAATCGGCGGGTAGAAATCGATCTCTTGGGGATCGAATTATCGCGTCTTGTCGGGACACGACACTCGATCCCTGAATCGACGCTCTTACTTCACCAGCAGAGGTGGGAGTAAGCGCCGTCGACGGGGAGCTGCGGAGGTCGATTTTGCCGCCGTCCTCACAGGGGGGTAAGTCGGCTCCGATAGGTCGAATTCAGCTACGCTATTCGCATGTAGTGCGAGACCTGCCCCTCGCCTTCACAACCCCCTGTAGTGAAGACCTGCCCCTCGCCTTCACAACCTCCTCAGGCAAGGAGTTCCACAGATTGACTGTGCGCTGTGTGAAGAAGAACTTCCTTTTATTTGTTTTAAACCTGCTGCCCATTAATTTCATTTGGTGGCCCCTAGTTCATATATTATGGGAACCAGTAAATAACTTTTCCTTTTTCACTTTCTTCATACCACTCATGATTTTATATACCTCTATCATATCCTCCCTTAGTCTCCTCTTTTCCAAGCTGAAAAGTCCCAGCCTCTTTAATCTCTCCTCATATGGGACCTGTTCCAAACCCTTAATCATTTTAGTTGCCCTTCTCTGAACCTTTTCTAATGCCATTATATCTTTTTTGAGATGAGGAGACCACATCTGTATGCAGTATTCAAGATGTGGGCGTACCATGGATTTATAGATGGGCAATAAAATATTCTCTATCTTATTCTCTATCCCTTTTTTAATGATTCCTAACATCCTATTTGCTTTTTTTACTGCCACTGCACGCTGCGTGGACATCTTCAGAGAACTATCCACGATGATTCCAAGATCTCTTTCCTGATTAGTTGTAGCTAAATTAGCCTGCATCATATTGTATGTATAGTTGGGGTTATTTTTTCCTGTGTGTATTACTTTACATTTATCCACATTAAATTTCATTTGCCATTTTGTTGCCAAATCACTTAGTTTTCTGAGATCTTTTCGAAGTTCTTCACAGTCTGCTTTGGTCTTAACTATCTTGAGCAGTTTAGTATCGTCTGCAAACTTTGCCAAGTCACTGTTTACCCCTTTCTCCAGATCATTTATGATCTGTTTTTAAAGTTTTTAAATGTTAGTTTTTGACTTTAAGAGCCTCTTGATTATCTGAGATGCTACCTCTCTTTCTAAATTAATAGATAATTTGTGTGTTGGGGAAACTTTTGAAATAAATCAATATAAAGAACTTCTTATAACTGAGGAGGTAAATGCTTTGAATTTTTTCTGCATGGAAAGTAACTGAGAAATTAATGTGAACATTCAGTAGCACTTTGTCATGTCTTCTCATGCTAGCATTTCCTGAGATTAGGAAAAATCCATGATCCAATTCAACAATAATGCTTGAGGAGGGAAGAAATCTTTGAAAGGTAAAACCATGTTAAGGCCCATTTTAATGTAATGCAGTAGGGATCAGGTTAAAACTGCTGGGATGTAGATCTGATTATAATGTAACTTCAGTGGAAGAAAGGGCAACATTGGTGGCTGCCATTCACTTTGAACTGTGTGTGTGTGATTAATCAACACATATTCCAGTATACTTCTGATTATTCTTTCCAGTACATTATTTAATACTTCAGTCAGCTTGTGTATATTATAATTCACTTTGTACAATTCCCTAATGTTTTCAATAAACATCTCATAAAACCAGGATATACAGTATACTTGAATATAAAAGTGGAGTTGCACGTTAATTTAGTCGTAGTGCTGTGTCATCTTATGCAGGACAGCTGGATACCATAAATTGTGATTGGGGATGGCAACTAACCCTTAGCAGAAAAGTCATTGATTGAATGGACAGGGAGACTGAATTCCATCCTAACTCATACAGGTGGCCCTTCCATGTCAGAATTAAAGTGTCCTGGTGGGGGTGGGGTACCAATCTTTGCCATTCTGTTGGCTATACTGTACCTGTTCATGTATTAATTAGAGAGCTTTGATCTCTAGTGTCTTTAATTATGCACACTTTCACAATCTTGTATGTCAGCTTTTAGATTAAATAAAGCATAGTAATACTTCTTACAGCTGTTTGTGGAACTAGGGAGTTGACTTACGCTGAGTGGTTGAAGAGGATCCTGGTGTCTTGGTGGAGTTTTCCATAATACTGATTAGTGCAAAGCCCATACAATTACTAAGGCTGGTTGTCTGTTATAAAAAAAAATATTTTTAAATCACAGCCTTGTTATGACAAACAGTGAAAGTCACAACTTTCTCTTCTTTCCCCTTTTCCCACCCCCGAAAATGTCACGGCACATATTATGTTAAGGGGGAGGGAAGGGGGTGGGGGAGAAGGAGGCAAAGAAAGGATCAGAAGCAGAAGAAAAGGATACGGCTAGAAAGCGAATTGCTACTTTAAAGTCTGGTGGAACAGATCTTGATCCTCCTGCCAGGGACTAGTCAGCAGTAGTGGAGCCCTCCTTAGATCCCCTGCAGGTGGTAAGAGTAGTGACATCTTCACTTGGCAGCTGAGAGCCCCCCTGCTGGAGCCGCCCATAAAAGTAGATTCTGCCTCCCAGGAGAGGTGCTGAGAAGTTGGAAATCATGGCGCATAAAGCAATGGAATCTGTGACTTTCTAGATAAGCAACCAGCTTTAATAACACTGGTCTACAATTTTTGAGAAGTCGTCTGCTTCAGAGATAAAATGTGCTATTTATTATGTATTTTGAGATGCTGAATTCAAATATGACAATTAAAACAACTGACTGGCTACTGTTTCTAAGATATTTAAGTTTTTACATTTTATGTCTATGTATATTGTGTAGATAGTAGAGTTTTAATCATAAATTGTAAACCTAGGTCTTTTCACGTGTTTATGGTTGCTTTACATAGTAATATTTCACCTGTCCTGTTTATGTAACACTTTAAAAATCAGCAAAAGGGTTATATAAATAAAATTTATTATGAAACAAAAGGCAAAAAACTATTATGTACATAGTTTAGTCCTATTCAGTGTCTACTCGGCGCTTCTTGGCTTGTCTCTTGTATTCATTAAATGGAGCATCTCTTGTCACTGTCCAGCAATAGTCTGCAAACATTGATGGGCTCCATTTGCCCTGATAGCGTTTCTCCATTGTTGCAGTGTCCTGATGAAATCACTCGCTGTGCTTGTCGCTCACTGCTCCGCAGTTCGGTGGAAAAAAAATCTAGATGAGAGTACAAAAAATGCATCTTTAGTGAACATGTTGCAACCAAGGCTTTTGTATGCCTTGAGGAGGTTTTCCACCAACAATCTGTAGTTGTCTGCCTTGTTGTTTCCGAGAAAATTTATTGCCACTAACTGGAAGGCTTTCCATGCCATCTTTTCCTTGCCACGCAGTGCATGGTCAAATGCATCATCTCGAAGAAGTTCATGAATCTGAGGACCAACAAAGACACCTTTCTTTATCTTAGCTTCACTTAACCTTGGAAATTTTCCACAGAGGTACTTGAAAGCTGCTTGTGTTTTGTCAATGGCCTTGACAAAGTTCTTCATCAGACCCAGCTTGAGGTGTAAGGGTGGTAACAAAATCTTCCTTGATTCAACAAGTGGTGGATGCTGAACACTTTTCCTCCCAGGCTCCAATGACTGTCGGAGTGGCCAATCTTTCTTGATGTAGTGGGAATCTCTTGCATGACTATCCCATTCGCAGAGAAAACAGCAATACTTTGTGTATCCAGTCTGCAGACCAAGCAAGAGAGCAACAACCTTCAAATCGCCACAAAGCTGCCACTGATGTTGGTCATAGTTTATCCACCTCAGAAGTTGTTTCATGTTGTCATAGGTTTCCTTCATATGGACTGCATGACCAACTGGAATGGATGGCAAAACATTGCCATTATGCGTAAAACAGCTCTAAGACTCGTCTTCGATGAATCAATGAACAGTCTCCACTCATCTGGATTGTGAACGATGTTGAGGGCTGCCATCACACCATTGATGTTGTTGCAGGTGACAAGATCACCATCCATGAAGAAGAATGGGACAAGATCCTTTTGACGGTCACGGAACATGGAAACCCTGAAATCACCTGCCAGGAGATTCCACTGCTGTAGTCTGGAGCCCAACAGCTCTGCCTTACTCTTGGGTAGTTCCAAATCCCTGACAAGGTCATTCAGTTCACCTTGTGTTATGAGGTGTGGTTCAGAGGAGGAGGATGGGAGAAAATGTGGGTCCTGTGACATTGATGGTTCAGGGCCAGAAGTTTCATCCTCTTCCTGGGCGTATAGCTGATGGAATGTTTGGATAATGCACAGTCCACTTTTTCTTCTTTGACACACCTTTCCCAATTGGAGGCACCATGCAGAAGTAACAATTGCTGGTATGATCTGTTGGCTCTCTCCAAATCATTGGCACTGCAAAAGGCATAGATTTCCTTTTCCTGTTCAACCACTGACGAAGATTTGTTGCACAAGTGTTGCAGCAT